>NC_137459.1:104703775-105303775 GCF_964235325.1 Thermobia domestica
CAGTTATGATAGCATCAACCTCTTTAGGGGCCCAGTGAAAACTCTTTAGGGGCCGCGGTGGCACAGTGTTAAAGCGTTCACCTCTGGTCAACTGTGTCCTTGGTCCTTGTGGTAGGCCAACATTGTGTGCGTGGGGTTTCTCGGGGTTTTTCCGTTTCCCCCACTTTTTTCATTCCACAATTTCATTCAGCGGCGGCCGCTGAAGGGGAGCCAATGTGCCGTGGCACTACCACAAATAATACAAAAATAATATAAATAATATTTGTATCTTACTAAATAACAAACTTTTTAATTTTACGCACAATACTTTACTTGCAACGTCATCATTGCTCACAAAAAGCTGGTTTGAGTCGCGCTCAGTGATTGAATGCGCTCAGAATTACTCGCACGCTAGCAGTACATAAGCCTATCTCTACTCTGTTGTGCCAAGTTCTCCCGCGCTCTCCCAACTGTTCTAAAAATGGTTTGTGCGCATGCTCGTTAGTTGGCGAGCAGGAGGAAAGCACGGAGAAATAACTAGCGTTTTGTGCCACGATCAAAGGTGGCTCGAAGCGGGAGATTCGTTTCGTCTTATGTTTTGATGCTCTAGGAAAGGGAGCTTTGGTTTGGAGTTAAATCGCCTGGAATTCTAACACGTGACTCCTGATTCACTTGTTCCTATTGCAATGTTTCCAAACTAGTTACTTATTACATACCAATATGTACCATCTAGATTTGACCCTCC
The DNA here is from genome assembly GCF_964235325.1 of Thermobia domestica. Classification (NCBI taxonomy): domain Eukaryota; kingdom Metazoa; phylum Arthropoda; class Insecta; order Zygentoma; family Lepismatidae; genus Thermobia; species Thermobia domestica. The sequence continues at coordinate 104,704,500 of NC_137459.1, forward strand.
CAAAAATAGATTTGGAATTTATTTCGTTATTGTGTTGTCAACCCAGGTATGATCCCCCCCTGATTGAAACATAAACACATTGTGCTCCTGAGTGTTTGTGGTGTTGAATGTGATGTATGTAGACCTATAATATATTTTTGAGAAGTTTTGATGCTGAGTATTTAAGTGTAGTGTTATTTTCTTCTTTCTCTATATTTGTAACTATTTTCCGTGAAACTAGAACAATACAGTACGATGAGTGGGGCAAGTAATTTAGTGAAATATCCGTTTTCATCCCTATCATATGACGACAAACTAACTGGAAGCAGGAAATTTCGGAAAGCAAATGCCTAATTTAAAATTGTGTGTTAAGCAAGTGATCTGTAATAAGGAAAGATTGCATCAATTTAACATGAACATATATTTGAAAAACAGTTCGAATTTGTGGTGTGATATAGCCAATCCTTTATTTTGTTTTCCGTGTGTTGTTTGGGGGGGGGGGTTCGAAGCTGGACAAAATATGTTTTATGTTTATAATAAGTTTACTGTAGGCACAAACAACTTCATTCTAAATAACTCTCTCTCTCTCTCTCTCTCTCTCTCTCTCTCTCTCTCTATATATATATATATATATATATATATATATATATATATATATATATATATATATATATATATATATATATATATATATAATGTGTGTGTGTGACTGTAATAAAATAATGTTACTCGTGCCTTTACATGTACTCTTTTTTTACGGATATGCGCTTCTTTATTGTGTACGTTTTGGTACTACCATATCATATACACGAGCCGCCTCTGATTTCATTCATGCTCACCATCACCGTCTCCTTTGGCCTAGCCGGTATAAAAGTAGGGCGTAAAAATTTCATTTCATTTTCATTAAACCTCTTTAATCTTATATATAAAAGAGAACGCACAAATCCTTTGTTCCCTCATCACGCTAATACGGCTGAACCAATTTCTTTCATTTTTGGGGGGTTATTAGGATTTGGACCCTAGATGGTTTTTATCATATCACTTTAATTTTTAATTACCAGTGTCTTGAGATAATTGACCATTCAATTGTCCATAACGTACAAATCCTTTGTTAGTTCATCATAGGTAAAAATAAACGTATTTATATGCAACCCGCATGACCGTGTCACTCGGCGGGTTAACATAAATGACAGGCGATATAATGTTAACATTTACTGCAATCTACTATGGTTTTTATCATATCACTTGAAAGCGAAAAAGTAAAAATTATCTAAGTAACAACGTTTATTGCGTTCCGGGGTGACCGCAGCGAAGCGGGGCGGGTTAACATAAATGACAGGCGATATAATGTTAACATTTACTGCAATCTTCTATGGTTTTTATCATATCACTTGAAAGCGAAAAAGTAAAAATTATCTAAGTAACAAAGTTTATTGCGTTCCGGGGTGACCGCAGCGAAGCGGGGTGAACGCTGCTAGTGCTTAGTAAAACGTCTTTCTCCGAGTTTTTGCCCTTAGTCGGGCATACATATAACCAATTCATTGAAGACATTGTTGTATATACATTGAATGCCATTTACGTTACCGATACTTATATTGAAGTAACATGTGTTGTTCTCTATGTCATGATTTTAAAATTTTGCGTTTCACACATTTCCCTATTGAAGTAAACAATGCTAGTAGCGATAATATGACAGGATAGGTCGCAATATCTGGAACATCATTACACGTTATGGATTAGTGGTATGCTGCTTTACCTATTCGACAGTATCATATCTTAATTATTCCTTTATTTAAAGTAGAAATTTAGTTTTTAAGGATCAACTACGATTATTTTTAACTTTTCACTGTGGCACATATACTAAAATACAAATAAATTTGGACCATTTCAACTATTTCTTAAATGTATCCTTATACAAACAGTAAGTATTATCACTACTGCTACTACTGCTACTACTACTACTACTACCACTACTACTACTATTATTACTACTACTACTAGTACTAGTACTACTACTACTACTGGGGTCGCGGTTGCTCAGTGGTAGAGCGTTCACCTCTGGTGCTAGGGGTCCCGGGTTCGATCCCAGCCCCTGCCAAGTGAACTTTGTGGTAGACAAACACCGTGTGCGTGGGTTTTCTCGGGGTTCTCCCGTTTCTTCCCACTTTCTTCATTCCACCATTTCATTCATTACTCATCATCACCGTCTCCTTTAGCCTAACCGGCATAACCGTGGGACGTAAAACTCAAAGATTTGATTTCATTTTATTTTACTACTACTACTACTACTACTACTACTACTACTACTACTAATAATAATAATAATAATAATAATAATAGTAGTAGTAGTAATAATACATTTTAAAAAGTATGAGAAATAAAACACTTTATTGCAGATGTGACTTCACAATGGTCTCGTTTACAAAGTGATCTTGGGGGGGGGGACGGTAGCTCAGTGGTAGAGCGCTTACCTCTTGTGCATGGCGTTCCTGGTTCAATCCGCGGCCAAGTAAGTTTGTGGTGGACAACATCGTGTCCGTGGATTTTCTCGGCTTACTTCCGTTCTCTCCCACATTCTCATTTCACAATTTTTTCCACTATCATCCACTTGCCTTAATCATTTGTCTCCCTTAGCCTAATATGAATAATCGTGAGACGTCTAACTAAAAAGATTTCATCTTTACAAAGTGATCAGTGTTTTCAAGACATTGCTTACTGCGAATATTTTTTTTTCTTTATCTTAGCGAGGATATACTTACATTGTAATAGCAACTTTTTGTTGTTCAAAGAAGTTTTAAGTATGCAACACGAATTAGTAATAATGTCATCATTAAGAGAACAATCACAAATAAAGCAAATACCTGCTGTATTCGGTACGAAAACACGACATTCAAAAGGATTGCACGCGTGTTAACGGTTAAGATAGAACACTCTTAATGCAAAATTAAACTTTATTTTGCTCACATTTTCGTAGATATTTGACCGGAATAAAGCTTACAATAATAGCATAAAGATACTCGAAGACCTTCGGAAACGTCCCGCTACAGAACACTTTCTATAAATAGAAATCCAACGAAAATCAAATATTCCTATTTATGAAGAAAATAAAACCTAATGATTGGTAGCCTAAATGTAATCCTGTCGAACACATTCACATATTGAATACATATATTTAAAAGCAGCTGCAATTTCATTATTTGTGATTGTCTTTCTAATCATGCCATACTCTGGCTAATCTGAAGTTGATCTAAAACAACCAAAAGCAGTATTAATGTTCTACATCACACATACGTAGTTTTCTATGTGATTCGAGTGGTCGTTGGCACTGCACGATAAACTTTTAATCACTTCGCGTCAAACTGAGAAAAGTGAGATATGTCATTATGTCAGGGGATGTAGGATTTATCGCATATGCGAGCTAACATGCATGGTTATTCATAGCTGCATTGATTTTTCTGTTGTTTTTGTTCTTTTTATTAGCTCGTTCCCCCAATGTGCTTTGAGCAAGACCTCAATCTGTTCTGACCGAATGTTATAGATTCATAGAGAAGTGCCTAATCCCAAGAGACCCTAGGGAACAACTCGTCGTACAATGCATGAAGGGGGTCTAAACTCTTTTCCCCTAATTTAGGGACGAACATCATAAAGAAGAATGACAGAGAATAATTAACATTTTACAGATGTCTGCATGTATGCTCAAGTTACCTCATTTAACAACACAATATTCTGCAAAGTTCATCTGTAAATTTTAACTATTCTGTAATTGTAAGAGCAAACGACATTTGTATCCCTAAAACTATGCTGTCACAAGATAACTAAATATCTGGAAAAGAAACAAACAATGTGATAGCATAGCATTGATCAAACTAACATTCATGTTTAAAGAAGTGTTTTGGATGAGTCAATCAAAAATGACTTAGGTAGGGGAGAACAAAGTAGAACTTCCCACTTTTTCTCAAAATGAACGCATATGACGAAAGTTTAAAAAAAAAATCTTACTATACGAGGGAGGGCCCAAAAGAAACCGGACTTACGTTCTAAAGAAATAATTTATTACATTTTTTTTTTTTTTTTTTTTTTACAAAATTCTTTCAGTCTCCTTCAAAGTACTCTCCATTAAACGCGATTCATTTTTCCCATCTTCTTTCCCGCTGTTTGAAGCGCCTCTGGAACTCTGGCACTTTTATATCGTCCAATGCGCTCTGCGAAGTTCTTTTACAGCCTCTACACCATCAAAACATTTTCCTTTTAGATTTTGTTTAATTCTCGGAAAATGTCATCATGTTGGTCAAAAAGTTTGGATCATTTTCAATCTGATTTTTCAAGTCCTGGCTCAAATTCAGACGAATGATTTGATCCTGTGTCAGCAGGCGAGAAACAAACTTAGCGGCATGTCTCATTTGCAAAACCTCACGCTGGCACGAGCTCCAACCCTCCCTGTTTTGAAATATCATCGATCATGAAATGACGATCCTCGCTAATTTTGGGACAGATTTGTTCGATGTTTTCGTCGTTTTGAAATGATGAGGAGCACCCAGAACGAGGATAATCTTCAACACTCATCTCACCACACTTAAAGCGCCCAAATCACTCAAAAAATTGTGTGCGTTCATAGTATCCTTCTTGAAAACCTGTTGAAGCATTTGGTAAGTTTTCGTTTCCGATTTTCCATGTAGGAAGCAAACAAACTCCTTGTTCCTTTGAATTTGCCATAACGATTTCGCAGGCGGCAAACGAGAACAGTTGACAAACACAATAATACGATCAAACGTTAACCTCCTACGCAGACGCCGCTTGGCCAAAAGGTCTCTACTAGACCCACCTAGTAGGAGAACTCTCTACTACACCTACGAACGGCAGAGCTCTTTCAATCCGGTTTCTTTTGGGTCCCCCCTCGTACTTTACATAAGTTTTGATTAGTAAATTTAGAAGAAAGAAAGAAACACAAATAGGAGGCAAATATTGTGGAAGAAATATAACACACTGAATTGATTTAAGAGGTCTAATCACTGTGAAGTTAAAATACAGATAATTATGTGATATCTTCAAATATATAAGAGATAATCGAAATATGGAACAAGAACGCCGTAGACAATATTATTGTGCATAAAGTACCGTTATCACGAGCCACCTTGTAGCTTTCCATTTGCAGCCATTTATAAACGCGAAACTAAATGTCGATTTTCTAAATGGCTGGAAATCAAAAGCAGAAAAATGAGTCGTGATAACGATACCTCATGTAAAATAATATTGTCTAGGGAGCTGTTGTTCCACTTTTCGATTAGCATTTATATATTTAAAGATATTACATAATTACTGTGAAATTAGCTGTATTTCAATTTCGTCGTGATAGGGCCTCTTAAAATAAGTGCTTTGATAAGCAAATTCGCTACTAGAACAACAGTAAATAAATGATGAAATACTTCTGTTAGGTCTGAAATATTTGTTATTTTTTTTAAAAATAAAATTGACGAGACTACTATGTTATTATTACTTTCAGAGTTGCATATTCAATGTTTTAGTATTTTAACAGTTATCGCTAGAGTCCGGATTTTTATGTAATATCAACCCCCCAAATATGTACATAAATATGTAACAAAAATCACTTAAAATGTTAGAAATGTGTAATATTATATAAGAATATGTAATATTACATATGTTACATATTTATGAAAACGTAATATTAACACGCGTATGAGTATCCAATATTTAAACGAATTACGAAAATAAAAAGGACAATCTACCACACTTTATCCTGCTTAATACAAGTTCCCCAATGAAGTGAAATGCTTGAACAGCTGAGACAGCCATACGTCACTGACGTGACTGATTGCAGGATAATAAAAATCAGACGCGAATGAAGGAAGATGTGAATCGGCTAGAGAGAAACAGGAAAGCCCCGAGAAAAGCAATGCATACGGCATTTGTACGTCAGAAATCTCATGTGGTGTGGTGTGGTCCCGTTCCAAATCTAGAACCTTTTACACTAAATGCGCATCCGTCACCACGGCCCAATCTTGAAATGAATTATAGGCAATATACAAATTTAAATACTAAAAGCAACTTAAGACGAAATGTATTGTTTTATATATATTTATTTCAGGGAAAAGAAGTCCTATATCTTTTAAACAATACCAGCTGAACTAAGATTGAAGAATATTTCCACTAATGAACATTTTTAATTTGAAATAAAGTACTTACAAAAGATGTGCTTGCAGTTCAACTGTGTGTTGTTGCACAATGGGTTACAAGGTACATTTCAAAATGATTAGAAGTAAAATTTTGTCGGCGATCGGATAAAATATGCTTGTATGCAGAGAATGATCTATCCACATCACATGAGATAAAATGAGCGTATTTCAACAAGGGAATGTAGTTGGGGAAATATTTTCAGGGGGGTTGTTTCACCACTGAGAATCTCACGCACGCACTGTCAATAGGCTGTCGTAACCCGGGTTTCTTCCAACACTGCATTTAGTTTCTTTCGAACTTTTCCTCCTACATCTCCACACCCAGATTGCAGCAGTCTCTTTGCATCATCCATGATTTCCATGGATTCCGGAAGAGGACGCCCAACAGTCTCTAGCTTTTTAATGCTTGTAGGTAGCCAACCAAAATGTATGCGATATCACACGCTATTTTTGAGTCATGAAACAGTTTCTGAGGAATGCCAACTGACACAGCAGACTCCGATGGAAATTAATGAACAACAGGCTTAAATTTTTGAAAATCTTCATTGCAGAAATGTACTGCCTGTATCCAAGTGCCCGTTAGCACAGGCTCCGGAGGAAGTGGCACGTCTGGCAGTTGATCTCTGTAAACTTGAACACGTTGTGGCGCCTTAACAAACATTTTTTTTTTCGTGGAAGAAACTAGTTGATTTACTTTGCAAAAGTTGTCTCTCACCTCTTCTGCAACACACTGAAGAGCATGGGCCATACAGGTGAAATGAATTAAGTGAGGGTAAAAAACTGTAAGTGCTTTAGCTGCTTTTAACATGTACGCTGCATTGTGTATACAGAGAACAAGGATTTTTTCTTCCTGAACTCCTCCCGGCCACAACACTTTAAGACAATCGTTTACAAAGCGAGCAATCGTGGAATGATTCGTGCGTTCCAGCAATTTACTCGCAATAAGATAGGATTTAGATGGAGCATCTTCACTTAACTTTCCAATCACTAAATTTGCTAAATAACGTCCCAAAACGTCTGTTGTTTCGTCCACAGAAATCCAAATATATGAACTACCTATTTCTGCCCTAATTGTATCTATAGCTTCCCTATAACAAACTTCGAGATTACACTTTCGAAGAGTGGATTCGTCAGGAATTCGACGCTCGCAGCACTTCTCCAGAAAAGCACAGCATTTTGGCACTTGAACTTTGTTCCAAGGAATGTTTGCTGCTATCATTGGTTGGTACAAGTCTTTGAAAAATTCACTTACTGAAGTATTTTGATGCGTTTGTGTCAAGAGTACTTTTTTTTTTTTTTTGTAGTTCGCAAATTTTTATTTCTTGCATGGAGTGCACTTTGTACATGTTGTTCTAACTGAGATTTCATTGAACATCCAATTTTTTTATCACACACTTGGCACAACACCATTTTACCCTCCGTAGTAAACGCATCATCGATAGTTACCCACGACCGCAATTTTGCGGATAAAGTTGAGGCAACCGGAGCCATTTCTAACTTCGACGGTCAAGACAACACATGCGTTTTGCAACTGCAATACTAGAGTGCTGTCCTCCTGTCATTCAGTTGAATAAGTGAAGTTCTTTGAAAGCTTAGGTTACCTGCTATGATATTTGCCATTGTCGCCAGCTTCTTGGAACGAACTCTTGTAGTAAATTCCTGGAAGCACACTAGCATACAGTTTTAACTTGAATTGCAGGATTTGTTTTAATCTTTTTTTCCCATCCGACCTCCGATAACAATCAAATATACTTCATTTTAGGAATTACCTGGCCAGTCGCCTGTCAGGCATAGACGTGAGAAAATTGAATCTAGATGCAAGCCTTGCACCTAGAGTTGGAGAGTTCATTCCTTTAAAATTAAAATTTCAGTAAACGCAAAATTTTAAGACAGTTTTATATATATATATATATATATATATATATATATATATATATATATATATATATATATATATATATGTAGAAACCATAGAAATATGTAATATTGGTCAAAATATGTTAAAATGTGTAATATGAAACTTGAGTTGAAGCACCCTACAGGTGTGAATCACAAACATTTAAGGATTTGACGAACCTACATACGAAGGAAAAAATATGTAATTACATACAAATCCGGACATTAGTTATCGCTAATTGCTAAGAAATCGACTGAATATCAACTATAAACAAAATCTGTCATTAATCAGGATGACAAACATCTCAGTATTAAACAACATATCGAAAATAAATTCACAAACACACACACACACACAAACACACACACACACACACACAAAGAAACGTTTTATAGCATTTTGCAGGCGCTAGGACAGTGAAAAGATTTTCTTTAGGACCATTCCCAAGTGAAGAATCATGTGATCTGTTTTCCAAATGAAAGCACGTGTTAACCATGGTCATGTTATACACCTATGACAATAACTCATTACGGTTATTCGTGCAAATTGCATAATAACATTGCTTTAAACTTTATGTGACAAGTCTTCTATTTAGGACATATTCTAAACACCCTAACAACCTAGTGTTGAATAGGATGTTTAGCGCCAAACTAAGCATCTTTAGTCAAGAGATGAATACACATTTGTGGCTATATTAAGTGTTTTAGTACATTTAGCAGAAAAGTGAATTTTGCACTAACTTTCAAATAAAATGGAATGAGGTTATGAATTATTTGATGTCCGTAATAAAATCAAGAATGAAGGTTAATTATTATTATCATTAACATTTAATTATACTCGTATATGACCGGCATCTAGTTATACGACATTACAAAGAAACCAATTAAGGAAAGGCTCTATAATTGGAGTATGCTTACCCACCAGGAAGACTGACTCATACATCATGAGTTGTGCTGTTTCGACACGTATTTAATCAAGACACAAAGATTTATAATGCTTATTAATAGTGCAACGTGACTTTTAGATGCAGTATAGAAGGTGGGAAAATTTTGTTTGTGACCACTGAGCAGCTACTGACGCATGCTTTGAACAATAATATACATGAACACAATCCAATGTAGGATTTAACATTTGCAGATTAATATCATAGCGCGCGTGCACGTGCTACCTGACATACATGTTCAAAAATTTGGCAGAAAAAAATAATTTCCGTTTGAGTCATTCGCTAATAAAATATCGGAATTTTTACGGCGGAAAATCTGTGCTTCTCAATAGTCAGATGTTTGACCTTAAACCTATGGGATTTCCTTAAAAATAAATAAATAAATAAAAATGGTATGCATATATACATAGGAATTTTGTGTTTCTTCGCTATAATAATTGATTTGATTGTTATGATTTAACTGTGCAGTTACAAAACTCCTGATAGCAACTTTAAAGGTACGAAATGGATAAGTACAGAGGCTTAACAGCACTTCACCAAATGTCATTTTTATTTTGCGTAATATTGTGCATCAGGTAATAATGTAATAAACAGCAGAGTAAAATGCGATTTTTAAAGTTTTTGTTTGTTTGTTTGTTTAGTGTACCTTGACTGAATTCAGAAACTTCAATCTTTGAAATGAAACTGTTGAGAAAAGTAGTTTTCGTCATGCACTACTAGTAGTATTAACTTGATGATATCATTTAGGAATCTGAAAGGTCATCGTTACAAAAAATAAAATTTCGACCATGAATTTTCTCTAATACAGGAAAACACATAGAAGAGCACACCTGATTTAATAGCATTTAGGTGGATAATATGTAGCTTTCACATCCACTTCCACCACATTATTTCTAACTTACCAGACTAGAGTTAAGTATCACTTAATTTGAGTAGTTTCATAACCGTATCATGATACTCTCTCAACACCAATATATATATATATATATATATATATATATATATATATATATATATATATACATATATATATATATATATATATATATATATATATATATATATATATATATATATATATATATATATATATATATATATATATATATATATATATATTCCCCTTTACGAAACGAAGACAGGATTACTCATACCAAAGACACATCGGATTTTACACTGAGAAGTAAGCTACACGAGAACACAGAATACTTTTCAAAATATTGAGCATGGATACACCGACAATTTCAGGATAAATAGCGTCCTGCTGAGCCTACTAGCTGTAGATTATAAAGAAGCCAGTTCACGAATTCACTGGTTTCGGGATAGATTTCTGTCGAGAGCCAGAGTTCGGTTAGTCTGCAGAGCACAATCACAAACATAAAACAAAAACAAATTACACTAAAATTGCAATGTCTACCAATTTTAGAAATTCACGAACATTAAAAATGTAATATATGCTCTTCATATGAGCAAACAAGAGAAGGTGAACAAGAATTAAGACATAACAACCCACGCTAAAATACTATTACATGTTTCAAGGGCTCATATGCAACTAGATTAGAGGTTAGCTATTCTTCTTGTAAACATCGTTTCAACGGTAAATACAAAGGAGGAAAATGCAGCACGTTCACATTGTTAGTCTCGGTTCAGACGAGCAGAAAGGTCTGCTGTGGACCCGCAGCGGGCAAAAATTGAGTTGCGGGGACTGCTGGCTCGCAGCGTGTTCGTACAGGAAGAGCGGGTCGGCAAACCATTGCTGGCTATGAGTCAAGCCACACGAGCAGACTTTTCCGCGCCGCAGAAATGGAAAGCGAAGAACTGGACGTAGAACTATTCATTATAAAAATACAAAAATATCCCGAGATATGGAATTTAAAGTATGAAAAATATCGAGGCAGAAATAAAAAGCGAGAAGCATGGAACAAAATGTGTGAGAAGAAGAAAAAACAGCATTGATATGTATTTACTTTTTAATGTGAGAATCTAATATTCATGTAGTGTTACTAGTGACATTAAAACTAGAGTCAAGATATCGTTAAGTCTTAATTGGTTTATTTGGTTTTCTTTTTGCTTTGTTTTGCTTTAGTTTATCAATCTCTTTTCTGGTAGTCCCTGACCTTCCCTTTCCTCATTTTTTACCCCTTTTTCATTTACTTATGAAATAAAGGATAGACTACGAAAATATATATAAAAAAAAAATAAACATTCCCAATGATGATACCTCGCAGGTTTTGTATGCTCAAGCCACCGGCTGAGAGTTACTCGGCTGAGCGAATGTAATAATAATAATAATAATAATAATAATAATAATAATAATAATAATAATAATAATAATAATAATAATAATAATAATCAAGTGCAGATATTACTGAACCATTACCAATGATACACTTTATGCTCTTAACACATCTGCCTTCATCATATGTTCGTTATATGGACAAAAACTCAGAAGTGAACCGCACATACTTCAACACAGCCAGGAAATAATTTGAAAGGGCATATTCACATTAGAAACTTTTATTTTATTTTTATTATCTTTTTAATGAAACATAGTAAACAGGATACAACTTTACAAAATATTCCATTTTCACATAGATGATTTTGATATAAGTTCAATTTGTTCCTTTGTCATCAGGTTGACGAATAAAGCTTGAAATAAAAGCCCTAATTAATTGTTAATAGTCTTTTAATTAATTAGTCATTTTTTGTGCAAATCAGTTACAAACACTCGATCATGATTTATTGTTGATGCTTATAAGTGATGTCACTTATATAAAGCTATTATTATTATTATTATTATTATTATTATTATTTTAAAAAAATAATCTTCTCAGAGTAATCTCACCTTAAATAGAATCTTTTTTTTCAGAAAATTATATATAAAAAAAAGAAAATTTCAATTTAGGGCATGTGTTCCATAAAGCATTTTTTGACGATAATTTATGTATTTATTTATTATTTTTATTTGTACTAAATGATTCAAGACTGATACAAATGTATCCAAGGTCTACTGAAATGTAATAGTCAGGTATGTATGAAGAAAATAAACTGAGAATGTGTTCCATAAAGCATTTTTTGACCATAATTTATTTATTTATTTACTATTCTTATTTGTACTAAATTATTCAAGACTGATTAAATGTATCCAAGGTCTATTGAAATGTAATGATCAGGTATGTATGAATAAAATAAACTGAGAGTTTATTACTTACTAATAATAATAATAATAATAAAAAAACTCTTGACCATTATTTCACTTCGGTCAGTTACATTTTACATTTCAATTCTAAATTGCATTTTGTTTACTCAAAACTGTACTGAATAATTTAACACACTGAATTGAAAATAACTTAAATAAAATAAATCTATAAGAAATTATAAATAATGAAACTAAGTGTTTACCTAAGAAGTTTGCTTAAGTTAGGGCAAAACGCACAAGGATATATATGAAGTGTTTCCTTTTGCATTTTTATTTCGATTGTTTTTTTTCGCCAAAAAAAGAATGAAAATAGACAGAGGAATTTAAATTCAGCAAGCATAACAAAATTCTTAAGATCTGTCATAAGGCTAAGTAATATATATGCATAACGAAAGAAAGTAAAAATAAATGTCATATTTTACCTCTGTAAGGAGTGAAGGAGTGAAAAAAAGAAACACCTTTTCAGGCATTTCGCACTTCTCTTTGTAGAAATGTCATGCTTTATAACCGTTGAGTGCTTACTTGCCTATTCACTCAACAATTCTAACGTTCAGAATTCCATTTTTTAGGAGGAGGACAACTCACCTGCAAAATAACAATAATAAAAAAAAAATGTTAGTTGGAATAATAAGCACATTGGGTTGAAAAAATAGCCAAGAAAATTCTACATGAAAAATAAATACTTCCAAAATAAAGTTCCCTTTATTTAACGGAGAAACATATATAACTGTATATGCGTACTCCACATGTTCCGAGTCACGAATACAACTTCCTATTTCTTGACACTTAAAATATCGCTTGATAACCACAAAATATGACCCTACATTTTCGCTAGTTCTTTTCCGATTAGATACACACAAACTGCATCCAGAAGGCAGTCATTGGGTTATGGCATTAGATTTAGAAAGAAAAAAAAAAGAAAAAAAAAAACTTGGTTAGGGCCCAATATGTCTTGTATTTTGGTTAGGGCCCAATATGTGGCACAACTCTTACTACCGTGCTCTAAAGAAGCTTTCATGTCACCCTGATTATCGTCTGAGGTCTTAAAGACGATTTTAACTATGCAAATAAAATGAAGTAAAGACAAGCTGTGGCAGACCGCATTCGTAATTAAAGTATTATTGGCATAGTTCACAAGGAGTAAGAAAGCATATAAGTTTATATATATATATATATATATATATATATATATATATATATACATAACCAAGGGCGGATCCAAGGGTGGGGCTAAGGGGCTATAGCCCCCCCCCTTGACGCTCAGGTTTACACTGGATAAAATGGGCTTCAATTCTGCTTTACATTGGATAAAACGGTAAATTATTATTTAGCCCCTCCCTTGATCATATCCTGGATCCGCCACTGTATATATATATATATATATATATATATATATATATATATATATATATATATATATATATATATATGTATATATATACACGAGATTAAAAGAAGTATACGTAGGGTTGACCATTTATCTTGACCACTTTTAAACTAATGGACAAAATAAACTGAATTTTCTGACATACAAACATCGGTAATGTCATTGTTTCGCACAATATTTGATACCACAAAGTTTAGCAGTGCTGCCAACCAAACGTAACGATGTATTTTATCAAGTGGTACTACGTCAAGTTACTATATTCAATTCTACATGTAAGAGAGAGTATAGCGCTTGTCATGCAATGTTACAAACTAAGGACGCTACAGTACTACAAATATGCACATTTTGGTGGCATCTAAATCAGTAATAACGCAAGTAAGAAGGACAAGGTAGTGCATATCCGAAGTGCTCTAGTGTTTAATACTGTGATCGTGATGTGATTGATTTCGAATGAATACGAACAAAGTAAGTTAAAAGATATTGAAAATCTGACTTTTTTTTATAACAAAAACAATTATTTCGAAAAATTGCATACATAAATACATAATCCAATTGCATAGATTTACTTCAATTGAAGTGAAGATCGCAATGGTGTTAGCAGCAGTTTGATATTTCGAACCGTTCTGAAGATATTGCAGAAACTGTTAAAGTGTTCAAAACTGCTTACATTTATGTAATTCCGAGAATTGGTCCTAAATATGTCAACGAAAAAGCATTATCGTAATGTTATAGAATTAAAGTAAATCATTTTCTTTAAATTGTTCCCACTAATATAGCATTATAAGTATCATATCATTTTTTTTTACATTTTTTTCATATATTCTGAATGATTTGAGATATTAAATTTCTGTGAACGGCATGCTATCTTTATGTTTATTGGAAACCAAGTACGTTTTTGAATGTGATACTTATCTAAACACTTTTTTTTTTTAAATAAAGTTCTTTGAAAAAAAAGTCAAATTTTTAATTCCTTGTAAATGTTTTCTACTTGTTCGAAATACGTCGTATGATGGCCGTAATATTTGGTGTTACTCTATCTCACCTCGCCTGTCTTACTTCTCTTATTACTGTTGTAAAACTCTTCAAAATTTCGTTATTTTTTAAAATGTTTGTTATAGTGTAGCAACCTCAGTTTGCAACACTGCATAACAAGCGTAGTATTGTAAGTTTTCAGTGTATATATAGATTTGAAATGTATAATAATCTCACGTTGTGCCATTTGGAAAAAAATCGTTGTTGGATTGGTAACCCTGTTAACCTTGACATGTCAAAAAAGTATGTCAAACAATGTCTTCCTGCTGATTTTTGCAAGTTAGAAAATTTCATCATTTATTGGTTTTAATGTCTCCATTAGTTTAAAAGTTACAAGGATGTATCAAGGTAAGTGGTTCTCCCTCTTTGTTCCCTCCTCTCTCGCGCGCGCGAGATAGAGTGTTTGGCTACCAACATATAACATAAATTACTCAACAACTACCTCTATAAAATTGATAATATTGTTCCGGAAGTAGCACAGGATTCAGAAATTTGGATATTTGTATAGGACACATACTAGTTCGTAAGTGAAGTCTTGACCCGAAACGGCATGTTCCATAGCTTTGGAGTGTGTATGTGTGTGTGCGTGTGTGTGTGTTTTGATACACCCAGAGATTTCAACAAACAAACAAGCTACATGACAGTCTGTAATGAAACTTAACGGAAAATTCATACCAAATATGTCAGAATCGAACGAAGTCTTTCGTAACTATAATTAGAGCGATTTAGCAATAAGATAATTCCACACATCATAAGGCAACCAGTGATCTTAGTCGGTCATGAAATTAACTTGAAGGCTTGCATAAATATGTGATACTTGAAGCAATGGGTAACGATTATTAGAAAGTTTGTGCAGTATTGAGTGAAGAAATCATTTATTGAAGTGCTGTTCACATTACACTTTCTATTTAAAAAATGGATGTCTAAACATCAATTTTCAATTTCAACAAAGAGAAACCAATTTTAGCATTCAAATATCAAACGGATTTTTCGGTTCCAAAAACTGAAACCAACTTTTCAGTTTCAGAAACCGAAACCGACTTTCGCTTTTAGAAATCAAACATATGTTATTGAACTATGATCTTTTTAGGATAACTAATGCTTCTTTTTGTATATATATATATATATATATATATATATATATATATATATGTGTGTGTGTGTGTGTGTGTGTGTTAAATAGTGGATTCCACAAACGTACTTTTCTTGTTACTCACTGGCATGGGTGAAGTTTTAAGTCAAAAGAAACAAAACTTATGAAAGCTTAATCTCATATGCAACTGATTACAGTGAAATGTAACGTCCATATTCATGGTCTGGAACCATTCTTGTCAATTATGCACCCTTCATAACTCAGAGGTGTCGGCGTAATGTTGAGATTATGGCAGGGTTCTCGAAGCTTAAAGCGTCAAAGTAGAATAATAATGGTACAAGTTATACACGGAGTCAGAAGGACGGACAAAGAACACAATAAATTGTATGGTCAATAAACCATAATTTCTTGCAACATCTAAGTAAACATATAATTTTAGGGACATATCTCTAAATGTGTGAAACTTAAATTAATTGTGTCGCGTTAGGTTGCACGGTGTGAACTACTTCAAATTCAATAAATAGCCTTTAAACTTGCCCACAAATATTGACATTAGCAACACACATGCTACAACGTTAGATAAGGGAAAAGAGCAACAACCAAAATAATTCTGAACACCGGAAACGTTAACGTGAATGAACACTTTTTAATGTAAATATATTATGTTCAGCTCTCATGGATCATCAGGTCAACCACAAAACATGCAGTTTTTGTCACTGCGTTGCCACATCTTCAAGTAATATAACTGAGAAGACACGTCAACCTTTTAATACACTTCTAAAGAACGCTAATAAGAAGTTCGAACATCATTAATTATAGTTTAGCATTCTGTCTAATTTCAGCGTATAAAATGCATGTGGAACATGAGGAATTAAATTCAAACAAACATTCAATTTCTTAACACAAATTGATCTTCAGAATTTGTAATAGTGAATAAGTTTGTTGAAATGTTAATACAGTTCTTTTCTTCCTTTAGTTACACAACTAATTTCTCAATGCATGTATACATTCGAGTTGATGCAGAGTCTATTGCATTTTCATGATATATGTTTAGAAACAGTCTGCGTTTAGTCTACATAACTTGCTACCAAGAGTTTTCAAAATTTCGTTATCTAGAAGCAACTTCTGGAGGAACTGTGGCTCAATGTTGGAGCTGTTACGTCTGGTGTGTAGGGTCTCTGGTTCGAACTCCAAATAATCAAGTTTGTGGTGGACAACTTCGCGCCCTTGGGTTTTTTCCCCAGATACTCCAATTTCCTCTTACATTCTCATTCCACCAATGCTTTCATCATCATTCAATTACGTTAATCATCCGTCTCTTTTAGGCTAAATGACATAATTGTTGAACGTTAGAGTGAAAGATTGAATTGGATTTCATTTGGGGAACAACTTCACAGCGTGTTAATGATGGTACGACACTTCCTTAGAACAGCATAAAATATTACAATATTTTCGCTATAAATTGAAATTGCATTTATGTTGAAGCGATAAAAAAACAGGCCAAAGTGAAAACTTCATAAATATACAAGAAGTTTATAAACATACAATGAAATATACAGTTAAAAACATGAAATGTTCCTGAGTTCATGATACTACAACCTTCAATGTGAGAAATAATCGGTAAAAATTGTTTTACTGCATATTAATTTTTTTCTCAGTATGAGTACACTCTACTAATAGGAAGAATATATATATATGTCTAATACACTATTCAGCTTCATTTAGAAATACAATCAGGAACTAACTATAATATAGACATACTTGTATTATATCTGTGATTCAATATAATTGAAATAGGATAACACGAGGAGACTAAAGTGAGTATCAAATAGCAAAAGACTAAATACATGACATCATGATTTGTGCAATTTCAAAACACTTTAAAATTCAACTTTGTCGTTAAAATAATATAATTTGCTTGAAAAGAGGGATGAAAAAAAATAGTATTTATAAATTATATTATTACCTTCTAAAATTGTATGTGCTGCCCATAGGAAATTATGTTTCAAGTTTTCTAAAGAAAAAAAGTCGATCGTCTAGAAAATTCTAGTGAAACAAGCTAAATATAATCCGGTCTATTAGCTTTATCATTCATGTACACCAAGAAGTTCGTACAACATGATGATTTCTCCTCAAACAACACCCAATTGATGAAAAGATCACGCAAGAGGCAACCTTCTTG
Source organism: Thermobia domestica (assembly GCF_964235325.1). NCBI lineage: Eukaryota > Metazoa > Arthropoda > Insecta > Zygentoma > Lepismatidae > Thermobia > Thermobia domestica. The sequence continues at coordinate 104,722,403 of NC_137459.1, forward strand.
AGATTTTGAAGCGGATATAAAATCATTTCATGGACAATAAAAGAAGAAAATCAAATGAGCATTATGGCACACACAGAGGAACAAAATAACCTCTCAAGGAAAATTACATTCTATAGTTTTGGATTCATCACCACGTTGCAAAATGAGAAATAGTGTATATTGCCAATTTTAATAACTAATACACCGTTCGTCTTGAAATTCAAAAACATACTCCCATGATATAAACAAAACTTCTGTCTATTGCAGAAAGAAAATAAACATTGTAACATGAACTCAATGTGCAAACACTCCAGGGCTACGGAAAAATATATTTTCACAACAGTATGGAACAAACAAAACATGGTAATCTTATTTATATAAGCTTGATAGCAGGAACGTGGACGTATCTGTAAGCTATTTTGAATTGAGAAAACAAGTGTCGAAGTTACAACAAGAACAATAGTAATAGTTGGTTTATGGTTGATACATAATGAAAACAAGTAATATAGTCGATATTGAAATAAAGCAATTCGATCTAAAAAAGAGTGCAATCGCTATTTACATTACGGGTAGAACTTCTATGAATTTCCTTTGTAACACATTTCAACGAATATTATTAAAGATCAAATGGGGAAATATTTATTGCCAGATACGAAAAAAAATGAATCGTTCTCAAGAAAAAAATATACATCAAGTAATAAAAGTAAACAATACTGAAGAGCTATTTATATTTCAATATCTCCTGTAATTGAATTCTTACTCCACATCTATCCGTCGTTTCCCAAAACTGGATTATCAATCAATTCAACACAATGACTCTGTATTGCCCGAGATGTTTTAAATTTTTTCGCATGTCTGGTGCTAGCTCAACCCCCAACACATTTTGAAGTAAAGTGTTAAAATGACAGTCCAATGACAGACCATTTTCTTTTTTTTTTTTTTTTATTTTCTGGCATATTAAGCTGTCATTTTGGTAACGCAACGCTGACATTGTTCTATATACAGTTGCCAAACAACTACTTTAATAGAAATAAGAAAAAAAATCTTATTATACAGATATGAATCTTAAAAGGAACAATAAAGTGTGACATAAATTATTTATAATTGGTTACGATGACTAAATACAGTTGATGACGAAGACTAATATTGCACATAATATGATCATCAGATGACAGCACTTCTTCTTATGTAAATGTTGCCATAAAAGTAATATGCTCATAAAACAATTTTCGTGAAGTATTACAGGGAATATGGTACGTTATTCGTTACTTGGTGTAAATGTAAAATATACCGCGTAAAACTTTGCTCACAGCAACAAACAATGAATAAATGAAGAGTTCAGTTGAGTCGATTTTCAGTTTAACGTCCCGTTCAGCAGTGAGGCTATATAAGTCGTGGACTTTCTGATTAACGTGGAATCCGAACCACATGAGTTCCCACCGGGAATCGAACCCGGGTCTCACACGCCAAAGAGGCGTACTGTTAAAGTATCAGTTTTCCAAATAATTATTTGCAAAAAATGTTTGTTAATGAAATAATTATTTAAATAAAAATGTATTATTACACTTTTAGCACCACTATGTTCAGTACGTCACTAAATGATCATACTTTCTATCAACACACCTGTAAAAACAATCATATTTTAAACTGAAATCATCACAGAGGAAAATGTGTTCAAAATAATTTGACTTGCACTGAGCTACGGAGATGCTAGACTCTATATGGGGCGTTCAGAACACAAAGGGATCGAGTCATATTGCCGAAGTTGAGAATATATATATATATATATATATATATATATATATATATATATATATATATATATATATATATATATATATATATATATATATATATATATATGATGTTTGTACGGAACATTAATTACAGAGAAAGTTGGGAAACCTTTTTTTTTATCTTCTATGTTACAAAGATTATTTACAATACTTGGGCATTATACATCTAAGTTCTTAAACAGCCTTCAAATAGTGATTTTAAAAATCAAGTACGTTCAAAATGGCCAAATGTGGACTTCGTTTCCTTGTAGATACACTGAATGATCCAGACTTACCCATAATACATTTTCCTTATGATTAGTAAAATCGGTTGAAACCTAGTTCGTTCAAAGAAAAACTTTTTTAATGTATATTTCAGTTATCTCTATGTTTTATTTTTTTAAAATTGTTTAATTAATATTTTCGTTTCAAAAGACAGAATAATATTTAAAAAAAGTAAACAATCCATAGAATGAACATATGTACCTCCACTAATTTTCGCAAATCGTTCAACGTAACGAGTCACACGTTCGATATTACCTAGGTCCCAATCGTTTTGTGGTGGACAGAAATATTCTTTCTCTGAGTGTTCATGGATTTGATTTGATTTGCAGTTTAGCGTCAATTTCAGCAAGGAAGCTATATGAGACACGATCTACAGTTTAACGTGGAATCCGAACCACACGATCTTCAGCCGGGAATCGAGACCGGGTCTCCTACGCCAATCCACTATGAAGCTTTCGGTTTGATTTTAGGTTCAACGTCCCGTTCAGCAGTGAGGCTATAAGAGACGTGGAACTACCAGGATAAGGTGCGATCTGAACCATATAAACTCCTGCCGGGAATCGAAACCGGGCGTCCCACGCTCATGGAATATTTCTGCTATTTGCAACCTGATCATTGTTCTAAAAAAAAATGTTCAATTCAATTCAACTGTTCAATTTAATTTACTTATCGTCTCCTTTACCCTACAACATTAAAACATGCCTTACTGCACATAAGATTTTAACCACTTCACATGTTTGTAAACACTCAACTATCACCAATAGATGGCAGCACGTTATATCTTCCTTTCCAATGTATTTTTTATGGAGCGAAAATGTTAACAATAATTCAGTTAAATTCCAGATATCAGTATTGAAACTCTACAAAAATAAATAAATAAATAAATAAAATACTGATAATAATAATAATAATAATAATTAGTGCTTTTTTAAAAAAAAACTAATATTTTTTTTTAATGTTTTGTTTCTTTAACTATTTAGAAAGTGTGATTATCATAAGCATGTTTCTGAAGAATAAAAGTTCTTTGCTCTCAACAATGAATAAAAACACATTTAAAAAAAGAACACGATTTAGAAAATTGTACATACTTCTTTATATTTTATTTTACCTTACAAAATTTATTTACAATATTTGGACATTATAGTTTTGAGTTCTGATATAAGCTCCACACAGAATAGTAATGTTAAAAATCAAGAATGTCCAAAATGAACAAAAATTGACTTCACTCTGATTAATTATATATATTTTTGGGGTCAACGTTTGAATATTGATCCGTTGAATTTAACTGAATTGTTTTGAATATTGTTGCTCGATACAAAATTCATTTGAAAGGTCGGGAAAACGTATCGTCTATCTATTGACGGTAGTCAATCTTTTACACAATTGGTTTGCATACATTGAACACAGCGTTTGGAACCGATTTGGTGCTGAAAACAATTAATACTTAAGGTTGTTCCCTACGTTTTCTATACATTTCTATTTAATTTTATTGAATAACTTACAGGCAATAAAGAATGCCAAAAATTATAAACTGAGCCACATAGAATCTACAAAATCATACTAAATCAAAAAATAACTACTTCCAAATTTATTATTATAGGTCAGAGATCTAAGTGTAGAGAATATGATAACATAGTTGTCAAATTCTCAAATTACTAAACAACAGTATGTCATTGAATTTTGTCACGGTTCTATATCCCACTTCACCAACTATGCTATAATATTTTTTTGTATCAAAAGATCATGATATTTAAATATTAAAATTTCTGCGCTATATTAAAAGTCTTGAACGAAACAACTCATTAATTTAATAGCATTTCATGTTCTTGTTTGTGTGTGCAGCGGCGGGACGTTCTCAGGTACGTATGTTCATTGTCAGTTGTCATCTAATAAAACATCAATAAATGTTCCAATAATTATTTAAAATATACTTACGTGAAGATTTATGAAGCTAGTACACACTTTTAAATATATCAGGTAGTCTAAAAAAAAAAAAAAAAAAAAAACAGTGAGCCTTTTACGCACGAGATGGCTTTAGTGTCCCAAATCTCAGGTTATATGTGTCGCAGCGGGAAATAACTTTGACAGCTGACAATTGAAGGTAGTAGATGAATAACAAGTGCTGAAATTCTTCTAAACAGACATAAAACGTCGTACAGATGAGTGAATTTTCCGCAAAATGGCGGCAAATTTTACAATTTCATTTTGATAAAGACGCAACTGCTGAGCAAGTGCGTGAAGATATTCTTGCTGTTTATGGGCAAGATATGCTATCAAAAGCAGCATTTAAAGCATAGTTCAGTCACTTTGGTTCCGTGAATTCCGATGTCCAAAACGCTTCTACCAGTCAGCGACCAATCACAACAAAAGTGGATGATATTCTAGCAAAAGTCCAGTAAGATTGGCATGTCGAGCCGCCATGACACAATCAACGACTTCCTCAAAACCCACCACTAGACAGTTTTATTTTAAAAAATGACCATAAAAAGGCTCAATGAATTGGTGTCACATAATCTGGCTAAAAACACTAACTCGATCATGTGAATGTATATTAAAACATAACAAACCTGATCCATTTCTGAAGCGGTTGATCGCAGATGGTGAAATGTGAATACCTAAGCCATCAATTTGCGAAAAACATCGTGGTCGAAGCAATAAGCTATACAGTTTGTGCGCACAGGAAGGTTATGTTCTGCGTTTGGCGAGATTGGAATGGCAGAATGATAAAATCGGTCATGTACTGCCAACATTTAGCGCGAAAGCACTTAGCAATTTTAAAAAATGAGTAACTAGTCAACAAAAAGAATGTCGTATACCACGCTGACAACATCGGATTGCATACATTTTTAACGACAAGTCAGAAACTAAAAGAACTTAGCTAGGAAGTTCTAAAGCATTCACCGTATAACCAGCACATGGCGCCGTCAGACTTTCACTTGTTTCGGTGTCTGCAGAACTCTCTAAATAGCAATAGTTAGTTTCAGAAGAGGTCTATGAAAACCACACGTTGTTTATTTATTTATTTACCAGGAACCACATAAGTTCTGTAGAGACGAGATTATGGTGGCCGAAAATGTAGCAGAGGATTATCAAACAAAATGGTCCATATGCGGTTTCATAATGTTATTTTCAAACGACAAGACATGTCTTCTGAATATTCGCCTCCAAAGGCTAAATACTTTATATATATATATATATATATATATATATATATATATATATATATATATATATAACTTGATATTTATAAAACGTAAGATAAGTTTAAATTATTAGAGCCTAACAAACTTCGGGAGAAGTGCCCTACTCTTTCTTATTTTTTTCGCTTTCCTCTCATTATTACACAAAATTTGTTCGTAGTTTACAGTAGGTAACTGAATTCAGAGAGAGAAACCGACATATGACGTCACGCCAGAACAGCCTGTTTTTCTTGCCGTGACGTAAGCAGTGAAATTCTACATTATTTGAAGCTTTATGTCTCCGTAACTTTATTTATTTTTTTTTTTTTAAATGATACATATTTTATGGAATACTAGTTCTACACGACGGCATTTTACAATTTTTGGTCAGAAATGAAACGGAAACTATCCACCATTGTAAACGTCAGAATTTGAATTTTTATTACAGTGAAACCTGACTTTAGCGGAATCGAATCGAACGAGAGAAAACTTACAACGAACAGAGGGTTTCTTTTACACATTACTGTATGGTTGCTCAACTTTTTTGGCAAACATTTTAGCCTAAAAAAAAAAAAAAAAAACGCTAAGCATAACAATGTCATTTTGACGTAAAGCAAATTGTAATTTCTTTATAAACTTTTAATAGCATCTTTATAAGTCTTTAGTCTACACTTTTTATCCAACCGAATGATAAAGACCTCTTCTTCCTTCACCCCGTCTTCTATTTTATACTTTCCTATAATTTTCAATTAAAGTATCTCTATATTAATTCTGTCTGTATCGGTTTGCTCATCCCTATGTATTTCGATGGCAACGTAGTGTACGTATTTTGTATATATATATATATATATATATCTAAACTTTCATAGGATATATAAAAGCTTTGTAAACAGTACATTCTGCAACTTGATTTTTTTTTCATTGAAAGGTTTATTTTGATTTTTGTTTTCCGCATAACATGTATTTCGCCTCTAAATTCAAGATACCGTGAAATATTTCTGTTTAATAAAGGGTCCATTGAAGGCAGGCTTTACTGTATTATGATGTTTTTTCTTAATTATTCAGATATGATATGTTATTCATAGTAGGCAAGTATTATTTACTATGGAAGAACATGAGGAACGAAATTGGATATTCTAATAATGTCATGATGTAGGTTGGGTCACATAATCTTCTCATGTCGCACTTTAAGAAACTTTATAAGTGATGTGCTACAAGGCCATGTACACAAGCCTGGATAGAATTTCTAAGCGTCCGCGGCTCTTACCTCGGAAGGCAAAATTGAAGGAAAGAGAGCAAAACTTAAAATTTCCTCATAAAAAGTGGGAACAGAAGAATTTTACACAAAAGCCACCCAGAAGGAAAAAAAATAGAGAAAAGAGAGCGAGAAGAAACTTGAAGGAAAACACGAAAAAAAGAAAGAAGAAAGTTGGAAGCGCAAGATAAACGAGTCTCTGAAGTTTTCCTTTTCTTTCGTTGTCTCTTTCTTTCTTTTTTACCATTTTTTTTTTTATAAGAACCACTTGAGAGTTGAAAGTGTGGGGAATAATTTTTGGAAACAAAAATGTTCCTTCCTTTTCGAAAATGCTTGTAATAAAAATAATAACATAAGATGTTTTTTTTTCGTTACTAGTGTCACCAAATTAAATATTTTTAAATCATAAAAAAGAAAATTAAAAAATGCTTATACATGTTCAGTAGATTTAATGTTGGCATACTGATAAACTTATTGGTATTTCGATCTATAAAATGCTTATTGCAATAACGCTAATTCATTATACTACAGCATGTACATTCAGCAACAAAAGTTCTTTTGGCTTGGAAAAAAATATTTTGGAAATAACGGTGGCATAACTGAAACTTACAGAAAATTACGTTCTTTTTTTTTAATTTACTGAAAACTGTACTCAAATTGTCCTTCCATTATGAAATTATTTACGAAGCTAATTTAATCAAACGGAAATAAATTTTGTCGCTGACTATACAACTCTCTATGTTATAAAACTCCCTCGTGACTATATAGTTAGCATTCGACCCCCGGTGGGAATTCAGGTAGTTCAGATGTCTCGTTACGATGTAGTTCTACTTTTCATGTAGCCTCGATGCTGCATTAAATGCTGAATTCCCAATCAATCAATCAATGTAATCTTACATTGTGGGGAACTGCAAACCGAATGTAAAAGTATTATATTTGAAGTAAATATGCTTGCTATACAAGACATTATGCACACTTTTCGGTGTTGACAAGTAAGGTAAAATATGTATAAATATTATAGAACAAGAACATAAAAATCAAGGAAATTGACTATCACAGTTAGGCTGTAATAAAAATAAACATCTATTGACTTTAATAATAATAAAAAAAACGCCAAAAACAGAAACAATAATAATTTAGCTCTTGAAACCAGAAAATATTTCATTACCATCATTATCAAAATTTTTGAAGTCTGTATTATGCCATATAAGTTAGTTTAACATAAAATTAGTTTATATGGTAATTTTATTAGGTATTAATTTGTTTAGCTTCGCACAGACCTTTAGATAGATATATAGATATAGATAGTATATCTCTGTCAACCGTCGACGAATGAATATGTGACAATAGTGACCAGAGATCATTGTAATTTTGTGGAAACCCGAGATAATTTCGAGCACTATCTTTAGAAATCACATATGAGTTTTAACAATTGCGACCAATATGTTATACTACCCGAAGAGTGTTGACTGAGATTAGTACTCACAAAAAGACGTATGACAGAACTTTAGTTACTGTAAGAGCGTGTGAATTTTATTTTGTTGTGTAGGTTCATGTTTTTTTTTTAATTATGGCTGGTCAAATTTTGAGTCACTATCTGTACTTGCGTTATCTACACAGTGCACAGTTCTAATATGAGCGTAAATCTCTTTCCCAGTTCTGACGATATTTATGCAAGTCCTTGAAGAGCACAAGTAAATGACAGGAAGACTCTCAAAAGGAGTGAATTGCTATAGACAAACATATAAATGTAGTATTTTAATATATAGAATGTTGAGATGAGTTTGTGGCAAATTTGGATAAGTATGAGATGCTAACAAATGCATTTTTCCCTCATAATTCCATATCCGAGTACGATTTATTGTGAGTCCACAAGCCTCCGAAGTTGCCGGCTTGCAATAGGTTTTGTTATTCAGATGAAAGTAAAGCGCATGAAATGTCAATCAATCCTCTATACTATACGTAGCTCCTCTACTGGTTGCATTTCACAAAAGCATCAACTGTAACGTACTAGTGACAAAATAAAGCTAACAGGTTCAATATATATATAGTCGTTTTCACTGACGGATTCCAAATTATATATATATATATATATATATATATATATATATATATATATATATATATATATATATAATTTGGAATCAGTCAGTGAAAACGACACGTTTCTAGCAGTTTTGGTTTTCGAGATCTCATTTGGTTTTCGAGACAAACATATAAACCTAGTATTTTAATATATGGACTAGCTGAACCTACGCTCTCTACACAGCGCATCATTCACATATGAGCATGAATATCCTTGTCATTCCTTACAACATCTGTACATGTTCCTTTACAGACACAAGTGAAAGACGTCCTGATAAAAAGCGGCAAGGGGTACCATAAAGGAAGATTTTTTCGATTATTTTTTTTCAATATATCGAATCGTTTGCAAGATTGAGCCTATTTCCGGTTGGAGTTTCTAATTTATGTATGATCAGTGTTTTCTTTCCTCTTGCATGCAGTATGTAATAAGCAAATACATTTCATACACAATTAATTATAATTTCAATGATAGATTATGTTTATTGGGCAAATATTTCAAACAATAAAGACTCCTCTTAGCCTGGAGAAATGATTATCCTTCGTTTTTCATTATCATTTGGCCATGAAACAAACACCTGAGAAATACACAACCCCTCTATACAATTATGTTGTGTTGGAATGTATAACGCATAGGATAAGATGCTTTAAAAATCAACACTAACAGTGCAAACCTAAAAAAAAATGTAATAAAGAAACAATAATTTTCTTTTTTAATTTTTTAAATATTTCAATTAGAACTGGACAATCTACACAAAATTTAGAATCGACCAGCAAAAACGGAACGTTTCTAGCACTTGCGATTTTCGAAATCTCATTGTCGAAAGATTGGAGACAAACATAAAAGTTTCCTTGGAAACAAACTATAAATCTAGCATTTTAATATATGAACTTGCTGAACCTGCGCTCTCTACACAGCACATCATTCACATATGAGCACGAAATCTCCTTGTTATTCCTCACATCTGTACATATCCCTTTACAGACAGAAGTGAAAGACGTCTTGATAAAAATCGGTAAGAAATACCGTAAAGGGGGGATTTTTTTGATTACTTTTTCAATATCTCGCACCATTTGCAAGATTTAGGCCCACTTGCGGTTGGAGTTTTTAATTCATGTCTGATCAGTGTTTTCTTTCTTCTTGCTTGCAGTATGTAAGAAGCAAATACATTACATACATAATTAATTATAATGTCAGTGATATATGGTGTTCATTGGGCAAAACACTTCAAACAGTAAAGATTCTTCTTAGACTGAAGAAATGGTTATCCTTTGTTTTTCATTGTCATTTGGCCACGAAACAAATCCCAGAGAGATATGCAACCTCTGTATACAATTATGTGGTGTTTGAATGTATAATGCGTAGGATATGATGCTTTAGCTTTTTTTTTTTAATTTCAACACGTCCAGTGTACCCGTAAAAATGTAATAAAAAAATAGTGGTCATGTTTATTTTTTTTTAATATTCAATTAGAACTGGACAATCTACAGAAAATTTGCAATCGATAAGTGAAAACGTTATCTTTCTAGGGCCTGTATTTTCCGAGATCTCATTGTCGAAAAGATTGACCACAAACATATAAACACCCACAATCGTACAGTTAAAAGAGCTCCAAAGATGACAGCACAATTCATTTGCATTGATTTTGGTGAAGGCTCATTAAAATACAAAAGCTTTGAACAATAATCTTAGAAAATAAACTTTATGAAAAAAAAATATTTAATAAATAATTTATTTAAGGTACACACATTTTAAAATATTTGTCTTTGTTAATCATGAAATCACAAATACCCGTAAATCTAAGATTTGAAATCAAAAGCTAGAGGTTGGAGCTCAGGCGCTTTTATTCCGTACTTAGCAGCTTCACGTACCATACGTCACAAGCTGATTTTTGAACCAAGCCTAGCCTAGCTGGAAATTGTTAACCTGCCTTCCATGACATTGTGTTGCATATGCACAATCAAGACCAGCACACTCTCACTGGAATTGACAGTGCTTCTCAGTACTGGAGAGTGAAACATATTTTATTATCTGCGTTATCAGGATAACTCGATCACAGTTTGCGTTTCTAATCGTGATTGAAGCCACCCGAGTGCCTATCGAAACGGGGTGCTCTTTACTTAAACTACCTTCCCTATTATTGCATTTCTTTTGTACATTACTGGTCTGAGAGACCATGCATCGCTTGCCTCCTGTAGTTAAGGGCCCAGACCCGCCCCCTCCGGGTGATAAGGAGAGGGATCTCCGTCAACAGCGCCGTAGTAGGCAGATTTCTGAAAGCAGTATCGGATCCGTTGAAAAGCGCTCTCGCTCTAAATCACCGCACTATGTTGCTCCATCTACCAGCATTGAGGAACCTATACAATGTTCGTCTAATGCAACCTCTGAAAACAATCCAGGGGATAAAATCCTAATTCCTCAATGTTTACCTGTTTATTCATTTCTATTGGCGGATTTCGATCTCAAATACAATAATTCTCGGCTTATTTTCAACCAAATAGTTAAGTACCTTCCAAGAGCTAGCGTCAAGCAAATAGTTTTCACCAAGAATGGTGTCATCATCCGATCAGAGGATGGGAACTTTGGAACTACATTACGAATCAAGGCTAGCTATGAAATATTTGGAAAAAAAATTCCAAGCTAAACAGCTTACCAGTAAAATTAAGCAAACATATTCGCCGCCAAAGACTCCAATGTTATATGTTGTTATCTGTAGTGTTCTACTGGAAATCACTGATGCAGAAGTTCTCGAAGAACTTACAGCTGAAGGCATTCCTGTCGACAAATGCATTCGCATCATAAATCAAACGGGACCTACGTACATGGTTCATGTGCTAACCTCCAACAAATCGTCTATTGATACCCTCCTTCAAGAGGGAGAGTACATCTTTAAGAAAAGGCACAGAGTCGAACCCTCACGTACTAATTCACCTCTGCCTATTCGATGCGAACGATGTCAAACTTATAACTCACATGTGACAGCAAGATGTCCTAACATCCCTAAGTGTGGTTACTGTGCTGAACAGCACGAGACTAAAGACTGTCCAAATCACCAAAAGCCTGCTCACTGCTCTGTATGTCCTGGGTCACACCCTACATACAGCTAAAATGTAAAGCTAAGCCAGCTCCACCAGCAGATCGTCCTGAACTCACAGTTCCATTGCGCACAACTGATCCACCGGTTCAAGCCGACCAATCAATCACTTCTGGTCTTACAGTTGAAAAATTTATTCGATATTTCACGCTTGTTCTACAATTTTTTTTTCTTTTCAAAGACAGTTCATTCTTGAACATGTCATTGCTGTCGCTATGAGCATATCAATCTGTGTGCCACATATTCAGGAAATTATGTACACTTTCACATATCTCCGAGAGAAACTGCTGTCTAAGCAAATAGCTTACTACATTATCATGGGTTTGGCCTTCTTATTTATGAACATACGGTCATTGCCGCAACATAAAACTCTTTTTGAACACCTGCTCTTAGAAGAAAATATTGATGTTTCCGCTTTGAATGAAACTGCTTTAAAACCAAACAATGCCATCACGATTTCGACCGTATCAACTCATGCGCTATGACTTTTCACAAGATAATAAACGAGCGCAAGGTACAGTTGCAATTGGCATCAATAATAAATTATCTTACCGACAGCATCAGACTCGGCTTCCCTACCGACTTCCTGAACATCTTACAGCAACTACCTACCTACCTAACATACCAAATACAATAGCAACGATATATGTATTTCCCGGACACGTGATACCACTCGAGTATTTCACACATTTGTTTCAAACATACAAGCATCTTCTGATACTGGCAGACATCAATATCCATAGCCCTTCCGAGAGGGAAAACACTCAGTTTGCAGACCATATAGCACTTTCCCTACATGGTCACATATATCCCCTTCCGAAGCACACCAGACCAAGTAGCTAAACTACACCGGATGTTGTTCTTTCTACTACTTCACTCATAGACAGGTGTCATATCGAAGTCTTGGATTGTAAAATATAAGTAGCGACCATTTATCGGTGAAAATCATGGTCAACGATGTGCGTAAAAATGTTCCTCCGACAGCAGCCGAACGCACCATATATTTATATGACAAAACTATTTTACTGGCATAAATATCGCTCGGATATTGACGCTGCATTAGAAACTACTACCACCGGGCACAGAGGAGAGCCTAAACACAACCACACTCACGCAGGTCATTGCTACTAGCGCATATGACAACATTCCCAGTTATCACGGTAAAGCTTATCAGCCTGTTTTGCCTCCGCAATATTTGCACTTAGTAAGAAAATCTCGGCGTTATTATAGACAATATGAGCGCACTCATAATCCTGAATATCTAACACAGGCAGATAGATGGCAAAGAACTGTGCACAATTATATTGTCGCCCATAAACGCTTGACGTGGCACAAAACATGCAGTCAGTTGAATGAAGAAACTCATCCCACACGATATTGGAAAAAGTTTCATCAGTTGACCGGACAGCAAACAACAACAACGTATCCACTGTTCCGAAACGGAAGATATCCACTGTTCTGAAACAGCCATCTTTTGCATTCAGACCAGGACAAAGCTGACGCATTTGACTTTCACTTACAAACTGTGTTCACTCCGCCCGTCGGTCAACATAACGATAGTTCCAGATTCTAAGAAACTACCATCGTTCAACTATTACAGCCATCAATTACTCACACCTTAGATGAGAATCAATCGTTAACATTTTCTATCACCCATGACGAAATACATACGAGTATCAAAGGAAAACGCAACACAGTGCCTGGTTTTGATAAAATATCCTACCGACTTATTAAAGAATGCTCAGTAAAGTTTTTTATTCTTCTCGCAGCTATTTGTACTTTTATTCTCCGTACGGGATATTACCCAGTTGAATGGGAAGTCTCTAAAGTTTGTATGTTTCTAAAACCGAACAAGCCACCACATTCTGTCAGTTCGTATAGGCCAACAACTGACTGCGACACTGGGGAAAGTATTGGAAAAAAATTCTTGTAAAATGTTTACATCAATATCTGCATGATCATGAATTCCTTCCAATTTTCCAGACCGGTTTTCGACCATCTTACATTATTAATGACCAATTGTCTCATTTGACGACCACCCTTGTTAACCAGTATAATAGATTGCTTCCATCTTGTTTAATTTTAATGGATCTAGAGAAAGCATTCGATCGAATTTGGCATTATTGGTCTATTTTACAAATTGCTTAAATTTGGATTCCCACTTACATATATTAATGATTTTCTCATTCATAGTCAACCGAATCGCATATGTATGTATCAACAATACCATTTCCCATCCCATCTTTCCATACACGGGAGTACCTCAAGGATTCAGCTTGTCACCTCTTCTATACATTTTGCACGCATCAGACATAACTGCTCCTCCTACTTATTTATTCCAATATGCCGATGACACCGCTTTCCAAACTCTTGGAACAACTATACAACACACTAATAGAAGTTTACAACTCTCAGTTATTCAATTTCTTGCGTGGTGTACGAAATGGAAACTTACTGTAAATGAGGAGAAAACTCAAACATTTGTCATCATACCACCTAACTGCCGCTGTAAAGTTCACCGCAACCCTAATCTGTTTGATATCACTGTTGGAACACACCGATTAGAACCGACTAACTGAGTGACGTATTTAGGAATAACGTACGATAGCAAATTACAATGGACTGCTCATTTCCAGAAACTCGTACTTAAAGCAAAAAAACAGGCTATAATTGCTTCGCAGGCTCGTAGGACAGCATTGGAGGCTAAATTCAAGATTGCTTATTAACATTTATAAAGCGTTCATGCGTAGCATACTTACATTTGGCCATATTGCTTGGTCCCCAGCACAATCTAGATTCTACAATAGGCTCAAAATTATGGAGCGCCATGCAGTGCGCTTATCATACCGCATCAAGTTACCATATGCTAAGCGAGAACTATACAATCGAATAGACTTTCCATCACTTGTAGACCATATCTCACTCTTACGTAAACGATGCACAGCCAAATGCCTAGAATCTCATAAAGATATTTATCTGGACACAATATTCATAGACTCAGAGCAGGATTCCACTTTCAAATATTGTCATACACCGTTAAGTATCTTGATCACACTTCACGTAAACAACCTTCCTATGGATCACCTTCATCGCAGATTCTTTCAACGCCAAATCATTCATCAAGCTGTCCCTCATCTTTTCCCATAGCTGCACTGTTCTCCCTCACCAATAATCTGGGCTCCCCATGTCTACATCAGTCTTGAGACGCCCAGGACAGAATAATAACATGCATTCGTTAATATTAACCATTTCATTGTGTTGTGGCGTATAATACACTTTCATCTCATCAATCATGCTAATATATTTATAAGAATTGTAATTATATTCAACATATAATCTTATATTTCCTTTCAGTTTATCTCTCTTATTTTACTCGTTTCTTCCTTGTTTATAACTTTCTCATGTTATATATTTCGTAGTGCTCAGTATCTTAGTGTTTATTATATGTGTTCATGCATATTGTTCTATTTAAGCACTTTTGGTAGTACTTGTTCTATTTTGCACGTATAGTTGTCCTTATATCACATTGTACAACTAATGCTATTTATGTTTGCACTTGTTTTCAGCACATCACATGCCGAGAGAGAGAAAGTAACCCTTTAGTGGCAGTTCCATATGCAAATAATTGATGATTAATACCAATGGAATGAATTATGCCCTACAAATAAATAAATACTACACCAACAAAAAAATCCTATAAGAAAACCTATTTCTTGTTCAACCTAAAATCCTCCTCTCAAAGAAAAAAAAAAAGCTTTTATTCATCACATACATACTGAATCAAGGAGCCTAACCTCTCTTGTGCCAGTTAGTGTGCCAGCAAGGATCAAGTGTTGAAATACGCATTTGGGAGCAAAGCACACATACAACACTTAGAAGATTGACGGAAGTTCTCGCTTTCGCAGGGAACTTGTTTTTTTTTTTTTAACCTTATCTCGTCTCATCATTTTGTACTTCACTTTCATCTTCATTTGGGCTTCGGCCCTCGGCTACCTTATTACGATGGCGGACTCTGGCAACACTAATGGACAATTGATTCTAGGACGACATTCCGGATTACTTCCTACACTTCTTGCAAATTCAAGCTCTGCACTTGTACAAACAGCACCCATTGTACCTTCTGATCGCACTTGGCACTTTTCTTGGGAAGTCAACCAATACCGTCTACATCTGGAGAGAGACATCCATCAAATGATTCAATACAGTCAGCGAAACACATACGGTCATGGTCTCCAATGGAATCTATGGATATTCAACTCAATCCACAGCGTAACAATACTGTTACAGGGCTTCAAGGTACTACCGCTGTACAGTCAAATACCGATCCTCTTTATCACTTCATTCTTACAGACTACGATACAAAGTTCACCAAATCCTAAAATAATTTTTCTACAAAGCACGAAATACGTTCCACGGGTATGGGATGCTCTCGTCCAAATCGTTCCCACTAGAAATGGCTACATTCTGAAATCGAAAGATCCAAATTTTGGAATTACTATTCACAACAAAGCATCCTACGAAATCTTCGGTAAGAGCGAGAAACTTACAAAATTAACAGATAAACGGCAGAAATAACCTCCACCACCTCGTAAACCAATATTTATATCGGTTGTTATTAGGGGTGCTTCCCCTGAACTTACCGATGCAGAAATCCAAGAGAAACTAAAACAGGAGGGGATTTCCGTTGGTAAATGTATTCGTATTCGAAATAATAATGGTCCGACCTACATGGTCCGGATGCTTTCTAAGCAACAGGATACTATTGATTATCTGTTACGATTCGGTGCACCAATTTATAAGAAAATACATTGTGTCGAACCATTTAAAGCTTAAGCGCGCACTTCATTCTGAAACGCCTCCAACTAATGAAATAGAGTTATCTTCCTGTCTTACAACTATCACGACGGTAATACAAACTAGTGCTAAGCATCATATTCCAACCGAACAAGTGCATCCGCACAAACCGAAATCACCGCCGACATATGTTCCACTCATACAGAAAGCTCACTGACATCTTCGAGAATATTATAGAACTGGAAACGATGCATATTTACGCCTACATCACCAATGGCAAAGAGCGGCGCGTAATTATCTTGTTGCGTATAAACGTCGAAACTGATAAAATCTTATAGCAACTTATCCGAGGAAGCACACCCTTCTCGCTATTGGAAGCGGTTTCAAACAGCTTGTTGGCAAAAGCACTAAAATCACAAATCCTCTAATAGCCGATGGTACTCCTCTTTTCTCTGATGCAGACAAAGCAAACGCATTTGCTGCCTGCTTACAGGCATTTTTTACGCCTACAGCTGTTTCCAAACTTTGTGAACGGACAGATATCTCTTGTCGTCCTGCCTTACAACCTTCCACGGAGCATATCATTGACCTAGATCATCCTCTTACTTCATCCATCAGTGTTGATGCACTGCACTCTGCTCTAAAACGGAAAAGGAATACAGCACCTGGAATCGATACGATATCTTACCGACATATCAAAGAAGCCCCGCCATCTCACTTGTTGCTCCTCGTCACAATATATAATTTCATCCTCAGAACCGGGTTTTACCCCTCATATTGGAAAGTCTCCAAAATCTGCATGTTCCATAAACCGAATAAACCTGTACATTTAGTAGCTTCTTACAGACCCATCCAACTCACCTCAGTTTTCAGTAAGATACTGGAAAAAATCTCGTGTGCCGACTCCATAAGTACCTTGACGCCACTTCTCTGCTACCTGTTCATCAAGCCGGGTTTCGACCTGTTTTTTCTATAAATGACCAGCTACTTCGCCTCAGCTCTTTAATTACTAATCATTATAACAAAGCTTTTCCATCCTGTCTCATTCTCATGAATTTAGAGAAGGCATTCGAAAAGGTTTGGCATTAGAGCCTCATTAAAAAATTGCAGTCGTTTAATCTTCCTATATGCTTTCTCAGGCTAATATATTATTTTATTTCAAATCGCATTGCTTATGTTACAGTTGGTACGGCACTCTCCTGGCCGATTTTTCCTTTTACTGGAGTACCCCAACGATCAGCTCTCATTCATTTACTGTATATACTGTATGCTTCCGATATCCCTTCTGTACCACGCAATGTCTTTATTTTCAATATGCTGACGACACAGCTTTTCTTGCTCTCGGCAAAGCTGTATATCAGCTTAACATTGCTTTACCAACAACAATCGATAATTTCGTCAAATGGTGCAAGAAATGGCAGTTAACAATCAACTCCGAGAAAAGGCAAGCTCTGGTATTTTTACCGCCTAAGCGTCGTTCCAAAGTCCGTAGAAACCCAACTCTCTTACAACTAACTGTTGATGGGTATCACGTACGCCCTTCCACCACTGCTACCTATCTAGGCATGGTTTTCGATTCGAAGCTCAACTGGAATGCTCACTTGATAAACTGATGGACAAGGCCAATCTTAGATGAAATCTCTTGCGACGTCTCGCATGAACATCTTGAAGACTAAAAGCCGATGTTTTTCTTCATACATATAAAACATTAATCTGTCCAATCCTTACTTTTGGGCATACCACTTGGTGCAATGCTTATGCTTCTTTCTATGAAAAACTCAGCATACTGGAACGACACGCTATTCGATTGGCGTATCGAATTAAACTTTCATACCCAACGTGGCTCACATATGAATGTATAGACTTTCCAAAGATCACCGAGCATCTTGCACAACTTCGCCTGAGATACATCAGCTCTCGCATCCAAATAGGCCATCCACTTTTCTTGGACATTCTCCACACCGATGCTCTTACCGACGCAGCCTATCGATACAAACACTCACCTCTAAATATTTTCGTATCTCTATATGTGAAACACTAACACCTTCTCGTGGCTGAAAGGGAAATATATGATATGTATATGTCATTGGTCATCATATTCCGCATCTTTTTCCATCTTAGCACTAGATCCTCACCATTAACAAGGGCTTCTCCATGTGTTCGTTAGTCCCGAGTCGCCCTGGACAGAAGATTTAACCCTGCATCTGTATCACTAATCAAACTCTGTTTGTGACGTGTTAGCACTTCACCTCATTCATCATAATCATCACTGTTCTTTATTATTTTTATTATGTATTCGAATTCCTATTAGCACCTTAGCACCTGAATCATATATCTGAACTCAACTTTATATTATTCTTCAATAAAAATTGTGACTTATTACATGATTACTAATCCTTATGTTCATACTTTCTGCACTTAGCCCATCTTCATTTATCTTATCATCAATAGAAATCCTTTAAGAATATATGTCAAAGAGAGAGCGTAACCCTCAAATGGCTAGGAGTAGAGGTCTCTTTGCTCCTATAAAATAAATTGATGAATAAAGAATTATGAAGTTTACCCTGTTCCCGCACCCTAAAAACAGCGCTTTTATTGCTATTGTAGCATTTTAATAGTGTGACAGTTGCATCATTACCATTTTTATTTAATTTTTTTTAAATAAATCTTTTAAATTCAATTTTGCGTATAATTATGAACATTAGTGCATATAATTTTCATTTTCATTTTTGTTTGTTTAAAGAGCCAAAGAACATTCTCTTTATTTTCCCTTACTATCCGAGAAGTAACATGTTTTATTTTTTTCTGTATACCTGTCCGTGCGGCGAGGACAGTTGAAAGACCCTTCCATTGTCTCTTAATACCACTGCCTAAGCCACATACGTAGACCACACACAGCAGAGTTCCCGGCGTGAACGCAAGAAAGAAGAACAAAACAGCTTTTAGCATCTTTTTGTGAAATTGAGAAAAATAATAAAGTCCTAACACGTTGAATAGAATCCAAGTAGAAATATAATCTCTGCGAATGTCAAAATCACAGCATAGACCATATGTCGCCACTCAGAACCAAGATAAAATTTTAACATAGAACTGTGAAATGGTCCAAAACCACGCACGAGACGACTAGGTGCCAAATCAACTCTCATAAAAATTTTCGATATAACATGTGAAATTTGAAGGAAGCACGTACGTTAGAGAAACGACGCCCGAACACCGTAACTAGGCGGAGACCAAGAGAATCAAAATTTAGGACACCAAAATAACTTAACGAATAAGAGAGCAGAGACGAAATCGAAGACACCGTTAGAGGCGTATCCAAAAAGTTCGGCAGGTTAAAAATTCAAAACTCCAAGTCAGTCGTAAAATAATTCTTCACCGGGAAACAGCGTACCACCGCAACACAAAAACATACCCGGAACTTACACACACACTACATTCATAATCAAAAGTTAAGTTCACAATAACAATGTGCGGCTAAACTCACCGAAGCCGAGTGTACGAAATTACAATCTTTCCTTAGCATAGTAACCTACACATAGATCTTCTTCAAAATATATTTATATATATAAACATATATATATAAACTTTGTAACGCTGCTAATATATATATATATATATATAGATCGCGAAACGCCTACAAACATTGTTTTTGAGTGACAGAGTTTCGTACTTATAAACGTAATCACGAGCTATTACAGACAATTAGAATAACCTACATACGCACCGAAAGCACTTGAACTAGTTTTAATCATACATAATCAGTTTTTGAAGTATTATACACAATGCTTAAAAACAATAAACACTGTTTATCCGTGTAACACTACACTTTTAACACCGAGAGTGATGTTGGTGCAGTGTGACGTCTGAAAGTGCTTTTAGTGAGAGTGCATCCTATCAGAAATGGACCAACAGAAGCCCCACCTTGATGGATCAGGAGACGCCCAAGAGCGACGCCCCTTCCAGTTTGAGAGGAGGACGCAGCGGGAATCGAAGAGAGGAACTCCGAATCCAGGACACTTCTCACGAAAGAAGGAAGCCAGTAAACGCAGGGACATCTGTATGTGTGTTGTGAGCTTGGTGGTGAGAGCAGTGTGTACGGCGAAAGGTAGGACCCATCCAAATTATTTTTTGTTGATTCCAAAAGGGAAATTTTCGTCATTGAATAAAATGCAAGACGTTCGCGATATAAAATCGGAACTATTTTGAAAACTGTTAATGTATTTACACCGCGTGGAGAAAAGATTTTCCAACTCGAACTGTAATTGCTAAACAATTAGAACTCTTTTTTTTTTCTTTCTTTTTGAGCAAGGCTTATTAAAAATAGAGATACTTTTTAAAATGATACTTCTATATATATATATTCTGTGACTTTAGTGAATATGTCGTTGTTTTTATTAAGGAGATAGTAGTTTAGGTCATTTCTCTATTTGTCGCTTAGATTTTTTTGATAACATATAAAGAAAGTTAATTTAAAAGTAGATCGAATGACGGGTTGTAGACCTTTAACGATGAAAGAAGTATTTACTTTAACATATGGAAATTTGTATGAAGTAAAAATGCATCATCTGCGCTATGTACATGTAATATGAGAACTTTAACATAAATTTTGAACAAGACGTAATAGATATTCCTAGAAAATAAATTCAAGACATTGCTTTAATTGTCCAGAGATTATAGTGTTTGTAAAGTAATTTTGCATAGAAGTGAACGTACTAAATGAGTCTATTTCGATCTATATACTAGTAAAACTCTAATAAATAATATTGTAATGAGTCATCAAATATATGTTACGTAAGAGAGCTAAAGGATTAATTAGTAACTATGATGTATATGCGACTAGTCTCGCAATTAATCATTTTCTTGGTTGGAGATACGTAATCTATAAATAAAGCGGAACCGACATTAGTACAGTCAGGTAGAATACAGATGAAAAATACGAAGTAGGCTAAGTAAAGCCGCAATTATTACGTCAGTCTGATCCTCTAACAATCGAGCGATCAGACGTTTATGCGCATAAACTAGACGAACAAACATAGAGGAATACATGAAAATGTTCGGCCGTATACCAATCCTATTAAGGATAAAGAGAAAAATCACGAAAAACTCAATATATTCAGATTTAAAAAATCTCGAGAGACGTCTTGACATTTATTATTAATATTCATATGTTATTTGATTTTTATGTATGTATGCATGTATTTACTTATGATTTTATATATATATATATATATCTATATATGTTTGTGTCTATTAATTTTCTGCTTGTGTTAATATGAGTATATATATATGTAGCCTTTATGCACAACGAAATGGTAATGCTACGCTCATTGATTTTATGTATTTGATAGTGTATGCTTGTTAGGTAAATGTCAAAGTGCATATTTAGTGCACTTATTCTCATTCTCAGTTATTAATTTAAATAATTAGAAATGGTTAGCAGTCAGGCAGTAGGTTTATTTAACTCCTTTGGATCATTCTATGTTTCTTTCATACTTCCCACAAATCTCAAATCAAAGTCATGACTTGTTTCTCAATTTATTTTATTTTAGTTCAAGTTACTTCAACTCATTTCCACTTACTTCAACTAGTTTAACTCATTTTAAATCATTTCAATACTTAGTTTTCACCCGAATAAAATATAGGTTATTATATTCAAAATTCCGTCTAGCTATGCAATATCTTAATCTCGTAAATATTAAAAAGGTTATAGTCAAAACAAATCAGCTAATCAACGTAAACTATATACTTAGCATGCGATGTCAAATAATTAGGTATTTTTCAAATGCAAAATTGTAATTTAACCAGTTTGGTATGATATCTATGTAAATCAGGAAAGCTATATATATAAAATGTAAACAATGTAAGATTGCATCTAGCACTGGTTATAAACATCAATTCCACAGATTGTTTATTATTATCAGGTTAATGATAACAATTCATTCACTACATAGTTCAACGTAATTTACTTAAATTGATTTTTTTTTGTGTTAAGGCCTTATGCCTTATTCTGAACATTTGTTGTCAGAAAACCCAAAATTCAATATTAACCTTCAGCTTGCTTAATTTTTTTAGAAAACATTTTTTTGTTATTGTTTTCATTTGCTCATTAAAACTTTTATTACATTGTTAATCAAATTCGTAAGCTTTTTCTTTCATAAACAAGTTGTATCCCAAACCTCAAGCATATCATTGGTTTCCAAAGGATCTGTTAGGCAAATTAGGCAATATTAGCATTTCTCGACTATAGTGGGGATTAGACTGATTTTCAGAATTTTCAACTAAATTCTAAATTCTAGATTATTCGTTTATTTTCTGGTATTATTCTTATTACTACCATTATTATTCAGTCCACTTGGAAAGTGAAAGTCAGTCTAGTTCGTCCACTCAAACCAAACATTAGAGCAAAATTCTCTTTCAGCGTTGCAGCATGTGAATTCAGGATACGTATGCGAATAATATCAAGTTTCATTTGCTTACACGGTTTTAGAGGGATCTTGTTTCCCTAAAGCCCTGGGACACCGCGGGGAGATAGGATTTCCTAACCGTGAGATCAATCCTTATCGAGTCACAAACCATTTTAGTTCGAGGAACGGAGACTTTAACGGTGGTGCACAGGGAATAAATAGTGACAGACGGAATATGAACCCAAAACCCGCCATCTCATTTTTTTCTTTTTATTATTACAAAACCTGGCGCTACAAGCGACCACCACCGGGATCTTTCTCTTTTCATTTTTTCAAATTTTACAAATATGGCGCCCGAACAGGGACTCGATAGTTAATTTTTAAACTCGATAGTTAATTTTTTCAGACTCGATAATAAATTTTCGAACTCGATAATTTACGCTCAGACCCGATAATTAATTTTTAAACCCGATAATTAACTTTCAGATTCGATAATTTATTTTTAGATGCGATAATTAATCGTCAGACACGATAATTACTCGATAATTACTTTACAGTCTCGACGAATACGCTTCAAAGAACTCCATTATTTTTAAGAACTCGATTACAAAAAAAAAAGTAACGACTTGCTAAGATTATTATCAGCTACATAATGAGCCTTGGAATCGAACTAAATTCAACGCAAGTTGAACAGTACTTCTAGGAACGATCAACGTTCTTTTCCCCTCCAATTTCATTTCTTTTTCAGCCAGAAGAATGTAAATTATGTTTACGTTGAGCTAGCAATAGAGAATATTCAGTTTGCAGAATTTATTTGTATTGAAAATAAAGCAGTGATTGAACAAGGAAAAGAAGAAAAAGAAGAAAAATAAGGTAACCAGGTGAGGAAAATAGAAATAGGATAATAACTACAAGTTGCTAAAATCAACTCGAACCTGCTACCATTCATGTATTTGTAAGATATCCATTCATATATTTACATAGAAATAACTTTTCTTTTATTAGTTCATATTTAAGGTGTACATATATTCGTTTATCATTTGAATTTTCAGTATGGATAGAATTAAGCTAGAAATGTATCAACATTAATGTAGATTAAGTATAGCATTTAGTAAAATTTAAGATAAGATGATTTAAAGTGTGAATTACTATGCTTTGGAATTATTGCAAAAGATCGTACACTCAGGCTTATTTCATGAATAAATAAATAAATAACGTAAAACGTGTTGTGTGTGTGAACAATTATTAAGCGACGAAACTTAATATTATTAAGCGACTATTTTATTAGTATATTGCAAGAATACTGTTTTTAAAAATTAATTTAGTAATTAATAAATACTTTTTATTCGTTAATGTGTGTGCAAAAATAATTCGGCGCAAAAGCTGTGTATTTTTAGTTTCAGATGCCAAGACTGCGGGCACAGACAGAAGAAATAAGGACCAAGATGCTGACGGGAGAGCAACAGATTTGTCCAGATTGCGGCAGAGATGTCTGGGAGCAAGAAATAACCCCATCATCTTCCCATCTGGAATGTGTTACATGCGGCGTCCTAAACACAACAGTGGCGTCTACTGAGGAAAGGCGATCTCAGTCATCAGAAGAAACGCCAAGGAAAGTGCAGCCAGACGAGTCTACCAGAACTCCCGCAAACAACGATGTGTTAGCCATGTTCCGGACACTAATGGAAAAGTTCGAAGAACAAAAAGAAGAACTAAAAGAAGAACTTAACAAGAAGTTAGATGAGCACAAAGAAGAAATAAAAGAAGTTAACAAGAAGTTAGACGGACAAAAAGAAGACCAAAAGGAAGAATCAAGAAAACTACGAGAAGAAATAAAAGAAGTAAACAAGAAGTTGGACGGACAAAAAGAAGAACTGAACAGGAAGTTGGATGAACAGAAAGAAGAACGAAGAAAAGAATCAAGAAAGCTGCTTGAAGAACAAAGAAAGTTCCGAGAAGAGCAAAAGCAAGAACTTGAAAGGAAGTTTGAACAACAAAGGGAACAGCAAAAACAGGAAATGGAAAGGTTGCAAGAGGAGCAACAGCGGCAATGCCAACGCATGGAGGAGACCATAGCTGCCAAACTCGCTGAAAGGCTGGATATACAGGCAGAAGAAAGTCACATACAGCTGCGATTGCTCGAGGAGAGGATCCAGCAGGAGACGGAGAAGACCGAAGAACGGCTTGCCCAAAAAATTGAACAGAGACAGGATTTAATATTAGAAGATGTCCGAAGAATGTACTCCCAACAGGAAAATCAGGCTAAAGCAGACAAAGAGGAATTGCAGAGGCGCCTAGAAGCCAACCGAGAAGAAGTGCAGCGAGGCATGCACAACGTAGAAAGGCAACTTTCCGTTCATGCCGAACAAATGGCCATGCTGCAACGGGTGCAGGAGGAAGAAAAGAGAAAAATGGCCGACCGCGTCGACAGATTAGCCGAAGAGATTTCCCAGAGGATGCAAAGCCAGAGTCAAACCATGGGCACCGGCGCACACCCAACTACGGATACAGGAGAGACTTCAAGAAGTCGAACTGCCTCACCTCCACCATTGAATGCATCTGTCATTGGCGAGGATTTAGGACGGGACACTGCACAGTCTCAAAGATCATTGGACACGCACGGCAGCGGTCGAAGCTTTTTGAGAGCACCAAAAATCGATGAACTGCCAACCTTCGACCCTGACGCAGATGCGAGTTTGCCGTCAACCTTCTTAGGACGACTCGTGGATGACTGTAGGCTCTATGGGATTGCTGAATCCGAACTCCTCACAATCCTTCCACGAATCCTCCGAGGTGCCGCGAAAATGTGGATTGACAACCATCTACACCAGTTCAGGACCTTTGAGGATTTCAGAGTAGCTTTCCTCAGGAACTTCCAGAGTGAAGCAATCATACAGAGAAAGCTGACTCGACTCCGCAACACCCGATACCGCCCTGACTTCCGAAAATCGCTCCGAGAATTCTTCTGGGAACAGGTGAAGTCATTCAAGGAGCTAAGTCCGACAATGTCGGAGACCGAGGTGTTGTCCAATGTGAAGAACATGTTGCCCATTCGGGTACAGCGACAACTTATTGGGATCCATCTACAGGACACAGAACAGCTGTCCATGATATTGTGGGACAGTGAGGAGTTGGATCGCATCGAGAGCCAGCAGCGAGAACGAAACGCTCAGCGAGGTCAACGGGGTGGAGCAGTTCAAGGTCCCAGGAGAATCCAACAGGTGCAGACACCCGTCAGCAGAGAACAAAATTCCTCTGGAGAAAGAAGAAGGAGAGAACGTCCACACCCCTACCATGGACGAGGGGGCACCAGGACACGAACGGAAGAGCAACCCGTCCAAGATGGTCAGGCACATAGGGACACACGACCAGGGTTGCAAAGAGGATCCAACACAGGGCGGCACTTTAGAAGAAACTCCAGAGGAGGAAATCAAAGTCGACGAGGGAGTTCCACAGGGGAACAGACGAATGGAATTCGAGGGATCAGGACACAACAAGTGTCGCAAAGAGGAACTGCCAGTAATCGCAGAGGACGGGGTCAGAACCGTTCGCAGGACACGACCTCCAGGAACCAGAGCGACAGTGAACCAGATTTAAATCAGGTCCTTGAGCAGTCCTCGGAAAACTAGGGGAGGACCGCCAACGTAGGGCTCGAGTTGACGGTCTGCACCAGAATGAAGATGTAGAGTCCACCATATCAAAGCATAGCGCAAGCATCAACGCCTTACAGTGCCACGTACAGAGACGTGAAGTGGAAAGAAATGATTGCGGGGAGCATAAGACTTATGAACGGGGAGAAGTGTCAGCAGAAGGAAGACAGGAAATTGATCCTCCCGTAGTCAGCGTACGCGTCTCCGCAACCTGGCTCACTTGCGATGACGCAGACCAGAAGGAAGAAGAAGAAGAGGAAGAACTCCAGCATTGTACAACGCCGAGAATAGAGGTGAAAATAAACGGTCATCTATTAGAAGCAATCATTGATACAGGCAGCGAAGCAACACTGATGACGGAGGAGACTTGGAGGAAAATAGCTTCGGATGTACGCAATCCGACTTTACGCCCCGCCACCGAAATTCGATTAGTTGATTTTACTGGGAAGCGCCAGTCCAGAGCCTTCGGAAGAACGATTGTCCCGATTGAGCTCGCAGAAGTAGAGGTAGCGATAGAAGTACTAATTGTGAAGAGACTCAACGCACCCCTTCTGCTTGGAGTTGATTTCTTGTACAAAATACGCGCCGAGCTGGACTTCAGTCGCTCTGAGCTGCGAACGTTACAGGAAAACAATCAACTTCAGTGCAAATTCTTGAATATTGATGTAGAAGAAGAATTATGCACCAAAGAAAGAGATTTTCAAGTGGCTGCAGTGGTGGCGGAGGAAGACATTGCAGGCGGCACCAAAGAGAAAGTGCGAGCAGCGGCCTTGCCCTCGCTGGAAACACAAAGACAATTGGAACGCATCCTCCGAAAACACAGTGAGCTATTTTCTGAAAAACCAGGACGCTGCCGAGTATACAAACATGAGATTGCCGTAGAAACGAACGACGCCATTGTTTCAAAGATCTATCCAGTGGCACTGGCACATAGGGCGGAGGTGCGGAAGCAGTTACAACAAATGTTGGAATGGGACATCATTCGACCCTCCAAATCGTGTCATCTAAATCCACTGCTAGTAGTGATGAAGAGCGACAAGACCTTGCGCCTATGCATAGATTTTCGGGCTCTCAACAAGCACACGAAGGTGTTACAGACTAGACCTTTGGACATTCAAGAGATCTTACAGAAGTTTCATGGCGTACAATACTTCGCCCGAATTGATATGAATTCCTCGTTCTGGCAGCTCGAGTTGACCGAAAGCTCGAAACCCTACACAGCGTTCCCATTCGAGAACCAACTCTACGAATTTCAAGTAATGCCTTTTGGCCTTTGCAATGGGACGCAATCTTTCACTAATGCAATGAATTTAGTGCTTGGAGATGCCGTTCAGGATTTCACTATCTGCTACGTGGACGATCTGTTAATATTTTCAAGGACACTGGAAGAGCACCTTACCCACATTGATACTGTATTGAAGCGGATCAAGCAAGCAGGAATGACCGTAAAGCTGAAGAAATCTGAATTCGCTTTACCGCAGATCCAGTTTCTTGGACATGTAATATCCTCAACAGGAATCGTCAAAGATCGTAGCAAAGTTGAAGCTATCCTAAGTTTGCAACCACCGCGCACAGTCAAGCAGGTGCGAAGATTCTTAGGAATCTTGGGATATCATCGCCAATATATCCCAGGATATGCCCTGAAAGCGCAACCACTGTACGAGCTCCTAAAGAAGAATAGACGTTGGAGATGGACTCCAGAACATCAGAAGAGTTTTGAAGAACTGAAACAGGCAGTCGCAGAGGATGTTATGTTGTATCATCCCAACTTCGATGAGCCATTTTACGTCCAGTGCGACGCATGTCTGTCTGGAATTGGAGGCTATCTGTATCAGAAACAGGGTGAAGAGAAACGCGTAATTCAATACGCCAGTAGAAGTTTAAGAGGAGCAGAGAAGAATTATGCCATACATGAACTGGAGTGCTTAGCGATTCTCTGGTGTATCCAAAAATTTAGAATATACCTGCTTGGAAGACGTTTTACCGTCATAACGGACCACAAAAACCTACAATGGTTACATCGAAGTAGGAACTGGAATAGTAGACTCACAAGATGGAGTATTCAGCTTCA
Organism: Thermobia domestica; assembly: GCF_964235325.1. Lineage (NCBI taxonomy): Eukaryota > Metazoa > Arthropoda > Insecta > Zygentoma > Lepismatidae > Thermobia > Thermobia domestica. The sequence continues at coordinate 104,750,972 of NC_137459.1, forward strand.
GGATTATTCGTTTGAAGTTGAGTACTGTAAGGGAAGCGACAATACTGTTGCGGATTCTTTATCCAGATATTATGAAGAAGGACCTGCTAGCACTCTGAATATAAACTCACTTCAAACTAAAGTCTCAATTCTGGAAGTCAGTAGATCGGAACTGGCTAAGCTGCAGCTGGAAGATGACCAATGGAAACACATCATCGACTTCCTTATGAATGGGAGCAAAGAGGATACGGTCCAACGCAGTAGAAACTGGATCAATGCATACCAGCTAGTAGATCAGATTCTCTGTTTGAAGAATTTCCACAACCCAAACGTACTAACGATTTGCCTACCGAGGGCACTTGTCAACAAAGCACTGCAAGATGCTCATGACGGCAATGGTCATTTTGGCTTTTTCAAGTCATGGAGAACGCTTAGTGCTGCTTACTATTGGAAGGGAATGAGGAGAGATCTGAAGAGCTGGATTGCAGACTGCGAGATCTGTGTAAGATCCAGAGTAGATCGCCATCCTCCTGAAAAGACATTGACCAGTTACATCGCTACAAGACCCAGAGACATCTATTATGTAGACCTGGTTGGGCCTCTACCAAGGGCACCCACGGGAGAAAAATACATCCTTACAGTTATGGATGGATGTACAAGATATCTGGTAGCCTTCGCACTAAGAAATATATCAGCGAACTTGGTCCTGAAGTACCTGCAACGATATGTACTGTCAGTTATTGGTGTGCCAAACAGCATCCTGACAGACCAAGGACGTCAGTTCGTATGTCAGCAGTGGAAGGAGCAAATGGAAAAGCATAACATCAGGATACTATATACACCTCCATATCATCCCAAATCTAATCTGGTTGAGAGAATGCATGCAGAGCTCCACCGTTTGTTCCGAGTATTCTGCAACAAGAATCACACTTCATGGGCGAATCATCTGCCTTGTTTAGTGGTCTTGTTGAATCACGCAGTGAGTGAGTCCTCATCGTACTCGCCTGCAGAATTATTCTTGGGGAAGATCAGGAACAATCCGATACTGGAACACTTCGGAATTCCACGAAAAGAGTGCGAAGAGTGGGAAGACAAACTGTTCCATGCTACGCGCAGAAATATTACATTAAAGAAGATGCGCAATCAGAAACTTGCGAAGAAAGGACCAGCAGTGACACCAGGAGAGCTCGTTTTCCTGAAATCACACAAGCTCAGTACCCTGGTAGATCAAAAGATCCAGAAATTTTTTGAACTTTACTCTGGCCCGTATTATGTCAAAGTAAAGGCAGGGGAAAACACTTTTGTGTTGGTTGATTGCAGCAGTGGAAAGGAGACGGTTCCACAGCACGTAGAAAATATCAAGGTCTGGCAATGTTCTCAGGAGAAGAAGGAAGAATGGATCAGACTAATGAACAAGAAGCTCTCTCCAGACGCGTCTACTAGCAGATCAGAGCGCACGAGGTAGAAACTATTCGGGTTTGGATTTTTATGTACTTCAACTTTTCTATGAACTTCAAAATTAGGGATAGAATTTTCATGTACTTCAGAATATTTTTGTGAACTTTGAAATTTCTGACTAGGGTTCGGATTTTTATGCAATGCTCAATTTGTACTTAGAATTCATGATGCAATGTCAATCACAAAGTTTCTCTTAGGATGGAGATCTGCTTCAACTAAGTTGCATCATCTGCTCCATCTTAGGAGGGGGATAACTGTGACAGTTGCATCATTACCATTTTTATTTAATTTTTTTTTAAATAAATTTTTAAATTCAATTTTGCGTATAATTGTGAACATTAGTGCATATAATTTTCATTTTCATTTTTGTTTGTTTAAAGAGCCAAAGAACATTCTCTTTATTTTCCCTTACTATCCGAGAAGTAACATGTTTTATTTTTTTCTGTATACCTGTCCGTGCGGCGAGGACAGTTGAAAGACCCTTCCATTGTCTCTTAATACCACTGCCTAAGCCACATACGTAGACCACACACAGCAGAGTTCCCGGCGTGAACGCAAGAAAGAAGAACAAAACAGCTTTTAGCATCTTTTTGTGATATTGAGAAAAATAATAAAGTCCTAACACGTTGAATAGAATCCAAGTAGAAATATAATCTCTGCGAATTTGTCAAAATCACAGCATAGACCATATGTCGCCACTCAGAACCAAGATAAAATTTTAACATAGAACTGTGAAATGGTCCAAAACCACGCACGAGACGACTAGGTGCCAAATCAACTCTCATAAAAATTTTCGATATAACATGTGAAATTTGAAGGAAGCACGTACGTTAGAGAAACGACGCCCGAACACCGTAACTAGGCGGAGACCAAGAGAATCAAAATTTAGGACACCAAAATAACTTAACGAATAAGAGAGCAGAGACGAAATCGAAGACACCGTTAGAGGCGTATCCAAAAAGTTCGGCAGGTTAAAAATTCAAAACTCCAAGTCAGTCGTAAAATAATTCTTCACCGGGAAACAGCGTACCACCGCAACACAAAAACATACCCGGAACTTACACACACACTACATTCATAATCAAAAGTTAAGTTCACAATAACAATGTGCGGCTAAACTCACCGAAGCCGAGTGTACGAAATTACAATCTTTCCTTAGCATAGTAACCTACACATAGATCTTCTTCAAAATATATTTATATATATAAACATATATATATAAACTTTGTAACGCTGCTAATATATATATATATATATATATAGATCGCGAAACGCCTACAAACATTGTTTTTGAGTGACAGAGTTTCGTACTTATAAACGTAATCACGAGCTATTACAGACAATTAGAATAACCTACATACGCACCGAAAGCACTTGAACTAGTTTTAATCATACATAATCAGTTTTTGAAGTATTATACACAATGCTTAAAAACAATAAACACTGTTTATCCGTGTAACACTACACTTTTAACACCGAGAGTGATGTTGGTGCAGTGTGACGTCTGAAAGTGCTTTTAGTGAGAGTGCATCCTATCAGAAATGGACCAACAGAAGCCCCACCTTGATGGATCAGGAGACGCCCAAGAGCGACGCCCCTTCCAGTTTGAAAGGAGGACGCAGCGGGAATCGAAGAGAGGAACTCCGAATCCAGGACACTTCTCACGAAAGAAGGAAGCCAGTAAACGCAGGGACATCTGTATGTGTGTTGTGAGCTTGGTGGTGAGAGCAGTGTGTACGGCGAAAGGTAGGACCCATCCAAATTATTTTTTGTTGATTCCAAAAGGGAAATTTTCGTCATTGAATAAAATGCAAGACGTTCGCGATATAAAATCGGAACTATTTTGAAAACTGTTAATGTATTTACACCGCGTGGAGAAAAGATTTTCCAACTCGAACTGTAATTGCTAAACAATTAGAACTCTTTTTTTTTCTTTCTTTTTGAGCAAGGCTTATTAAAAATAGAGATACTTTTTAAAATGATACTTCTATATATATATATTCTGTGACTTTAGTGAATATGTCGTTGTTTTTATTAAGGAGATAGTAGTTTAGGTCATTTCTCTATTTGTCGCTTAGATTTTTTTGATAACATATAAAGAAAGTTAATTTAAAAGTAGATCGAATGACGGGTTGTAGACCTTTAACGATGAAAGAAGTATTTACTTTAACATATGGAAATTTGTATGAAGTAAAAATGCATCATCTGCGCTATGTACATGTAATATGAGAACTTTAACATAAATTTTGAACAAGACGTAATAGATATTCCTAGAAAATAAATTCAAGACATTGCTTTAATTGTCCAGAGATTATAGTGTTTGTAAAGTAATTTTGCATAGAAGTGAACGTACTAAATGAGTCTATTTCGATCTATATACTAGTAAAACTCTAATAAATAATATTGTAATGAGTCATCAAATATATGTTACGTAAGAGAGCTAAAGGATTAATTAGTAACTATGATGTATATGCGACTAGTCTCGCAATTAATCATTTTCTTGGTTGGAGATACGTAATCCATAAATAAAGCGGAACCGACATTAGTACAGTCAGGTAGAATACAGATGAAAAATACGAAGTAGGCTAAGTAAAGCCGCAATTATTACGTCAGTCTGATCCTCTAACAATCGAGCGATCAGACGTTTATGCGCATAAACTAGACGAACAAACATAGAGGAATACATGAAAATGTTCGGCCGTATACCAATCCTATTAAGGATAAAGAGAAAAATCACGAAAAACTCAATATATTCAGATTTAAAAAATCTCGAGAGACGTCTTGACATTTATTATTAATATTCATATGTTATTTGATTTTTATGTATGTATGCATGTATTTACTTATGATTTTATATATATATATATATCTATATATGTTTGTGTCTATTAATTTTCTGCTTGTGTTAATATGAGTATATATATATGTAGCCTTTATGCACAACGAAATGGTAATGCTACGCTCATTGATTTTATGTATTTGATAGTGTATGCTTGTTAGGTAAATGTCAAAGTGCATATTTAGTGCACTTATTCTCATTCTCAGTTATTAATTTAAATAATTAGAAATGGTTAGCAGTCAGGCAGTAGGTTTATTTAACTCCTTTGGATCATTCTATGTTTCTTTCATACTTCCCACAAATCTCAAATCAAAGTCATGACTTGTTTCTCAATTTATTTTATTTTAGTTCAAGTTACTTCAACTCATTTCCACTTACTTCAACTAGTTTAACTCATTTTAAATCATTTCAATACTTAGTTTTCACCCGAATAAAATATAGGTTATTATATTCAAAATTCCGTCTAGCTATGTAATATCTTAATCTCGTAAATATTAAAAAGGTTATAGTCAAAACAAATCAGCTAATCAACGTAAACTATATACTTAGCATGCGATGTCAAATAATTAGGTATTTTTCAAATGCAAAATTGTAATTTAACCAGTTTGGTATGATATCTATGTAAATCAGGAAAGCTATATATATAAAATGTAAACAATGTAAGATTGCATCTAGCACTGGTTATAAACATCAATTCCACAGATTGTTTATTATTATCAGGTTAATGATAACAATTCATTCACTACATAGTTCAATGTAATTTACTTAAATTGATTTTTTTTTGTGTTAAGGCCTTATGCCTTATTCTGAACATTTGTTGTCAGAAAACCCAAAATTCAATATTAACCTTCAGCTTGCTTATTTTTTTTAGAAAACATTTTTTTGTTATTGTTTTCATTTGCTCATTAAAACTTTTATTACATTGTTAATCAAATTCGTAAGCTTTTTCTTTCATAAACAAGTTGTATCCCAAACCTCAAGCATATCATTGGTTTCCAAAGGATCTGTTAGGCAAATTAGGCAATATTAGCATTTCTCGACTATAGTGGGGATTAGACTGATTTTCAGAATTTTCAACTAAATTCTAAATTCTAGATTATTCGTTTATTTTCTGGTATTATTCTTATTACTACCATTATTATTCAGTCCACTTGGAAAGTGAAAGTCAGTCTAGTTCGTCCACTCAAACCAAACATTAGAGCAAAATTCTCTTTCAGCGTTGCAGCATGTGAATTCAGGATACGTATGCGAATAATATCAAGTTTCATTTGCTTACACGGTTTTAGAGGGATCTTGTTTCCCTAAAGCCCTGGGACACCGCGGGGAGATAGGATTTCCTAACCGTGAGATCAATCCTTATCGAGTCACAAACCATTTTAGTTCGAGGAACGGAGACTTTAACGGTGGTGCACAGGGAATAAATAGTGACAGACGGAATATGAACCCAAAACCCGCCATCTCATTTTTTTCTTTTTATTATTACAAAACCTGGCGCTACAAGCGACCACCACCGGGATCTTTCTCTTTTCATTTTTCAAATTTTACAATAGATAGATACTTTCAAATACCAAAAACTATACATATTTAAATGATCCAAACGGGATCAAATTTACCATGATAGTAGGCAATAGACCAACTATATAACATATGAAATATTATGTGGTGGAGGGTTATCGTTCCCGAATTATAAGCAGTCGAATATTGCGTCATGTTTTTTGAAAGCGAAATCCCATGGATGAAACAAATACAATCGGGAACAAACTTTGTGTCATGTATTCCAAAACAAAAGCCCATACATGATCATAATCTATTTATTGGCGTCTGAAATATTACGCTGTGCAGACTTTTTTTTCCCAGAGGTATACACAATCGATTAGGACTAGGATTAGAAGTTATATTTCTGAGTTTTCGGCAGCTATGGTTATGTTAGTGTGCTGTGTTTATCGTGCATATATTTAGTTGCATATGTTCATTAACATTCCTCCGACAGAAGACTTTATTTTTATAGTATCAAGGCAAATCCATCTCCACATCTAGAAAGAGAAAAAAAATGATTACAATGTCTTTTCGTTTTTGCACAGCTTCTAAAATCCCACAGTTAACCAGTTGAAAGAGGTTAAATGTTACATTTTATGTAAGAATTTCTTACTAAGAAAGAACGTTAAGAGATAGGCAAGGAAAATAATTACAAATAAATAATACAAAGATTCTGCTGTACTAAATACCACTGCAGACAAAAGATAGTCGTTGTTTGTTGAAGTTTGCTGCAAGCAAACAGCGTAAACGATAGGATCGCGTGAGTACAAAACAGATTTTCGTGGGTGAATAACATTGCTTCCTTTATCATCCAGCAAGAGATGAAGACCAGTCGATCAATTCTTGCTTGGTAAAAACGTTATTTTTCCATTTAGTGTTCCACAAAAGATACATTTATATTTCTCTGTTTCTTCAAATAATTGGAACGAAAAGACTGGGAATGATTGTCTTTTCCTGATCACATAGAGCTTTGAAACTAGGATTTATTAATTAATATATATATATTGCCGCAACTCTAATTAGATTAATGCTAAAAATGAACCACTTTTCTTGTACAGTAACGATGAAAAGTAGTTTTTAATTTATATATATATATATATATATATATATATATATATATATATATTGTAATGACATATGGATAGATTAGCACTTTTCAATATTATTTCTCTCTGAACGTAACTAAAATAATGTAGTTGACGACAACGTTTAATACAGATTATAATTATTTATTTCGTTTTAAAATTTCAAAGAATATAGACTTTCAACATAGGCCTTCAGTCTCTGTCAATGGCATTATTATAAAATATATTTCTGCCGGGATAAAAAAGAAAAAAAAAATGTCCGCATCACAGAGGTATCCGTCATGGGAGGTCTCACTGTACCACATCGAATCACGTAAGTGCTTTACAATTATGTTTGCCAGACGTCTCGGTTTGACCGAGACAGTCGCGGTTTTGAGTATTGTCCCGACGTCGCGGCCAGTTTCGTGTTTAGTGCCGGTCAGAAGAAGAAATTTAGTTTGTAGTCGCAAAGTTATTTAACAACTTCTGGCGTTTATATATATATATATATATATATATATATATATATATATATATATATATATATATATATATATATATATATGGAAGTTTAATGGGAAAGTTAACAGTGGGAGGACTAATGCTCTGCAAAATGAACTTTGCAATGACTTGCAGTGAATTCCTTGATAAAATAAAGAACAATATGTGTTTTAAGAAAGGTTCACTGAAGTGAAAACTGTAAGTCTGAATAATGTGTAGTAGTTCTTCCTTTCCTTCTCGTTTTGCAGATGTTAAACTAGTTAGTTCTTAAATTTTGTCTTCTTTAATATATAATGGTTGTTGCTTTCATTTGCTTCTATAACATTACAACAATAGTTTCTGGCAGTTGTAAGTGCAAGTTCTCGCAATTCCGTAGGTTTAGTCAGTGTTGCAAATTTTACAAATGTTTATCATACTTTCCAAACGGTTTGATATATCAAATTGCTGTGAATGACATTGTGAACTTTGTCTCTTTCAAAACTAATTACGCGATGAGATTACGTATTTTTCAAAACAATACAATTTAAAAAAAAAGTTTAACTTTCAATTCCTTGTAACAGTTTCCTATTTATTCTAAATATGTAATATCATGACTATAATACTTTACATGAAGGTATTTTGGATATATATCGCCACCTCTGTCGAACTTGCGTTACTATTGTTGTAGAAGGCTTTAAAATTTGGATGTCTGTTATATTGTAAGGTCTTTAGTTTGTAATACTGAATAACGTTAATGGTATTGCAAGTTTTCGTCTAGTATGTAGATTTATATATATATACTAACCTTTGACTAGCTGGAGGCTCCGCCCCCAGACCCCCAAATTTGCTCGGCCTACGGTCTCACATTTCTTACCTATCGGTCTTTGCATCAACATTGAATTTCGTGAACTTGCTCCTCATGTTTCCTGAATTTGCCTATCCGGGGCTTCGCCCCTGCGCACTGTCTTTGATCGGCCTACGGCCTCCCACCTCTTAAGCCCACTATTCTATTGTTCCTTTTCCTATTTTCAACTATCTAAAAGATAAGATTTTGTATCCCAAGAAAACGCCCATTTAAATAGCATTGGATTTTTTTTTCATTCCCCCTTTAGACCCCTAAAAAATTAAAAATAATCACTATTGAGAATTTTCCTGTGGCTTAGCCCTGGAAGGCTACAATCATGCCAAATTTCATCATTCTAATCCTGACGGAAGTACCTAAACATTTTGGGGTGTAGAAGACGTCCATATAAATAACATGGGAAAGATTTTTCAGTTCCCCATAAAACCAGTCTACGATGAGAAATTATTATTTCTGATGATTCACCTAGGTAACACTAACAAAAACGTACAAGCGTACCGAATTTAAAGTTTTTATTCCAATTCTAAGTACCTAAAACATGAGATTATAATTTCAAAAAAAAAAAAAAAAAAAAAGGCCCATTTAAATAACATGGTGAAATTCTTCATCCCCTCTTTAGACCTCCTAAAAATTAGAAATATTGACTTTTGCTAATTTCCCTGTCGGTGAGTTAAGGAAAACTACAATCATCCCAAATTTAATCATTATAGCCCTACAGGAAGTGCTCAATAATTTATGTCAGCTCATGTAGTTATATATGAAAGTGACTATGTTTGTGGCTTAATAAATCTTGAACCACCAGACCGATCTTGAATAAATTTTCAACATGGATGAGGTTTTGGCATGGTATGGCTTTTGTCACTTCACTTTGACGGCGCTACTTAAGGGAGGGGCAGGGGGGAGATATTTATAAATTATCAAAAATGACCGATACTAGTATCGAATCTATAGTTTTCCGGGTTGTTGAGATGTACAGTTACACACTCTAGATGCATCTTAAATCCTAATTCACTCATTTATGTACAAAATGAAACGTATTTTCCCCGTGCGAAGAACTGATATTCTGCTAGTACGTAACAATTTGACGAAGTGCTATTGGAAAAATATGCATAGGCAACTTTTTATTGGGTTTGCACCAAGTTGTCTAACATATTTCACTTGGCAATATTTTCACAGTACAATAATAATAATAATAATAATAATAATAATAATAATAATAATAATAATAATAATAATAATAATAATAGTAACAATAATAAATTAGTTTGAGAGTTGCGTGAGCATTTCAAGATAAATGATCAACTCTACGTATGCCGTTCCTAGAAGAATACTTTATGGGATTTATAGTACACTCAAAAAAAAAGAAAAAAAGAAAGAAATAAAAAAGAAAAGAAAAGAAAAGAAAAGAAAAGAAAAAGAAAATTTTCATAGCAAATCTGAACTCTCAGAAGATATATGAATGTCTATGAATGAATCGTTGCATATGAACATCAAAGAACAACCTGATCATTTAGAGCATCAACGTTATCATGGTGAACGTAAGACCCATTTTGCTCTCGTTCATTCGTACGTTCCTGTGAAGGTCACACAAATTATTATTTGAATTGGCATTTAGACCTAGATCTGAGAATTTGCAGTTTCCGCTCCTAGCTAGCAAAACCTTTTTGCCTCCATTACTTTACTCCAACGTAAAGGCAAGCAAACATCTAAGAAAACGTGGTTGGCTCTATATAAGCAAAATGGGTGTATTCCGTCTGGTGCGTCGTTTTGGATTCTAGCCAGACTCAGTGGACCGTCGCTTGAAACATTGCAGTGACAAAGTGCTCGTGGAGGCGAACGACCTACCAACACTGTTCATTCCATTCATCGTCTGACGTCTGTAACCACCCTAGGAAGAGCTCATCCAGCACCCAAGATGCACGATCTCCTCGGTCACAATGATGGAAATAGCTCCAAGATACTAAAGCTGTTTCTGCAGTAAAGAAGTGTTTGAACTAGCGAATCTGTTTTCTTCGAAAGGTCATTTTTGGCGTCAGTGTAGGACCAATTGCCATTGCTGTGGTAAAAACAGCCATTAAACTTATACGGAGAGTCAGCATGATTTAAGAGAGCTGGGCGCGTCACTCTATGTGATTATTTTACACCTGTCACATCACGCGGAAAATTTCGCTTCCCCTTTTTACGCTATCACTTGTTCGAAACCAGGAAGAGGGAATGAAATGTGTCGAGACTGTCGTCAGTGTGCTGTACATTAAACAAAAGAGAATATATGAGCAGAGGGGAAATGAAAAGAAGTGAAGCGAATCTTAACGGTTCTTTCCATAAAACAGAAGAAAATTTCTAGTCTTCGAATTCGAACACACGTAAAACGTAGAATCAAACACATACCCACAGGGTAATGGCAATTGAGTGTAAAGAACAAACCTTGGATTATGACATACACAATACAGTTGCAAGACAACCAAAATAGTTCATTATAATATATATATATATATATATATATATATATATATATATATATATATATATATATATATACAGGGCCGGATTTAGGGCGGGTGCAAAGGTGCACGCGCAGCCCCCTTCGTTTTAAATATTCACTACCTAAAGCAGGGGTGCCCACAAGGGGGGGCTATGACGCAAACTGCGTCATTGAAATATTTGGGGGGGTTAAAAATCTATATAAATATGTTTGAGAGGGTGTAAAAATTAATCGAAAAGTTTTTTTTTCATGGAAGAACACCTACGGATAGGCAATTGAGGGGGGTGCGTCATGGACATGAGGGGGGGTGGGCACCACTGCCTAAAGCGAGAATCAACAGTAAAAATAACAACACTTTCCGAAAATTTCTGCTGTCATGTTTCCGCTTGGGCTTAAAAGAAAGGGAAGTTTTGCAAAATCAATACTTTAAGTCAATTTTCTAAGGGTTGAAGGAAAATGACTCACCGGGAGCAGACATTTAGCATTTCCAGGGTAATTTCTTACTCACACCAAAGATGCGTAAATGCATTTAAAATATTCAAATTTAATTCAAATATACTGGTAGTTATTGGTGCTTTCCCCGTCTCAAAATCCTGGATCCGGCCCTGTACATACAGTGTTCTAAAAATGGCGCTCACGGACCACAGAGCACTATTCTACAGGCCAAAGTAATGCGAAAATGTTATATGATGCTATGCCCTTCGGGGTCTTCTTCAGCCGCTATGGGGAATCAAAATTTCACAATGTGGCAACGTCGCAGATTAACTTGAAGCCATTAGCATTACTCTCCGAATACAACAAACAGTTGAATTGATTGTTACTACACTAATAAGTGATGCTAGTGTCAATCAATATCGACTTTAGCTACAATTTGGAAAGATTCGATATAACTATTTGATGGATTGGTAGCTTTATTCTGTGGTTCTTTATTTGCGACACTGCCACATAGTGCAACTTATATGTAATTTAATAACAGAGGTAAATAAATTTAAACACTTTAATGTAGTGTCAACAAATGAGAACAAATAAGTTAACCATTTTCAGCACGATTTGATCTTGCTTAATTTTATTTTATTCTATACTTAACTCATAAGAACTACCAATAGATAATTCTGAAGGAGAGTCTCATTAACATTCAAAAGCAATATTAAAAGAACCAACATATGTATTTCATGAATTTCCATATACCGTAGAAATTTAGAATGTCCCATAGGTATAACGTCACAAACAGCTATCTAGATTTTTGACCCAAGTATGTGGAAACAGTTAATAGATTGTTAAGGACTTTGGTTTACCAACCTAAGATTCCTTTACATATTTAATCTGTTTGTCCTCGAGACAGAAATAAAATCTAAAGAACTACTTGATATATTACCATCAATTTTAGCCAGTATGTTGATGGTCAAAAGTTAGAAATGGAGTTTGTTGGTAGAGATGCACTGAAACTGTTAGAAATCAACCATATGTGGTTTTAACATTGATCAGTATAGATTAAAAACTGCAATAATGCATTTCTTCTCTATCCTTAAATATGCATGGTGGCTCGGATGATCGAACGCTTATCTCTAGTACATGGGGTCCGTGGTTCAATCTCCGGTCAAGTAAGCTTTTGGTGGCCAATTTCGTGTCCGTGGGTTCCTTCAGAGTACTGCCGTTCCCTCCCACTTTCGCATTCCAACAACTGTTTAATCATAATTTACTTGGCTTAACCATCGTCTGCCTTACCTGAAAAGGCATAACCGTGGGACGTTAAACTGAGATATTTCATTTCATTTCATATTTCCATCCTTAAATATATACTAAAGCCAGAAGCGATAAAAAAAATCCGCTATAACTTCCGGTTTAAATATTGATCTACATAGAGCGTAAGATATAGCGAGAAACAGTTTTCTTAAATCAATCTAGCGTTATATTAATAGGTAACATCTTATTTGTAATCGTATATTCAAAGCGGAAGTTGTAGAAATGATTCACTTCCGGTTTTAGTGTTCATCGCTACAGAGTACAATCGGCAAAATGTAGCGAGAAACAGTTTTCTGCAATCAATTAAATTTCCTAAGAATATATTCTATCCCCACTGTATGATCTCTACTAAAACCGGAAGTGATGTATATCTACCACCACTTCCGATTTCAATATTAATTGAAAACATATTACATCATAGAATCCAAACTCGTTCATGTGGGACACAATTGATGACGATACTTGTTTGCACGAAATAGGTACGTTCAACTTGGGGAATATTAATTTCAAACATATCTCAACATAAAGTTAGAGAGTTGATGACAATTTTGATTTTCTTTAGCTCACTTCTACATAAGCCATTTCTTACTTCCAAATAATATTTAATATTGTCATCACTAGCATTTACACAATTGAGAACTAGTAATGCCAATTCAATAATCTATGTTGCATTAGAGAAGTAATTAATCAAATTGCATATTCGCAGATTATAATATTATTTTCCAACTAGGGAAGACTATCACATTACTAAGTAATACAATCTTCCTTCCAAAGGATATGAGAGATTTAAGAAATCAAGCGAGGCACTTGAATTCCTTTCATGCAACAGAATCAATATTTAGTCAGAAGTCCATAGACAAACTACACTTGTGGCGAATAAGAATGCAAAGATGATGTTCAAATCGTTTGTCTTTATTCAGTGAAACGCTTAAGTGAAAGTATACTTCAACACACTGCAGGTGTTGGAGTGTTCTTAACAGTTCTTAAGGTCAACATTGTATCACTATATAAGAAGGATGTTTCAAGAATCTACTTATTCTTCTCCGCATTCCACTGCCAAATAAATGTTTTACATCCTCATAACTTCTTTGTTCAATGATGTAGAACCATCGCGTAGATTACCTTAAGTAAAGTCCACTTTAACAAGCAGAAAAGTAAATACGATTAAAGTGAAAGAATTTCATAAAAATAAAGTAAAATAAAAGAATGGATGTTCAGAGGAATCTTCGATTTTTACTCCATGAACATTGTCTTAATTGCTGTGACACAACGCCTAATTAAGTGCTTTTCAAGCGGTTTGGGCAAAGAAATGAAATCTTTCAGTTTAACGTCCCACAAATATGCCCGTTAGGCTAAGGGAGACGATGATTAAAGTAAGTGAATGACGATGGAAGAATTGGTAAAAGTAAGAGGAAGCGAAAATACCGCGGGAAGACCCACGGACACGATATTGTCCAACACAAAATTATCAGGTCGGAGGTCCAACCACGGAATTCCACGCACAAAAAGTAAGCGCTCTACCACTGAGCCACCGTACCCACGGTTTGGGCAAAGAAGTACAGTAGGACGTCGATAATCTGAACGCCGAAAATCCGAAACGTCAAATATCCGAACGCGGTCCCTAGAAGCTTTTTACATTTTGTCTTAGCGCTAGTGACCAACAAATAATAGGGTTCTGCGTCGGCGTTGTGTGAAGTCAGTGTTTTTACAAAAGCTGATTCATATGTAATTGTTTGTCATACATGTTTTTATTTTTATTTTCCCTTATAGGTCTATACAAGTTAAGTTTTAGTGTGAATGACAAGTACAGTGTAATTTAGTGTACGAGCAGGTTCTTCAGAAACAAATGTAAGTAGCCTTACGTACAGTGTTGTAAATACTCGTATGTACTGTATAACCGTTGTATCGATAAAAGATCATACCGTAAAGTATATTTAAGCCCAAAGGACATTTTCGTGGTCATTTTCGAAAATCCGAACAACTTGAAAATCCGAACTACCTGTGGTCCCAATTAGTTCAGATTTTTGACTTCCTACTGTAATAATAAAGTTACTTTCTACCTGACAAACAAATCGGTTTTTGATTATTCTGCGGTTAAGGAAGGCTGTAGTCTGACTGATAATCTGATAACTGAATGTGATGTAAATATAACAAAGGTGATGATTGTTCGCCAATTATTGCAGTATTCTTTCTCGCTGTTTCTAGGCAACAAAGGTCACTGCTCTGTTGCTGGTGGTTGAATGTTGAATACTTCAAGTACTATTATATTTGCTATTTGGAAATCATACATTACAAATCATTGTGCCATATTGTTATAGTTATAGAATTAATAGCTGGAAACACCTGTCATTCCCCGTCTTAGTTCAGAATCATGACAAGAAGATAACCATAATAGGTATCACGTAATTATTGGCAGGTCACTTCCAGCAACTGAGAAGCTTCCACGCTTCACAGTCTACCGGTAACCTATTCGTCTTCGCGTACTATTTTTCTATTTTGATATCGTCTATCAACTGTAATCTCCTTCGCCCCTTGCTTCTCTTTCCTGCCACCATACCCTGTAGCTCGTCACTCATGGTACAGTTCCTTCTCAGCCAATGTTCCAAGCAGTTTATCTTCCTCTTTTTAATTACTCCTAAAATTGTTCTTTCCTCCCCACCATTTCTAACACCCTTTCATCGTTTTCTGCTCGACTTAACAAGATCTCTCCATTCTTCTTCACATGCACATTTCGAAAACTTCCAGTCGTTTTTCATCATTGTTGCGTAATGTCCATATTTCCTCCCCATACAATACAATACTCCACACGTAACGTTTTCTCAATATTTTAAGTATGTTTCTCATAAGTATGTTTCTCAATATTTTATTCTAGGTTCCACAGAACAGGTTCCACTTTTCTTCCCCCTAAAGACTTCTTTCGCCATTCCTATGCTTTCGCGCACAAGCATTCAATTGTCCGGGTATTTTTCATCTGCTGTTATGTAGGCTTGCATGCAAAAGAGTAATGCGGGTTACATATATATATATATATATATATATATATATATATATATATATATATATATATATATATATATATATACGATGTTCTTAGAAATAACAAGGGAAAATCGTGGACAACATTGCACCTACCTGATTTCCGCCCGCACCCCGAGATCGAAAACAACGTCTTTGTACACGATTAGATCTGGCTAAGTTTTGTGTGCCAAACTTGGTTGCTCTAGGTGGCTCATTCCTATGCGGAAAGCTGATGTCACAGACTCATTATTTTGTTAGTATTAAAGATGACTTGTTAAATGTTTTAAGATTTTTGCCAGAAATTCTGTCCCTATTGTTGCAGAGTAATCGGCAAACTGCACATCTAATGCACCACATGTTCTGTTCAACTGTCAGACACCAGTTTCTCTTAAGCATACAGTAATATTCGGATGTTCACAAAATAATAATAAATGCATGAGTATTAAACATTTTATATTGACCTTCAAAATTTCAACAATCGTTTTACAGCCATGAAGTACTGAATTTAAAGTACAAACATAGTGAATTGAATAACAGTGACAAGCTCATTTGGATAATTGCAAAGAAGGTCATTGCAGTGAAATAAATATTAGCCTACATCTATGAAAACGTTAAACTTGACTAATTACAGTGTATTACATCGAAAAAAAATAAATATTGACGCGTTTTACTGTAAAAATAAGAGTAATGACATTTTACCGCTAACTCCTTCTAGACTGTTAAATAAATTTTCATGATTGTTAACACCTGACTTAACCCACCACCTAGCTTCCTTAGGTTTCTATAAGATTACTTTGATTAAAACAATATCTTAAAAAGGAGTTGAAGGGATTCAAAACTTACGTCAAAATGCAATATCTCACGAGTCCGTTAAGCTAGAAAGATGAACTTCTTTTTATAAGCCCCTCATTAGAAACAAGAGGAAACGTATCCCAGTTAATCTGAAAATTTTCATTTTAAGAAGGGTAGAGCTCATCTCTCTCTATGTAATATATGTGCTAGTAGTTGGAGCACAACTTTGAAACGCCTGCACCAATTCTAACTGAACTTAATACAAATATATGACGAACAATATAAAAGAAATACTATGGGGATAAGACCCCTTTGCTTTCCTAGAGGGATTGGAAGAGCTGACACGTTAGTTGTTTTCGAGATGGCTGAGATGAATGAAAGACGATGAAAGACGAGAACCATTAGCAAAGCCATTCTTTCACTTTTCAAATGTGCTATATCTCGGTTCTATAAAATAACTACAGGGTAAACGATAAGCAAGATAGAGTCAAAATAGTTCACAATCTGTAGCTCTCAAGTCGTTGAGAATAGGACCCATGTTCATGTGAACTCTCTTACTTAGAATCACTCATAATACCACTTCTCAAAGTACTGTGCTTTCCTCCGGAAGCACCCTGTATAAATTTACTCAAGAAAGTTACATCAAACCAGCTAGGATGTCTTTGTGTGAATATACCTTCAAGTGTGAAATTTATTTCAGAAAAAAATAAAAGTTGTTTTAAATGTTGTTCTGTATTTATTATTATTATTTGTTTGCGCACTTTATTTTACTTATATTTATCTTGCATTTAAAATGAAAAAAAAAAAAAATATTCATTGTGCACATGACTGCTACTTCAAAGTAATCGTTTCACTAAAACTGCTCGTACTTTTGTTTCACATTTAAGGTAACATTAAATTTCAAACTCTAAAGCATTATAAAATAATATTTATGAATGTCGAACATATTTGACTAATGATAAATTATAGCCTAAACAAATCTTAATAATAAAAATAAAAGAATAACAGCTTCAGGTAAACAATCTTATTTTTTTTTAATTGAACTCATTCTTTCTTTCGTTTTTTTTTTTTTTTTTTTTAACAACGACAGCTTGAATCAGTCCATATTTAAGAATACATAGACAGTCAAATTACCTAAAAAAAATCAAAAACTCTCGACTTCCACGTAAGGAATTTCAATAGCAGTCCTCCTTCTACAATGGATAACTATAAAATAAAAATTAAATTCCAAGCATTTCACTTGTTTGAATTCTTATGCTGACCAAAGGCAATTGAACATATGTTAAAGGAATAATTTTCTTGGATTCCAAGATTCCTAGCCTCAAGATGTAGTTGGGATAAATGGCATTTTTCTTATATTCTTCCGAGATAAGGACCTCCAGACAACCCACATCAAGGTCACATTGCAACTAAACATAAGATGCGGCAGAAACGTGGAAAAAAGCAAATTCTTTCCTACCATCATCTGAGAGAAACACCTGCCGATATATGTATCCCAGCTAAACAGGTTACTCCCAATGTTAAGAGTTCTAATTACGTGTACAAGACAGGAAAAAAAAGAAACAAAAGCTACTGATGGGTCGCGATGCGCCACGACAGTTCATGTCCGCCTGCAAATCAATGTTCAGCTCCAGTGACAGTAATCTCTTAGGACTAATTTGCAAAGTAGACGTAGACTAATATTTCTTGTTGTACTTACTTGGTGTACTTGGTACTTAATTAGTTCATGAGTGACTACAACAATGGTCTATGGGCGGTGTTCAATCAACGTTACAACTAAATCAGATACAACTAATGTAGTTAACTATTTGGTTTTAGAGCAAGTTTATCAAGTTACAATAAGGGGGCGTAATCAAGAATACCAGCTTCTAGAATCGAATATAGGACTTTGCGATAGTGTAGTTGATATATTAACGACGTATTATGCATCATGTACTGTTATGCTTCTGAATTCGTTACTGCAAGAACTTGAAATGCACGCACAGTACTTCCCACTCTCATTCCAGCAAGAGAGCATCAACTACTGCAAATGTAAATGAAACCACCCACTGGCTTGTCTTACCTGTCTAAACGAAAGAGTCATGTACGGTTGTTGGTAATCTGACATTACAAGGAACAGGATATGTACCACAATTGATAAATTTCGTGTCTTGTTTGAAGAATTATCTTCTCTGATCACCACATATTTGGTTCTTAGTTTATAAACCAGTACAATTACAACTGCCAAACCTATTATTTCACGACTAATCTGGTCAATTAAATCTGTTTGGGAACAGAATTGAAAATCAGAGTTGCTTGTTTCAAAAATATATCTCTCATTGTCTGAATATTCAATTTACATCTTTCGACTCACATGCGTTGATTTTTACTTGATCACAGATCAATAGAAAATGTTAAATGATGACTTCGGTATAGTAATTAAATATGCGACAAAAAATGGGACGTTCAGAGCACAAGATAATCAAGTCAAATAACCAAAGTTTTGGGGAAAAGTAATAAAGTGTGTACGGAATCTAAGTACATGGAAACTTTAGCATTGTCTTTTACAGTAAAAGAGTTATTTACAATACCTGAACATGGACCTTTTAAGATCTGAAGGTAGTTTTATAGGTAGACATCCTAAAGATGGCCTATGTCCAAAATGACCAAAACTGGACTTAATTCCCTTGAGCACTGAGCGCGCCAAGTGTAAATCATACTTTCATTTGTCCATAACAGCGAGTGTTTTATGGTAAATGAAACTCCAGACCCCCTTTTTAAGAGGGGAGTGGCAATTATTCATACTTTTAGAAAGACTGGTAAGAATAAAATAGTAGCTTTGGTAAATAGTTTTTTTTTTTTCGTTAAATTTATACGTTTCTCAGCATGCATACTTTTTCATTTTATTTTCTGACTAGTTTTCAACCCATTTTCTCGCTTTCGAATGTGCTGTAGGTTTGAGAAAATTTTAATAATGTGGACATTATCTTCCAGAGAGATATTGAACAGTAAAACATCAACCTGTCACTGGGTTCCAAACTGAGAACTCAGTTTATCACAACCAAGTCATTAATTGGAGTATGTTGTTGAGTCAAGTTTTGATTCTTTATACTTTATCAGTTTTACACCTGTAAAATAAACAGGCCCGTATCCACTGGGGGTCAAGTCGGGGCACCCCCCTAAATTTTGTCTGCCCCGTAAAACTTTCACGGTAGGCTTGCAAATCAACTATAATATGGTCATGAACTACAATGTGGTTGGATCGAACCCCTCTAACTTCTGTCGACCCCCCCTACATTTTTGGGCTGGCTACCGTCTTGAAAATAAATGAACAATAAAATATACAGGCTACCGCGCTAAACTTTCTCGCCCCAATTTCTTCAGCTAAATTACGTTATGCCACTATTAAACTGAAACATTTATTAGCGAAACATTTATTAAATAAATGTGAGCATAACCGGCGACACGTTTTTGAGAAAACCGTCCGAAAAACGACTCACCTCTAAGAGTATACTATCCCTTGTGGATTCTTTTTTTTTTTTTTTTTTCAAGAGAAATGAGTAATGTAACATATAATGAGGTTATTAATGACATGTTTATTAATGTACAAGATCAGTTGAGTCACTTTTGAGAAAATCATCATAAAAAAGAGAGAAAACTAACCCTTGCGTATTTTTTTTTTTTTTTTTTTTTTAGAGCAAATGATTTATTCCATATTGCAAGGTTAGTAACTAAATATTTATTTATAAAATATGGAGAATTATGAAATATGTAATTATGAAATAATGATCAAAATCGTTTGAGTCGTTTATGAGAAAATCGTAAAAAAAAAAAAAACACCCCAAGAATAACATACCCATAGATCTTTTTTCCACACAAAAAATATTTATGTCATACAGAACAGCCAGAGCAGTAATGGAATATGAACGAAATTTCCTGTATCTCTTTTGAAAAAAAAAAGCCCTAAAAACTTACCACCAAGAGTAAACTAGCTCTAATGAATATTTTCAGGACAAGTAAATTATGTCATGTTGTCAGGTTAGTAACAAAATATTTATTTTTGAAATATGAAAAAATAATCGCATTAGTTGATTAAAATAAATAGTTCTAAAATAACTAATTTCTAAGAGTAATCTAGCCATTCTGGATTTTTCCCAGAGAAGTGACTTACATCACAATATAGGACTGTTAATGAAATATGTATATATGAAATTTAAATAAAACTGTTACAGCCACTTCAGAGAAAAAGACAATTTTCAATTTTCACCCTTGAGTAAACTACCTTTAAAAGTTTAAATACACTAGTAGAATTTTCCTTAATTTACCAGTATGTTTATGTTATTATTTCATCATATGCTTTCTTCAATTCATAATGAAAAACAGTCTTTGTTGTACAGTTCGTTGAATATTTTTCACTTGTTGCATGTTGGATCGCTATGAACCTGTGTCTACCAAATTTTAGGTTGTGTCTTACGGTGAATCAACATATTTTTTTATAATTATTATTATTTCCAACTGCCTCTACTGAGCATGCGCTTCGTCGTAACTACATACTTAACGTACACGTCTTCGTCACTGAAAATCCGGGTTCGATTCCCGGCGCGAGCTCAAGTAGTTCGGATCCCACGTTAATATGTAGATCCACATCTCATATAACCTCACAGCTGAATGGGACACTTAACCCTAATTCAACAGCTATTCTAATAAACCTGACCCAAGGATTGTCAATTTAAAGCATTCCAAATCATTTACCTTTGTTCGTGTTCATTAATTGTGTATTGTGTGTGTAGTCCAAGAGGTCAGTATTTTAGGTTTAGTTTCGTTGTTACAAGTGGTAAAAAGTGCAATATTTCGTTTCTGAGAAAGCAACATTGGGAAAACAATCTACTAGTCGTATCTGTGCTGAAAAGCGAGTAATGTTGTTGCATACGAAGATACAGCTAGGGGGGGAAATGGACATTTGTGACTACAGTGACCGCTCTGGCCTGATGCACAGGCAGGAAACTGTTCCCATATAGATCACCCGTCCAAGAAAAAAAATAGCAGTTAAAGACAATAGAATTATCATTTTGAGTAAACGTGACACAGAACGTTCAGCAGTCTCTGTGTGCAGCGACACGATCAATGATAGGCATGATCCAGTATCAATATCAACAATAAAATGTCAACTGTGTTCAACTTTACTATTTGGGCACATAGTTGTGAGGAAACCACTTTTAGGCCGTCAGCACAGAGTAGCTGGCCAAAGAGCATCAAAATTTGATCATATATAACTGGAAAAATATTTTGTAGACAGACAAATACAGATTTGATATATGTTTAGTTCAAATTGCCGATCGTATGCCCACCGTCGTTCAGGAGAAATAATTCTGTGGGAGTGTCTCACCTCATCTGTAAGAAGTGGATGTGTTAGTGAGATGACATGGAGATGTTTTATTGGATACTCCGTGAAGAGGAAAAAAAAATAAAACAGCAGTATCATCGGATTATTTCTTGTAGTGTTGCCATCTGCTCTAGGGATTAATGGATATGGGTTTATTCTTCAACAGGACAATGATCCCAAACACACCTCTAAGTTGTAGCAGAAACAAGGAAAAGGCAGGAGTGCTCAAATGCATGGCTTGGCCTCCTTGGTGACTCGTCCTCTCACCAATTGAGCTCTTCTGCAAGGAGCTTAACAGGAATGTGAAACAGATGACATCTAATAATTTGGATCAGCTATAGCAATCAATGTCTTTAGCAAGCCTGGGGTTCCGTAAGAACAGAGGTGTTAAAAGTAAAAAATGACTGCAAGGATGTATACTTGCAAAGCTGCTATTAAAGCTAGAGCGGGGGATATATTGATAAACAGAAACTTTAAACCTTTTGTTAATCTATGATAAATGGAGACAAATTACGAACTAAAACATGCATTTGAAACTGATCTCTGTATAGTTTAAAGCATAGTAGTGGTTTTATAACAATATAGTGAATTGCCCGCATTATGTTTACTTTAAAGTCAATTTGAATATTTTTTTTTTTAAGTGTGCGTTCTAACTTTCTGTCAGTAGTACGCAATTTTGTTGTTTTCGAAAAACGACGGTTGTCATTGCTTCCGTGGCCCGAACGGTCACCTGATGTGTGTAGAATATGGTTGGTTGTCGGTTTGTTCCTCATGGGCCTCCAGCATGTTATCGATATCTTATGAACTCACATTCAAGCAGAGTGGCATGCAATCGCTCGGGAATAAAACCAATTCGCCAGGTTTAATTCGATACTGCAAGGGTAGACACTTTGATTACAATACATGGGAGTTCACACCATACTGACATATCAAAGTTATGATGTTGCACCGTACTGGATTGTAATTACTTCTGTATTCGTAGTGAATATGTGGTACAAATTTCTTCCCCCTCACGCTGATCTCTTTAGGACGTACAATTTATGCAAACGTCTATATATATGTTGTATATAAAAGAAAAATCACATTTTAAAAAGTACTTTAAAAATGTTTTCAGCAACAGCGAAAAGTTGAGTGTCAGCTAACTTCATGGACTCCTTTATGTATTTAAAGCTACTTTTGTAGAAACAAATGAAAAACCTCTTGTGTTGGAAGATTACAAGTTAAATATAAAATAAAATGACATTTTAGCAATGTTTCTCTTCACAAGACCAAAAAAAAAAAAAAAATCAAATTCTGTGCTCTGCTCTAAGCGTAAGTCATAAATAAATACTGCTGGGTCCTATTCGTTTCCCTCTCTTACTACTACAAACACTAACCCGAAACAAAAGTCTGAAGGTAAACATATTACAGAGTCTTAAATGTTTAATTAATGAAAAAAAAAGCAATCTGCAATATTTCCAATTTTGTTTAACTTCTATTTGACGCTTCTCTGACACAGAATGAAAACAAAATTATATATATTAACAAAATTCCTATGCACAGCTATGCAATATATTACTTAACCATGAATTACTGCTTGATTCAAGAACACGTTCCGAGCTTTCCATAACATACTCATGAAGATGCAATACAATTTCTTAATAGTACGTATACTAGCTATTTATGAAAAAAAAAAATAAAAGGAATAAAACTGTAAACTTGCTTGACCCTTAAAATTCATTATGAATGAAATGCATGTCTGTAAAAGAACTTCCTATTTACCACTGAAGCAGGAAGGAGGCAAACACAAAAAGGCTAATACACTCTTGCACTCAACAGACCTGTCATCCATTTATATGATTAAAAAAAACAAACAGAAAAACTTTTTAATACGAAAAGTAAATTACACAAATTAAAAATAACCGAGTTGAAGACGAAATTACAGAAACTCCGTGTCCTGACAACCCTTTGTTATTTGATGAAACCTGCTGCCCCATGGTTGAAGATGTACGTCACCCATCATGTAGGTAATTACAGTGCTTCGTACATCTTTTCAGCCCCCACCTCTTATACATACCTCTCCCATGCCCCTCCTCATAAATGGATAGTTACTTTGCATCTCCTGCATGAGAGTGCCACTGTTGAAAGAGCAGATTGGTAAAGGGGAAAGGGGGTAAAACACAAGTTGTCTCTATAAAGGACATGGGGGTCTTCCACGTCAAAGATCAAAGTTCCAATACGTTCATATTCTAGTGGGCTAGAGAACCGTACAGGGAAACAACATTTACTCCCTTCTCCCCTACAGGTTTTACGTTTCCACACTGCTATCACAACATGCATGTCCCCACTGGTTTTGTAAACAGAGATGCAAAACCGTTTCCTTCCTGTCTGCGTCCTCAAGCAACTGTTTTTATGCTCGTGTTGTCTTTTACTACAAACATTTGGGCATTTCCAGAATTTCATAGTACAGGGAACTACAACACACACTTAGATTACATAGTAAGGGGAAACGAACGCAAAGAGAAGTATAGAACAAAAACTGCAAATGTGAACGGAATATATTTCGAATAGACTACGCATAAATAGAAAGCTAAAATGTATTTAATGAGATTTACATGCCTAATATACGCTTTTAAGCCATCATTTCAGAACACTGAAATTATATTTCTGGTCTCGTAATTGCCGACAGAACAACTTCCTTATCTCCTGAAATACATCTTTCCACACGATTATGTAAAATTACTGACGCTAAAATATGATGCTTGGGCGTAGGGTGGATATTCTGGAAAATACGTCAGCAACTCTTGTTAAGGGATATTTTGAACATTTAGTGATTTTTGAAGAATGTGAGAACTATTGAATTTGCATTTATAAATAGTATAACTCTAAATTAGGTTAAAAGTAAGAAAATAAAAAAGAAAGTTTGATGAAAGAAAAGCTTTGGAAACTGAATAGTTGAGATTACACGCTGACACAAATTAAAGAAAAAAATAATAATGAAATTTGAATAGTTAAACTAACGTTGAAATGCTTATCTCTGATTAAGCATTCTTTAACTTTTGTACTTACTTGCACTAGTTCATTGTAAATATATAAAACTATGGTATACTTTTGTATAACGTTTACGTGAATGCCCGCAAAAAACACTTTTGCAAATCAACTCCTCAGAAATTTCCTTCACAAATATTTAAAATGAAATCCCTTGTCTGTATAACGAGGTCCATGAACCTTTGGCGCGGGAGACCCGGGTTCGATTCCCGGCGGGAGCTCATGTGGTTCGGATTCCACGTTAATCAGTAGGTCCACGTCTCATATAGCCTTGCTGCTGAAAAGGGACGTTAAACTCAAAATGAACTGAACTGAGGTCCATGAATAATTGCATAGGTACGGTACGGAGTAATTAGTGGTTGGTGGACGAACTCAAATAAACAATATAATATAATATAATATAATGAATACATATATTAAATATAAACAATTAGAACTCTTAATTAAGCACAATCTTAATTTAATGCACAGCGGACATAAAGGCTCGGATGAAACAACTAGTCATGTGTAAAACAATAACTTTGTGCAGATCATAGTTTTACGTTTTGTTTAAAAAAAATATATATAAATAAATAAACAGTGCGTTTTATATTGAAAGCTTTTAATATTTCACGTTAAAACTTCCCCAGTTTACGTTTTATTTTAGAATATCTTTATTGTTTTTAATCTAGCCCTACATTCACAAATACTGTTTGTATAACACCAACACAATATATTTTGTAATTATTTATAAAAGAATCATTAAGTACATAAAGGCGTTTAGGAAGTTAGCTGATCCATGTTTAACTTTTCACTGTTGTTGGTCAAAATTTTTAAAGTACCTTGTAAAACGCAATTTCCTATCATACACAAAATATACATTTATGATTGTAAAACTTGTACGTCCTACAAAAACAAGCGTGAATGGAAGGAAATTTGTACCACAAATTCGTTACGAATACAGATATGATTATATATATCCTCCTTGAAGCTCATCTATACACTGGATAAAATTGGCTTAAATCCTGCTTTACTTTGGATAAAGCGGCAAACTATGCTTTAGCCCCTCCCTTGATCATATCCTGGATCCGGATATATATACGAGGTGTATCAGGAAAGAAAGTACCGTTTCGCATTCCTGCCGCTGCTGCGCTGCTATCGGCGTTCCGCGCATGCGCGCTTGTCGCCCTTGTTCGTGTGCTCTCAACTTACGCCATTTTGGTTGCTCTGCGTAGTGTTGTCTGTTTAGAGTTCAAGTTTAAAATGTCTAAGACAATTGACAATCCTGCCGACTGTAAGATTCGTTCGATAATTCGATTTTTAAATGCAAACAATGTGAAATCGCAGAAATTAATCGTCAAATTAAAGATGTTTATGGTGAAAACGCAATGACTGATGGAACGGTGAGAAAGTGGGTAAGGATGTTTGATGAGGGTCGAACTAATGTCCAAGATGAGAACTGAAGTGGTCGGCCTTCTGTTATCAACGATGACTTGTTGAGGAAAATCGATGGAAAAATCCGTGACAACAGACGTTTTACTATGACAACGCTTGCAGGCGAATTCCCGACGAAGCGAAACTCGCTGTGCAGCAATATTTCTCATCACTGGCGGCATCGTTCTATGAGGAAGGACTATATAAGTTGATCCACCGCTACGACAAATGCCTCAACAACGGTGGAAACTATGTGGAAAAGTAGTGTAAGATATGCTCTTTCTTGTTTTTTTTTTTTTTTTTTTTGAAAACAAAATGTTTACTATTTTTTTTTTTTTTTTTGCAAAACAGTACTTACTTTCCGGATATGCCTCATATATATATATATATATATTCGCTCGTTTACCATGTCCTCTAAGTTTGGCAACGTAGTTGGTGCACTTTTCCTGTATCACTTTTTCTCAAGTGTGCGTTCGGAAGGGAGCTCCGCGAATCGTACCGAATTCTTCAAATGCATCATACGTGAGGGAAAATAATCTCTTTCCAGCCTTAGAAAAAAGTGGATGTAAACAAACCCACCTGACTACCAGTAGGTCGATGACCAGTGATTGTTTGTTGGTCTCACTACACTAGTATCCTACCGCAACATAATCCCTACTAAAATAATAATTTCAAATAAAGATATGTGGATTTATCCTGCATTTTGTGATAATAAACACATTATATATATATATATATATATATATATATATATATATATATATATATATATATATATATATATATATATAATGTTTAACAACAGATGTAGCTTTATTTCAATTTTACCCGTACTTGGACATATAGTATTTACTGCGCATGCGTATGTGTTTGCGCGCCGACCCGCTCATTTGAAATTGTAGAATGCAAGGGTTCATGGCGACGTTGAGTGACAATAATCCATCTTCGTCTCGTGTTATAAAACACAGAAAAAGACCAACAAGAACAGAGACAATCTCGTTTATACGTTTAAGAAAATACGTATTTCCAACACAGCAGTAGTCAGTGCATTAATTGCTTATCAACGAACCGTAGCCTTACACTGGAAATTATGTGACGACAGTAAGCTAGCAGACGATCTTGCTGCCGAAGCACGTGTGAGTCGTGGTGTAATACATTCCAATTTGTTTACGTCTACTTTGTTCTAAGGCTGGAAAGAGAGTAGTTCTGTGACTCGTATAGACGAGTTGTTGTGGTCATTATTGTTCCTGTATAATTCTTTGGACCGCTAGCAATAGGTCATGCAGTTTTAACCCACAAACGCCCAAGACCAGTTTTATTCGTTAGCAACTGCCTTGAACAATACTATGTTATATCGAAAACCTGAGAGGAAAACAACGAAATTCGTATAACAAGAGAACGGGTAGTGTGCCTGAAGTGGAACAACGGTGGTTTGGCTAAATGAATGATATAGCCCGTGTAACGTAGTGAAAAATAAAGTGGGTCACTGGTGGCACAAGGGGCGTTTGTGGGTTAAAGTCGGAGCACTTTAGAATGTGATGTTTTGCATTTTCGGCAGTTTATAACCATGAGAGGAGGCATTTTTGATCCATATTTATTAGAACATTTTTTCTTTCTTCCATTTCATATAAGGAATCACCTCCTGGAGTTTGGTAGCCAAATTTCTAAGCTCACTGAAGAACAAAATGAATTATGTAAGTTATATTAATACAATTAGCTGTGTCAAACGGAAATTAACAATGGAATACTTTGATATTTTGTGAGTGTGTGAAATTCGCTTTTAACGATTTGTCCATTTTTGCGATTAAATGTTCCATAATTGCTAATTTGCTTGTAGAAGTAACTAAATGAGCTGGATATATTCTTTATAGTCAATGAGTTCTCGGAAGATATTGCCAGCGTTCTCACATATTACTTATTTTTAGCTTCAGGTACAGTTGTGAAGTGAAACAGAACTGCAATAAATGAGTGGAAGCCCCCAGAATATTGGAAAAGAGTTACCTGCATCATGATGATTCGTGTGGCCAACCAAATCCTGCAATCAAGACAGCAGCTCAGTGGTCCTTGATTACTATGAGAGCGATACGAAGTGAATTGCAGAAGTGTAGCGGTGACTACGAAACCGTGGCTGCTAGAAAAGCTCACAAAAGGGGATTCGACTGTCACCGCACACAGAAATTCATGCACCAATTGCTCTGTATAAATGCAAATGGGTATGTGGAGCTTTTATCCACCGTTGTGAAGCCTTGGTTAGAGGGGGTGAATGATAGACGACTTTACGCGTGGCACCAAGACTCCGCTGCTTGCCATACTGCTGGGAAGACACTGAAGTGGTTGCGTGACAATTTGTACGACTTCATCAGTCCCGACATCTGGCCTCCTAACTCCCCTGATTGCGATTCTATATATTAGTATATGTAGGGTGTGGTAGAGTAAGACACCAATTGCAGTGCATGAAACACAAAAACCCAGCACGTCGACATGATTCAGGCGCTATTTGCGTCTCCCCCTAGGGATACCGTGAAGGCTGAAAGCTCCAGATTCAGGAGCCGCCTTGAAGCAGTTGTGGCCGTAAAGGGTGTAGTTTTTTTTTTTTTTTTTTTAGTGATTTTGCTTTCTCTTTTCCTCCTTCTACGGTACGATTTCCATGAGTTCAATACAATTTGTTTTTAGGACGATTTCCCTGTTGTCCTATATCACCCAAAAGTGTCAAAATTTATCCCGGACACCCTATATATATTGATTTGAAAATAAACTGTATTCTGAGACAAGTAATAGTAGGAATGGTGAAATATAAAAAGAGGAAGGAGCGGAAGAGACAATTGATGAGACACATCGAAACGAACAAATTTAACATCAAGACGACGTTTGCTGAGTACAGTTGTTAGAATCCATACGTCCAGTTTTACCTGATAGAGTCCCGGTTTTAAGGTTCCTGTGAACTCCCCCTTGTCCGAGCACTTCGCCTTTTCGCCACCAGATGCTCACTTTTTCATTTAGCAATCATTGCTGGTACCTCTACTGGGAAGAACTGAAAGATCGTACCGCTCAGTTTGAATGTGTCCAGGATATCCACACTTGAAGTGGGCGGGGAGAGGAATCCAACAGTTTTTTTTTTTCGTACACCTGCAGTCAGTCAGAGTCTATTTATACAAGCCGTGTTGTTCAGCCGCAGGGCAAAACCTCAACCATTGATGAGTAACATAAATCTTTTCTTTTTGCAGGTAGGAATAGAGTTTTGTACGTAAAACGGGAATTAGGTTGCAGAGAACGTCATTCACATCGCGTTGACAAATTATCTTTCGTACGTTTATCACATGAAACTCTTTTCTTTTTTTGATTATTACCAGAATATGATATAAAAAGAACCTAAATGGTTCTTTGTATACAGAAAACAGACAAACAATACTAATATTTTCTTACATATCAGTATTATATGATTTTTTTCTGAAGTGTATGATACATGAAAAATGGACAAAATGAATTTTGACTTTTCTATTTGTCCCTATCCTTCTGAGTAGAGAGAATGATGTGGCGCAACTAAAGGGCCTGCAGGGCCCGCAACATTGAGAGGCCCAGAACAGAAAGAGGCCCATTTCAGTTTCGAAGTTAAACTTTATAATGTTAAGATGTTAAAAATTATGTGATGTTCCAACTATATCTCATTTTTACCTATGAAGACGGTAACACCTGAGCGATTATTTAGTAAATTAAATGCCAACAAAACTTTTACTTACCAGCGAAAACATTATGACCACTCGCTACTTTTTGAACGAAATCATCGGGCTGAGATAAGAGCTACAAGGCATAACACAACCGCGCGCCAAACACGACAAGAATCTCACTCGATTAGTCAGTGTGATGCTTGTGCCTTGAATGGGGAAGGACGACGATATATCAGGGTGACTAAGTGGCTGGGAGCTTCATTTCGGAAACAACGCGACTTGTTGAGTTTTCGCGATCTGCCGTGCTTATGTATTTCAAAGATGGGAAAAGAACAGTGAAACCAGCATCGAACCAAACAACAAAAAGTGGGACGACCACACCTCATTAAAAATGTCGGATGTCGTAGACTCTCGAATTTGGTATAGCAGAATAGACGAAAACTATAGCACAATATAATAATAATAATAATAATAATAATAATAATAATAATAATAATAATAATAATAATAATAATAATAATAATAATGTGCATTTTTTGCATATGAGCAAGTTGTGACTCACTAGATAGAACATAGAAAGTCAAAACTGTTCTCTGTAAATTTTACGTGACTCATGAATGTGGAAAGAGGGGGTCCGTTTAACATTTTTGCGGGGAGGCCCATTCGTCCTTACTTACGCTACTGAGAGAATGTAAGGTAAAATAATAACACCAATATATATATATATATATATATATATATATATATATATATATATATATATATATATATATAGATAGATAGATAGATAGATAGATAGATAGATAGATAATCCTGGCGCAACAGTCCCTTGTGATCTGAGCCTGCAGCGGGCTTATGTTAGTAGTAAGCACAACCACACCCAACGTCGCCGGCTGTCTAGATTGAAGTCCACTATCTTTTAGTTTCCCAACTTTTCTCTGATATTTGGTCAACACAGAAATGTTTGAGTGCCACATCAAGAATTAATCCCTGGACGATGCACACCGTATCACTTTCGCTAATCATTTGGTAAAATTCAGGTTAGGGTGGTACTGAATTAATTTTGGAATATGCCATTTCTCATAAGGTAAAGCTCAAAAGTATTGTGACATAATTAAAAAGCTCATTATCAACCACGTATTCTTGCCTCTAATATCTCTAAAAGTTTTCGAGTTATGTGTCAAAAATGGTTGAAACACTTGAAGTTAGTTTTGTAACTTGAAGAAGATAGTGGACTTATACATACATGATTAGAATTGCTCCAATTTTTATTTTTATTCTTCTTTCTCGTAAAGAAATACAAAATCATAATTTCAACCATTTTGGTACATTTTTCATAATTTGAAGCGCGAACAGCCGGTTTCTTTCCTTACGTTTTGAACTTGGGATTTATATTATCCTTGTCACTTATCGTGAAAGTCATATAATAACATGGGTCACAAAGCTAGAATATCTTATGCGACTCAAAGTTAGAATATCTTATATCAATTTTTGTCATTTCATCTCTCAAGATCTGTTAAATTTGACATTTATTGAATGATATCGGTTTTATAATACGAATAAATTTTTCGCAATAAGGTGCGTATAGTGGTCGTAAGAAATGGCAAAAGCTACCACTGACCTTTATAGTTTGACTCATGCTTTTTCGATCATGGTATTCCTCTTAAATTTTGCAAAGGACAGTATCATTTTAATTATCTTAACCTAATTTCCTAAAGCATCTCATTCGTACGCTAAAAGAAAGATTTCTATTTTTTATGTATAAGAATTCAGGGGATGCAAATTTATTCAAAATTCCTTTACAATTAAAGCCGCCTAAACAGATATTCCTTCGAGATTTCTGTATTTTGAAAACAATTCACGATTTCAGTTCTTTGTATTTACTTGTTTCCATGTTTATTTATATCAATACTGTATGATCAGTTCCCAGAATTATTTTAGTTCCCTGGTAAATCCATTTATAACAAGCTCCAAATACTGCTACAATTTTAATGTGGTTTCAGGAGAATCTGCATATCTCATCCTTTTGTTACTCTCTATATATTCATCTACTACGTAAACAAACATCAGTGAAAGAAAGAGGCTGAGAGCTAACATGTGCTCCGTGAGGGACGTTGTCATACCTTGCACTGATATATCTAGAGAGTCTAGTGTTGCCACGAGACGAAACGAGACAAGACGAGACTTCTGGCTGTGTCGTCTCGTCTAGAAAAGATGTGTCCGTCTCGTCCCGTATCGAATGGTTCTGTCTCGTCTCGTGGCAACACCAGAAAGGCTGAGGCCCACAAAAGAGCTGTTAAACCAAGTGGTTAAAATTATAACTTTTAACCTAGTTTGGTTAACAGAGCACAACACAAAACACGACTGCAATCCTCCAGCAACGACTGCTTAGTTTCGACTGAACCCGTAATTACTTCGATAGGAACATTTGTCAATACCGTCAGTACAGACGAAAGGCAAGATTTCCCCATTTATTCTGATATCCTTTTTTCAGAACCTCTGGCGCCACTTCAACAAATAAGGAGGCCTATGTAACTTTCCCATTTAAAAAATGGTTTATCTTCGAATAACAGCATAAAAGGATAAAAAAAGATAAATTTTATTGTCAAATCAGAATCTTTTTCGAAACTCAGTGTCGAGAAAGGCTGACACGTTTCTGTCTTGGTTCGGAACGAGAAAGACCATGAAACAATAGTTAGTTACTGATAAAATTGCCACTTCTACGCATACTTGTACTTCTATTAAAGGATTTTTATACGTAGATATCTCCACCAGCCCCCGGAATAAAATCCTCTGAAACACTGATCTCAATGAACGCTTTACATTGTATTTGAATGTGGAGCACTATCACAAAATAATTAAACTTGAATCGATTGAAAAATGGAAGTGAAAGCTGTTTGTAAGAATCATTTTTAAAAAGTGCTTTAGGTATTCCCTGTTCTTTGTAGGGTTTGAAACGTTGAATCATTTGGATCATTTGAAATACCGGTAATAAAAGATGGTATACATTTCGAAGGCAAATAATTTATTCCGAGTTAATAAATTTTTTAGCAAATTCAGAAACTGTGTTTGTATTTTTCGAGACACAAGACAAGACGTTTTACGAAACGTTTCGTATTGTATCGTGTCTCGCTTCAAAGAGTCCTGTCTCGTCTCGTTGCAACACTAAGAGAGTCTTATGCATTATCTTTCCAAGAAAATGAGCTAGAAACTTGAAAAGCACATTCAGTCAATTGCTATCATAGAATATACTATGGGCATAGCCGCTGATGTGTAGAAGGTGACACAGGCGGAATTTGGTTTTGGCGAGTTGGAGCCGTGGGGTTCTATTATTTGGATTGGAAACATTGGTTCAAAAATATTTTACATTTAGCATACATACATATACACATATCATACGCACACACACACACATACGTACATGTGTGTTACATATACTTTAATTAATGTGTGGATCTAAGGACAAGGTCCGGTTCGCCCACCCAAAAACCGCCTCTGGGAGGGGGATTGGAAGCGCACCCCTGAAACATAGAATTATGCTAATCGTAATCTTCTGAGATAGACTACCCCCCGAGGAATAAGTAAATAAATAAAAATAGTTTATTAATGTTTATCTACCGTATACGATTAATTGAAAAAATTTAGTGTCTCAACAATGAGAGCCATATACAGGTGATCCTGCGTTCCTGGCGGAACTTCCCTAGTTGCGGACAAAATTTCATACTATAAACTCTTTTCGGCTCTCTCCCTCACGGTAGTTTTTTTTTATCTATTATCTACTCCCTTGGAGTAACTGTTGCTCTGTATTTTCACGGGCTTGCAACCGTCAGAATGAATATCTTGGCTGCCTTCCCAGCTACCCAATCAGCATGCAATAGATACATGCAATAACAATCAAATCCCACACAAACTACTCTACCCATCAAATATTTTAACATGGAAAGTTCTTTTACGCAACGTATTTCGTTTGTTTAAAATGGAATAGACCTAAATACATCT
The DNA here is from genome assembly GCF_964235325.1 of Thermobia domestica. Classification (NCBI taxonomy): domain Eukaryota; kingdom Metazoa; phylum Arthropoda; class Insecta; order Zygentoma; family Lepismatidae; genus Thermobia; species Thermobia domestica. The sequence continues at coordinate 104,784,691 of NC_137459.1, forward strand.
TTTTTTTTAATGTTCTTCTGGAGATTCGATAGCGAGACCGCTCACATCAAAAAATGAGAGAATTAGTGCTCTGACAATCTGGTAGAAATACAACATGCCATATGTACATTACTGTGATTACATTGCTATTTATTCAATGATTATTTTGCTTAGAGTTTTCTTACTCTCCAGGGTACTCTTCAAGGATATACAGCTCGTGGGTTTTCTCGGGGTTCTCCCGTTTCCTCCCACTTTCTTCATTCCACCATTTCACTCATCTCTCATCATCACCGTCTCCTTTAGCCTAACCGGCATAACCGTGGGACGTAAAACTCAAAGATTTCATTTCATTTTTTCAAGGATATACAATTACTCTTCACTTATGTCGCGAAAAAATATTCAGCTTGCAAATTTATTTCGAGAGCTTCTCATTCCCTAATACATGTTTATACTCTCAATTTGTGCGTACAACCGACAAACTTACACAGAATCTCAACAGAGTTTAAATGTGAGGTGTCTGCTGTGAAACAAAGGTCAGTTATATGGGAGGGGATTTTAGAGTGCAGCTCTAGGAACACTGTGGGCTTTTAGAGTGTAATTCTAGGAACGCTGTAGGGGGCCATCCCGCTCCACCTGAGAAAAAAAAAAGAATGAAAAGAAATCTGGCGGCACACAACTAATTCAAACTGGTTACAAAGCAGGCACAACAAAGTTCTGAATGAAATATGTTTATTTTTTTGCACTATTCCATTTTCCGAACAATAACATTTACCGATGACTTGTTAGCCCCTCCTCCACAGCCACCATGAAAACAAATTCAATCGGAATTTGGCCAGCTCGTTTGATCACGAATAATTATCGTTTGACCCCAAGCATAATGACGTATTACACACAATTTGGCTAGGGCTTGTTAGCCCTTGATAATCGGCATGTACCATTCCATAGACATTTCAATCGTAAATAGGTAAGCAAAGTTTCGTTAGTTTCTGGTAGAAAGTATGACAGATAAAGTTGATTGTTTATTTAACAATGGTGGCCTCTAACAATGAAACTAACAACAACAACTGAAATCGACAAGTACCATTTCATAGATAACTCAGTGGTAATCCGATGGGTGTGCCAAGTTTGGTCAGTTTCTGGTACAAAATATAGCAAAGTTGATTCTTTGTTTAACGATGGTGGCCTTCAACAATGAAACTAACAACAATATGTGGAATCAACACGTACTATTTCCTAGATATTTCAATCTTAAATGGGTGTGCAAAGTTTGGTTAGTTTGTGGTAGAAAGTATGTAAGATAAAGTTGATTGTTTATTTAACAAAGAAGAAATCCAATGATTGTTTATTTAACAATGGTGATCTTCAACAATGAAACAAAAACAATATGTGAAATCGACACATACCATTCCATAGATATTTCAATCTTAAATGGGTATGCAAAGTTTGGCCAGTTTCTGCTAAAAAGTATGGCTGATAAAGATGATTGTTTATTTAATAATGGTTTCCTCTAACAAGAAAACTAACAACAATATGTGAAATCGACACGTACCATTCCATAGACATCTTAATCGCAAATGAGTGTGCCAAGTTTGGTTAGTTTATGGTAGAAAGTATGGCAGGTAAAGTTGTTTGTTTATTTAACAATTTAGAAATCCATCGATTGTGTATTTAACAATGGTGGTCTTCAGCAACGAAACTAACAACAATACATGAAATCGACACGTAGCATTCCCTAGATATTTAAAACTTAAATTTGTGTGCAAAATTTCGTCAGTTTCTGGTAGAACGTATGACAAAGTTGATTGTTTATTTAACAATGGTAGCCTATAACAATGAAACTAACAACAATTTGTGAAATCGGCAGGTACCATTCCCTAGATATCTCAGTTGTAATCCGATGGGTATGCCAAGTTTGGTCAATTGGTGGTAGAAAGTGTGGCAGATAAAGTTGATTGTATATTTAACAATGGTGGCCTTCAACAATGAAACTAACAACACTATGTGGAATCCACACGTACCATTCCCTAGATACATCAATCTTAAATGGGTGTGCAAAGTTTCTTCACTTTCTGGTAGAAAGTACGGCAGATAAAGTTGATTGTTTACTTAACAACGGTGGCCTCTAACAATGAAACTAACAACAATGTGTGAAATCGACCCATATTGTTCCATAGATATCTTAATCTTAAATGAGTCTGCAAATTTTGTTTAGGTTGTTGTAGAAAGTGTGGCAGAAAAAACTTGATTGTATTTTTAACAATGGTGGCCTTCAACAATGAAACTAACAACAATATGTGAAATCGACACATACCATTCCCTAGATATTTCAATCTTAAATGGGTGTGCAAAGTTTGGTCAGTTTCTGTTAAAAAGTGTGACACATAAAGTTGATTTTTTATTTAACAATGGTGGCCTTTAACAATGAAGCTAACAAAAATAAGTGAAATCGACACGTACCGTTTCATAGATATCTCAATGGTAAATGAGTGCGCCAAATTTGATTAGTTTTTGGTAGAAAGAGTGTAAGATAAAGTTGATTGTTTATGTAACAATTTAGAAATCCAAAGATTGTTTATTTAACAATGGTGGCCTTCAACAATGAAAGAACAACAATATGTGAAATCGATACATACCATTCCATAGATATCTCAATCGTTCATAAGTGTGAAAAGTTTGCTTAGTTTGTGGTAGAAATTATGACAGATAAAGTTAATCGTTTATTTAACAATAGAGAAATCCAACGAATGTTTATTTAACAATGGTGATCTTCAACAATGAAACTAACAACAATATGAGAAAACGACACATATCTTTCCCTAGATATTTTAATCTTAAATGTGTGTGCAAGGTTTGGCCAGTTTCTGGTAGGAAGTATGGCAGATAAAGTTGATTGTTCATTTAACAATGGCGGCATCTAACAATGAAAGTAACAACAATAGGTGAAATCGACACGTACCATTCCATTGATATCTCAATCGTAAATGAGTGTGCCAAGCTTGGTTAGTTTGTGATAGAAAGTATGGCAGATAAAGTTGATTGTTTATCTAACAATGGAGAAATCCAACGATTGTTTATTTAACAATGGCGGCCTCGAACAATGAAACTAACAACAATATGTAAAATCGGCAGGTACCATTCCCTAGATATCTCAGTTGTAATCCGATGGGTATGCCAAGTTTGGTCAGTTTGTGGTAGAAAGTGTGGCAGAAAAAGTTGATTGTATATTTAACAATGGTGGCCTTCAACAATGAAACTAACAACACTATGTGGAATCCACACGTACCATTCCCTAGATATCTCAATCTTAAATGGGTGTGCAAAGTTTCTTCACTTTCTGGTAGAAAGTACGGCAGATAAAGTTGATTCTTTGTTTAACGATGGTGGCCTTCAACAATGAAACTAATAACAATATGTGGAATCAACACGTACTATTTCCTAGATATCTCAATCGTAAATGAGTGTGCCAAGTTTGGTTAGTTTGTGACAGAAAATATGACAGATAAAGTTGACTGTATATTTAATAATGGAGAAATCCAACGATTGTGTATTTAACAATGGTGGTCTTCAACAATGAAACTTACAACAATATGTGGAATCCACACGTACCATTGCCTAGATATTTCAATCTTAAATGGGTGTGCCAAGTTTGGTCAGTTTGTGGTAGAACGTATGGCCGTTAAAGTTGATTGTTTATTTAACAATGGTGGCCTCTAACAATGAAACTATCAGCAATATGTGAAATCGACCCATATCGTTCCATAGATATATTAATCTTAAATGAGTCTGCAAATTTTGTTTAGGTTGTTGTAGAAAGTGTGGCAGAAAAACTTGATTGTTTCTTTAACAATGGTGGCCTTCAACAATGAAACTAACAACAATATGAGAAATCGACACATACCATTCCCTAGATATTTCAATCCTAAATGGGTGTGCAAAGTTTGGTTAGTTTCTGTTAAAAAGTGTGGCACATAAAGTTGATTTTTTATTTAACAATGGTGGCCTCAAACAATAAAACTAACAAATAAGTGAAATCGACACGTACCGTTTCATAGATATCTCAATGGTAAATGAGTGCGCCAAATTTGATTAGTTTTTGGTAGAAAGAGTGTAAGATAAAGTTGATTGTTTATGTAACAATTTAGAAATCCAAAGATTGTTTATTTAACAATGGTGGCCTTCAACAATGAAAGAACAACAATATGTGAAATCGATACATACCATTCCATAGATATCTCAATCGTTCATAAGTGTGAAAAGTTTGCTTAGTTTGTGGTAGAAATTATGACAGATAAAGTTAATCGTTTATTTAACAATAGAGAAATCCAACGAATGTTTATTTAACAATGGTGATCTTCAACAATGAAACTAACAACAATATGAGAAAACGACACATATCTTTCCCTAGATATTTTAATCTTAAATGTGTGTGCAAGGTTTGGCCAGTTTCTGGTAGGAAGTATGGCAGATAAAGTTGATTGTTCATTTAACAATGGCGGCCTCTAACAATGAAAGTAACAACAATAGGTGAAATCGACACGTACCATTCCATTGATATCTCAATCGTAAATGAGTGTGCCAAGCTTGGTTAGTTTGTGATAGAAAGTATGGCAGATAAAGTTGATTGTTTATCTAACAATGGAGAAATCCAACGATTGTTTATTTAACAATGGCGGCCTCGAACAATGAAACTAACAACAATATGTGAAATCGACTGGTACCATTCACTAGATATCTCAGTTGTAATCCGATGGGTATGCCAAGTTTGGTCAGTTTGTGGTAGAAAGTGTGGCAGATAAAATTGATTGTTTATTTAACAATGGTGGCCTCTAACAATGAAACTAACAACAATATGTGGAATCCACACGTACCATTCCCTAGATATTTCAATCTTAAATGGGTGTGCAAAGTTTGGTCAGTTTCTGGTAGAAAGTACGGCAGATAAAGTTGATTGTTTACTTAACAATGGTGGCCTCTAACAATGAAACTAATAACAATATCTGAAATCGACACGTACCATTCCCTAGATTTTGTAACGTCCATTAACCAGATTATATCCGTTTTTGCTTAATTTTTGAACTGTTTATTTTATATTTGATTGTTTTAATTTTATTAGTTGTATATGTTAACATTGGTGACGGTGGCGCCATCTATCGTTTTAGACACAAACTGTTTGGACGTTCTGAATAACCTTAAGGATCTTATGCCAGTGTCCAGAAAAAATCTATCTGGGACGCCAAATGTCCGTTTGTCGTTGAACAAAACAAGTATAATATAATATTTAACATTATCGTCTCTCTGTAGTTATATCCGACGCTTTGTTCTTTCCACAGAGAAATAGAAAACAAAAGCGAAGCGTGCAATATACTCGTAAAGTTGCTAAAAAATGAGTCAGAACATTCTTTAGTTTATGTCTTATTCATACTTCCAGGAATGCGAATATAAATAGAAATGGTACTGGAAACAGTCAGAGAGGAGAGGAGTGAGATGCTAGATGTACTTAAAAAGGGATTTTGAAACTGAAGTAGAGTATATCGTCTCATTTTTTTAATGACATTTGTTTCTTTTTTCTTCACGTTTCATTTAACCTCTTTATTCCATTTTTACCAGTATTATTATTATTACAATTACGATTTTTTGCACTAGTAGGCCTTATAAAATGAAACGAAATCTTTCACTTTAACGTTCCACAATTATGACCGTTAGGCTAAGGGAGACAGGTGATTAAGCAAATAAATGACAATGGAAGAATTGGTGGAATGAGATTGTAGAAGGAAACGGGAGTAGCTCGAGAAAACTCACGGACACGATTTTGCCCACCACAAACTTATTTGATCCAAGGACCCCACACACCACAGGTAAGCGTTCTACCACTGAGCCACCGTGCCCTCATCTAGTAGGCCTTATAAGGTTGTAATATTAGTACATCCGTCTGCCCGTTAAGTTATCAGTTAACTCCCGGCGTAAGCATCCTGGAGCTTATATTTCACCCCACTTCAGGTATATATATATATAATGTGTGTGTGTACGCGGTACCTTATTCCTCGGTAACTATTGGGCGAATCCGAATTAAGTTTTGGTGGGGAAGTAGCCTATAGTCCAATAAATAGAAATGTTTATATTTGGTAGCCGAACTCGGTAAAGAACAGGCACGGCTGGCAGTGGCGTAATTATGTTTTGTTCCCCCCGCAAGAATATACCCAGGACTCTCCGCCTTAACTACATCTTATCGAGGAATGATATATAACATAATAAACAACCATACTTCCCTGTATCTGTGAATAATGAGTTAAATCCATGCAACTACTAGGCCTAAATATTCATAAATGGAAACCACTTTGTTATACTTATAATTTATTACATAAGCTTCAGAGTGGAAGATGGACTTAACTCTTTGCAGTCAGTGACGTCAATCTTAATGAAGAGTAGGAGGAATTAATTGAATGGTTTCCTTGTTGCTTTCCTGTCAGCAAAATCCTTTATTAACTCCCGTGCATTCATTTTTTCAGCTTCGTCCGCATTTATTGAGAGCAGTGCTAGATTACTTAATATATTTTGGCGCATTGTGCTTCTCACAGTTTCCTGTTAATTTCAATTTTGATTGGTTGATTGAGTTTAACGTCCCTTTAAGCAGCGATAATTTCAATTTTGAGAACAACCTCTCCGCAAAAGTGACAGAGCCAGGGAGCGTCATAAACAACAAATACGCGGCAGTAAGTTCTGAAAACCTAAATGTCAATTACTTATATTCACAATTAAAACCCTTGTTAGGTCAAACACAGAATTCTGAACACTTATTTCAGATTTCAGCTCTTACCCAAAGCAAATTACTTCCATTGGAAACTAAGAATCAGTATCACAGCTGTAAGTTGTTTGAAGTATTTGTGCCCTTCTTATAATTTCATCATCAGTGAGATGAATTATATTGGCAGGAAAGAAAAAGGAAAATTTTTGGATACTGTATCACGCAAAGATGTAAAACGACAATGTAACTGTGAATTTAGTATGTGAAATAGTTTAATATAGATGTTAATTCTAAAGTTTGATCCACTGTCACTGAGACGACTATCTTTGCACAACTCATCAAAATAACGTTTGACCTTTTTGAATCGTTTGGATCTAAATGATGTCTGAACATTATACTTTTCACGCAGTTGAATTGCTTCTTCCTTCAGTTTACTCTAGTCATTCCTTTTCTCTTGTAAGTTGCTTACACACTTTTCAAGAGCCGACACTCGTATTTCAAGATCACGAAGTTTTCCCTGAAGTAATTTAGATACTATATTTACTTGGAATAATACCGCGGACATTATCACTGTAAGAAATACAAATTCAAAATCACTTATTGATTCTATCAAGCAGTTAGCTTCACTTCTATCATTTGCAATCTTACTGGCTAGAGGCTAGAGTGAAGGGCCCACTTGGAAGTGTCGTGCCCCCGCACTGCGGGGTTTCGCGCCATAGTAGTTACGCCCCTGACAGTTGGGTTCATTTTATATGTGATACCTACTTCATTTATCGGTAACTCCTGGCTGGATCTGAACGAAATTTGGTGATCAAGTAGCCCATCATTCACGGAATAAAAGCTGCTGTATTTGCTTTTATTCCGTCGGTCAGGGACAGGCTCAGCTCGGCTCGACTTTTATGTGGTACTTTATTTCTCAGTAATTACTGGCAGGATATGAACGGAATTTTGTGGGCAATAATCCCGTCGTCTAAGGGATAAAGGGCGCTATAGTTGGTAACTGATCTCGGTCATGGACAAGCTTGACTCAGCAACATATGATATGATCCGCAGCTTTGTACGCCGGGATCTTCTGAATTAGGTTCATCTAGACCTGTTTTATCCTGCATTGCTAACCAACCCACAGAATTACTAATCAAGGTGGGTTGCAGCACTGCACAGGAAACATTTCCGAGTATATATATAAAACTTATTGGCAAGAGACAAATCAAATAGATTATTTGGTTTCCAGCCTAGCATTTCATTCAACAAAACAATTTTATTTGTGATTGACAAATAGACATATAAGTGATTCTGTTTATTGTCTTATATTAATAATAATAATAATAATAATAATAATAATAATAATAATAATAATAATAATAATAATAATAATAATAATAATAATAATGATAATAATAATAGGGTTTTCTTGGGGTTCTCCCGTTTCTTCCTACACTATCATTCCACGAATTCTTTCAAATCGTTCACTTCCATTAATAATCTGGCACGTTTAGCTTCCAGAGCATAACTGTGAGACGTAAAACTGCAAGATTCAACATAGTTGCATATACAAAAGAAGAAGGAGTATTACAAATAAGCGTGATCTGTGCAATTAGATGACTAGAATGCCTGGCGAACAAAAAAAGCGACTATTGTGCTAGAATCGTAACTCGGAAGATTAAAGTAATTGGACGCATGATATAACACACATGAACCTAATTGCTGTCCCTATAATTCCAAGAATGAATGTTCATTCATATTATATATATATATATATATATATATATATATATATATATATATATATATATAAGTACTTAATTTCGAAGTTTAAAGATGGGCAGAAAAGCTACGTAACATTAGTTAATTTTGTGTCAGAAAATAATGTCGTTTTATGAGGATCTAATGTGAAAAGGTTTTAGAAGTACACGGCACCACGAATGATGATCCTCTCCGTTTTCTATACAGCCTCTCCGTGTCTGCTGAGTCTGTTTCGAGGCAGTCTTATATTCTGAGTCACAGCTGCTGATGTGAGGGACTGTTTTTGTTGCGAGAAGGAAATACTCATACACACTGTAAACCGTTGCGCCCATATAGAGGGAAAAAATCTTGTCAAAAGACGTTGGAAGTCGTAACGAGAATCTGTTACTTCCGTTCTTTCTACTATTTGTAGGTGAAAGTGACAGCAGTATTATTCTACCTTGCTTCGATTTCTCTGTTTGTTGTTTTTTTTTCTAATATTTCTATGTTTCTTACCCTGGTGGATATTTCCGCTTGTTTTATTAGTATTTATTTACTAGCGTCTAAACGCTACAAAATTAAATAAGTTACAGAAGCAGAAAATAACGTGCTATGCAAAGATGAATAATACAGCAACAGTCACGAGAAAGAGAAACACAGACGAACGATTCGAACGATTTAGAGCAATTGAATTTTCTTTGATGTACATGACACGAAATTCTCTGTACAACAATGATGGAATGGGTATGACCTTCGTGACCCGTGACCCGGAAGCAGTCAGACCCGTGACTCACCCGAGCTGATGAGACCCGGAGGCCACGAAATTTATGCACACATAAAACCCAGCTCGATTTTCTCCGTGTCTTTCTTTTTTTCATTCATTAAATTTTATTTCTATCTCTTCTTCTTATTGTTATGAAGGGGGGGGGGTACAGAGGCTCAGTGATTACCTCTCATGCGTGGGGTCTCTGGTTTGATACCCAGACAAGTAATTTTGTGCTGGACAAAATCGTATCCGTGTTTCGGGAGGGTTACTCCCACTTCCTCCCACTTTATTATTCCACCATGTTTTTCATCAACAATCATTGGGCTCAATCATAGACTCCTTTAGCCTAAAGGGCATAAATGTGGCACGTTAAACTCAACGATTTTGATTATTGCTGTGTTTTCCGTGGCAACAATAACCACAATAATCAATGTACGCTTGAAGTTAGTTAGTAGGCTATGGTTTTAATTCAGAATTCTATACAATAATTACAAGTATGTTGATATTTGATTATAAATACCTCAGCATTCAAAGAAAGGAGAGCAAACTCTATGCATACATCATTAATTTAAAATATTTGCAGAGAATGATCAAATAAAATTTGATACAGAAATACTTATTTCCCATTCCTAATCCATCTCAAAATTTGGGGAGCATCTAAATTACATTTCCGAGATTTGTTTGGTAATTTGAAATGCTTTAATTTTTCTGCAACTACCACACTCAAACATCAAGCTTTCACCCTTGCTGTAATATTTTGAAAAATGCATTCAGCGGTTTTATATCCGCGCGGACGAACAAGTAGTACTTTACCGCACTATATCATGCTAAAGTCATTCGAGGTAAAAGAGAGCATAAACAATGCATGTGAAATAAATTTACCTTCTTCCATTGCCCTTCAAAAAAACCTCACTTTCATCTTTCCCCTACTACATAGGAGTCCCACACTCGATGTGCAAACGTCAGACTAATGCTGTAGCATGCAGAGAAGGGCTATTAGTCGACCCCGGAATTGCCATTCCTCTCTGCACGCGTGCGGCTGCTAACTCCCTCCTTATCAGAACGATTCTCATCAAATCCTTTAAAGGAAAGTAAAAAAGGTTTTGAGAGTTCTCCATCACAAGACCTTGAATCTAGTTCCTTCTTCCAGCAATCCTGAACAAAACAAAACAAAACAAAACAAAACTTGTTTAGGTGGACCACTTCAAGATTTCGAGCTCGAAAATTTATTCCTCTTTATTTACATAACAGCTCAAAACATTCAAAGCAATAACAATGACAGTTCAACTAAACAATTCATTGTTCAATCTTAATATTAACGGCTTCACTTTTTTTTGTTTTTTTTAAAAAAAAGAAAAAGCACGTGGAGTATTAACATGACTATCGGTTGATTTTAACAAGAAGCATTGAATCTGTATAAGATGATTATAAAAGAATACATGATGAAGTTTAAATGACATGAGAAACGGTAAACAAGGTTGACATGAAACAGAGAGAGAGAACATAAAAAGAGAAATAGAACTCAAGACAAAAAGTAATTTCGTTATCAAATGTATTCATTCTCAGTTCTCAATATTTTTTTTCATTTTTTTTAATTGGTAGATTAACTTTCTCTTTCAGCGTCAAAATTATGCAAGACACATGTGTAGAGTTTAACATAAAATCATAATCATATATACGCCCACTGGGGATCAACCTCGTAGACTACGTACGCAGAAAACACAGGTACTTCTCGGGTCTCATCTGAGTAGGCGGCTATTTAAAGCGTTCGCAAAGCGTTTCTTATTGCTCATGCGTACGCTTGGAATACACTGACCATGTATTTAAATGTGAACGGGTAATCGCAATGCTCTACAAACACGAAAGCAATAAAAACGAGGGAAAAAATGTCAGTTCGAGCGTATTTGGTGCGTTTCGGAACAAGAGACTGCCTGCTGTTTAAAATATGTCTAAAGGAAGGAAAAAAAAAAGAAAGACGTGTTGCCAGGCAAGGGGATTTTAGCAAGAAACAGCTGCTTGAAAGTTGCTTTGTGCAGAGTATTGGAACTCTGTATTATAGACCTGGATCTGCCAAAAAAGACCTGGAAACCCTGACTGGCTCACAGTATGATTCATAACTCTAGCGAAAGTAAAATTACCGAGTAGCCAGCTAGATCGCGTTCGCTGCGGGGTGTAACGCGTCAAAGGCGCATTTTCAAATAGCCATGCGCTTAGTGAACGAAGATACTGAATAAGCATGCGACGTGTCCGGCGGCTCCGATATTGTTCTTACAAAATACAATGTCTAAATGATAACAGCCACCTTCAACACTGTCAGGGACATGGCGACTCACCTATGACACGAGGATTTCTTGCTTCGATTCCACACGACATGAGTTTATGGTGGACAACACCGTATCTATGAGCTTTTATTTCCTAATCATTCCCTTTTATTAATCACTGGTCTCCTTTAGCCTACAGAGGCTAATCGTGGGACGTTAAAGAAAATGAATTTATTAATTTTAAATTTTGTGTCGCCGGTAGCGTAATTAAAACTATACTACTATTCAATGTACATGAGATGGACAAAAAAAACTAAAAACACTTCACACAGGATACGTAAGTTTGGGCCCCCACTGTACAACACGTGTTGCAGTTGCCGATCGTTTTTTTGTTTTCAATGTGTCATGCGGACCTTTCCCTTCCGTCAGCAGTAACAAGTTCACCTGTGAGTGTCGTGGTGTGAAAATGGTGCGGTAAAATGGGCGACATGGCAGACTTCCAAAGAGGCATGATCGTTGGTGCCCGTCTGGTTGGAGCATCAGTGGCAACAGTGGCGAACATTGTGGGGGTATCGAAAGGCACTGTGTCCAATGTCACGAGGGCACACACAATTCATGGGCAAACGACGTCTGCAAAGCACAACAGTGGTCGAAAGACAATCCTGTCAGATAGGGACCGGAGGGCATTGAAACAGATTGTAGCAGCTAAAAAGACCACTGCAATGAAAATCACGTCTAAACTCAAATCCGGCCGACGTATCCAGTGGTGCAAGGACCACAAGGCTTGGACTCATCAGCAGTGGAAACACGTAAGGTGGTCCGATGAATCGACCTTCACCTTGTTTCCCACAACCGGTAGTGTTTACGTATGGAGAACAGCGTCGCATACCTTTGATACAGACTGTCTGCTCTCAACTGTAAAGTATAAGGATGATTCTGTTACAGTATGGGCAGTCATATCGTGGTTTCTGCAGATCTCATCGTAGCCCTGCATGGAATGATGAATGTTAAGGCGTATGAGGCCATTTGGGGGGACCAGGTTCTGCCCATGACCCAAGTATTGTTCCCTGATGGTGATGGCTTCTACCAAGATGATTTGGCACCCTGTCACGCTGCAAAAACGGTTAAATCATGGTTTGAGGAGTATGACCAGGAACTATCACACCTCCCCTGGGTCCCACAATCACCATATCTGAACATCATTGAGCCATTGTGGTTTGAGTTAGAAAGGCGTGTTCGGTCTCATTACCCTCCACCAGCATTCCTTAAGGAACTGGAGCATGTTTTGGAGGAACAATGGTACATAATTCCACACACCACAATTCAGGAGCTGTGTACGTCCATTCTACGTCGGATCCAGGCTGTTTTGGATGCAAAAGGAGGCCCCACACCATAATAGGTATGATTTTCACATTTTTGCTAACGTTTTATATATTTTTTTTGTCAAACTCCTGTATATTCACTTCTATTTATTTTCCAGAACGTTTCAGATAAACCACTAAAGCGCGCCATAGACTCACGCACTTGCATTACCAACATGTATGAAAGGTTTCTTTCATCATGCATCTTGAAAGAATTTTTTGCCCACACACGTACCAACGTGCTGTCCAACATACTGAAAGTAGTTGGAGAAATGTGGAGGACGAGGAAACGCGTGCTTTTTCTTTCTGCAACTGCACGACCTTGGCATGCGACGGAGGAGAGACTCACGTGATTTCTTCCGCTGTCGTGATTAGCGGACCTAAATATAAAACAGCCACCTTGCATGAACGAGCCCATACACGGTAAACATGCATGCAGAACGGCAAAAACATCAAACATATTTTCAGAAGATTTTGAAAACTTTCAACATGAATGAACGAGGCCATACACGATCAACTTGCCTGTGGTTTTATCATTTTTCATACAAGTCGGGCTGTTTCTTCAGGCATGTGTTTACGTGTATGGGCCGCTTAAGAAGTTATTTTGTGTTCATCTGTAATCTCATGGCCAGAGTAGTAGCTTGTCCATTGCTTTAAAATGCACTGGAAGCAGTATCCTTCGCATGTGAGCTCGAGCGCTGATTAAAGATCTAACGTTGATCGTTTGCATTATCCTTCATTAACCTTCTTTACGCTCACCACCGTTCTTTATCTTAAAAAGGGTAATTAACAGCGTAGAAACAATCAAAATATTCTTAAAAGGAATTAGTGACACAGACATATTGGGCCTTATGCAGAGACGTTTTGATGAGTGATTAGTGCCATACTAAAGAGTTCGACTAGCATATGTTTCGTGCAGTAGTCTGGCCTTTGGTATGCGGCTAATCATACTTCAAAACGACTCTGCATATGGCGGATTATGTCCAAAATGTCATTGAATACTCTAACGAAATGCTTCCATATATATAAGGAGCATTAATTTAATTCATAGTCACCCTGTACAAGTATGGGAAATTGTTCACCACGTTAAAAGCCAAACTAAACCAACTAAACTCTTCACCCCTGGCGGCAACGCACTTTGTCCACTGTGACACGAGCCGCTGGATTCTTTTGTGGTCGAAGGCCTTGGGTAGTCGGCGAAGTCACGACGTCAGTTCCTATATGATATGATTGTCCGAATGGAAACGTTGTCCACGTAGAGCTTTTTACAGTTAGGGGAGAGGTCGGGGCTGTATTACGGGTGACGGAGAAACTTTCACTTAAATTTCGTCAAAGTCCCCTGCGTTACGTTGGCTATATGCGGCCGCGCATTGTCATGATGCAAAATCACACCATCCATAAGTTTCCCTGGGCGTTTGCACTGGATGGACTTGCGGTGATTGTGCAACGTCTCTCCGTACTGCGCGGCGTTCACTGTCCGTCCGTGTTCCAAAAAAAAATCCGCGTCCGTGTACAGCGGTCCTCTAATATTGAAGAACACGGAAGCCATCACTTTTCCCGCTGAAGTTCGAATTGATTTAGACTTCTTTGGATGGTAGAGGTGGAATGACGCCACTTCGATCTTCGGCGTTTGCTTTCCGGGTCGTAGTGAGGGCACCACGTTTCGTCCTGTGTGATGATTTTTCTCAAGGAATGTTACACCCTCAGCTTCGAATCTGTCCAGGTGCGACTGGCACGCCTCCATTCTTTCCGTTTTTGAGCGTTCGTAAGGCTGTGGGGCACCCATTTGGCACAAACCTTGCAAAAATGAAGCCTGTGGGCGATTATGGAGTGGGCCAATCCGACACTGATGCCCATTTCCGTCGCCACCTCCTTCAACGTAGTTCTTCAGTTCTGGCATATGATCTCGTCCACTCGCGCAGTAATCTGTGGCGTCACCACTACGGGCTGCCACGGACGAACGTCGTCTTTGATCGTCTTTCAACCCTCTGCAAACCGCTTGCGACATCTGATGACTGCTATCAGTGACAATGCATGCTGTCCGTAAACACCCATCATTCGACTGTGCATTGCCCGTGCGCCGACACCCTCGACGGTAAGAAACCGTGTAACGGCACGCTGCTCCAGTTTATCGGCCTGTATTTTCCGCGAACCAGCTTGTTTGTTTTTCGACTGAGAACACACTACTGTTCATTTGGACGACGCTGACTCACAACTGTCCCTCTCTGCAGCTCCACCTTCCTTTTCCAGTTCACGCGATAACCCGCGTGCCGCCATCTATCGTGCCTTTAAAGAAGCCGCTACAAGCCGATATAAGTGTCGTTACACGTTTCGCACGGGTACCTTTCATTTCACGGGGTGACTACGAATTAAATGAATGATCCTGATATATATATATATATATATATATATATATATATATATATATATATATATATATATATATATATATATATATATATATATATAAAGTTAGAAATTCGGATACGCAATTAATAACGTCATAATTGAGGTCACACATTTCTGTACTACTGAAACTTCTCTAGAGACAAATAATTCATTTAATAACATTTTGTATGTACTAAATGCCCTATATAAAAATTGCAATACAATATGTTGTTATTGCACTATTTGCAAAATATATAAGAAAAACAGAAGGGTGATCACTTCAGGCCCTTAACTTTGCAATTACATAAGAACTATTTTATCGAATAGCCTACTACATTTGAAGCTTAAAATATATTAAACGATAATTATGCTTGCTGTGTTATATGGTAGCGAAACATGGTCGTTTGTTCTAAAACAAGAACGCAGACAGAAAATATTTGAGATCAAAATCCTGAGACACAAGAGGAATGGGAATGGGAATAACAGAAGTTTCATACCGAGGAACTGCATAATCTATACCGTTTACCTAACATTGTGAGGATCATAAAGTCTAGGATGTTCAGATGGACATGTCATGCAGCCATAATGGAAGAAAGTAGGAAAGCTTTCAAAGTTTTAACTTGAAATACAATCGGGAAACGACCATTAGGAAAAGTTAGGTGCAGATGGGAAGACAATATTAATACGGATTTCGCAGAAATAGAAGCACAAAGTAGGAATTGGATCCAGTTGGCTACGGACAAATGTCAGTTGAGTGCTTTTGTGAGCGCGGCATTAAACCTTCGATTTCATATGCCATAGAGTTAATTAATTAGTTAGTTAGCCTACTACATTTTAAAGCAAGAAATTTAGTGAGACTATGCATAATTTGGATAATTTTTTAACTAATATATAGAATAGCATTATCTTGGTTGCTTAGAAGTTATCTCTCATGTTTTGACTCAATCGAACTAATATTGTAAACAAACAAATAAATAAAAGTAAACAAGGTGTTTCGAGAAACTTATCATTACATAATCTAGCTGAACCTGCGCTCTCTACATAACGTGTTATTCACATATGAGCATGAATATCCTTGTCATTTCTCACAACATCTGTACATGTCCCTTTACAGACACAAGTGAAAGACGTCTTGTTAAAAGTCGGCAAGGGGTACCATAAAGGAAACATATTTTTTTAATATCTCGTACCATTTGCAGGATTGAGCCTACTTGCGGTTAGAGTTTCTAATTCATATATGATCCGTGTTTTCTTTCTTCTTGCATGCAGTATGTAATAAGCAAATACATTACATACACAATTTATTATAATGCCAGTGATATATGGCGTTCATTGGGCAAAACACTCCAAACAATAAAAAATAATCTCAGCCTGGAGAAGTCGTTATCCTTCGTTTTTTTCATTATCATTTGGTCATGACACAAATGTCTGAATGATATACAACCCCTATATACATCTATGTTGTGTTGGAATGTATAGCACATATTGTATGGGTATGATGCTTTACTATTTTTTTCTTAATTTCAACACTTCCAGTGTACCCCTAAAATATATAACAAAGAAATAACGGCCACGTTTGTTTAAATAGTCAATTATAACTGGACAATCTACACAAAATTTGAAATCGACCAGAGAAAACGGTACGTTTCTAGCAATGTGGTTCTCGAAATCTCATTGTCGAAAGGATTGGAGACAAATCTATAAACTTTTCTTTGGTTTCAAACATATAAACCTAGCATTTTAATATGTAGACTAGGTGAACCTGCGCACTCTACGCAACGCACCATTCACATGTGAGGATGAATCCCCTTGTAATTCCTCACAACATCTGCACATGTCCCTTTAAAGAAACAGACACGATAAAAATCGGCAAGGGGTGCCATAAAGGGACGATTATTTTTCCGATTATTTTTTCCATATCTCGCACCGTTTGCAAGATTTGAGCCTATTTTCGGCTGTAGTTTGTAATTCATGTATGATCAGTGCTTTTTTTTTCTTCTTGCATACAGTATGTAATACGCAAATACATTACATATACAGTTAATTATAATGACAGTGATATATGGTGTTCATTGGGTAAAACACTCCAAACAATAAAGATTCATCTTAGACTGGAGCAATGGTTATCCTTCGTTTTCATTATCGTTTGCCTATGAAACAAACGCCTGAGAGACATGCAATCCCTATATACAATTATGTGGTGTTAGAATGTATAACTCGTAGGATGTGATGGGCTATTTTTTTTTAAAAAAAACTTCTGCACTTTCAATGTACCCTAAAAATGCAATAAGGAAATAACGGCCATGTTTTTTTCTGTCTTTTTTAATATTTAATTAGAACAAGACAATCTACGCAAAATTTGGAATCGGCCAGTGAAAACGGCACGTTTCTAGTACTTATGGTTTTCGAGATCTTATTGTCGAAAAATTGGAGACAAACATACAAACTTTTCTTTGGAGACAAACATATAAACCTAACATTTTAATACATTGACTAGCTGAACCTGTGGTGTCTACTCAGCACATCGTTCTGCTATGATCATGAATCCCTTTCCCACTGTGCATGTCTCCTTACTCACACAAGTAAAGAATAGGAGACTCACAAAAAAGTAAGTTGTTATGTATAGATGTTAGAGTGAGTTTCTAACAAACTTGTAGAAGTAACACAACATCAAGTGGAAGTATTTTTTTCTAATAAATCCATATCTGTCCGAGTAAGCCTCATAGCGTATCTTAGGCCTTTGAAGTTGCAAGGATGCAATAGGTTTTGCCATTGAGATTTAAGCAAAGCACCTGCAATGTCCGTCAACTCGCCATACGTTACTTCTCTACTGGTTGCCTAACATCGCAGTTTCGGCCTGCAACAATGTTAATCTTATGGGCTCAGAGCGGCCCCTAAAATGTTGAACAGAACAATAACGTCACGGTTTTTGAAAATTTAAATGAGAACTGGACAATCTACACAAAATTTGGAATCGACCAGTGAAAACGGCACGTTTCGATATCTCATTGTCGAAAAGATTGCGGACAAACATATAAACCTAACATTTTAATATATAGATTAACTGAACCTGTGCTCTCTACACAGCACATGATTCACATATGAGCATGAATCTTCTTGTTATTCCTCACATCTGTACATGTCCCTTAACAGACACAAGTGAAAGACGTCTTGATAAAAATTGGCGAGAGATACCATAAAGGGGAGATTTTTTCGATTACTTTTTAAATATCTCGCACCGTTTGCAAGCTTTGATCCTACTTCCGGTTGGAGTTTTTAATTCATATTGATCAATGTTTTCTTTCTTTTTGCATGCAGTATGTAATAAGCAAATATATTACACATACAATTAATTATAATGTCAGTTGTATATATATATATATATATATATATATATATATATATATATATATATATATATATATATATATATATATATATATATATATATATATATGGTGTTCACTAGGCAAAAAACTCCAAACAATAAAGATTAAACTTACAAGGAGAAGGCAGACTTTGGTAAGTGAACTTCGGGGCCATTTTTTGCGAGAAGGTAGTACATATTTAAAGAGTTAATATTGCAAACTGGGAGAGCGCAATGGGCAAAAATAAGGGAGAAAAAACGTCTTCAAAAGTTTTCTACTCGTCACATATACTGTTCGACGCGCAAATTTATCAAGTTACGGCCTGGCAGAGTGAGTAAAGTGTGCAACTGATATGCAAAGAAAGGGTCCCGGGTTCGTTTCCCGTTTGAGCTAATCCTTGTTTAGTTTTTTGCTTCAACTAATAAAGTAACTATTTGTAACTATAAATAAAATATTAATTCACCATATGTTTATAATGAATAAAACAATAGAAATTTTAAAATCACTTGTAAAATCTTTCATTGATCCATGTTAACTAGCAAGAAAATTTATTCTATTCCGTAAATATACTGATGTCACGAGTTGTATTATGGTTACGACAGTCAACGGCGCCGATTTCTCTGTAAATTTGGGGGGTCCATTCATAAAAAAAATACACAGAAAATACATGTAACAATAAAAAATACATATGAAAATACATATTCATAAAAAATACATGGGGCACACATGAGCTTGGGTGGACCGACCCTCCGGCACCCCATGATCAGCGCCCTTGACGACAGTCGTTGTGTAATAAATGTTATTGACGCTTCCTGTCTACATCTGTTGACAGTGTGCGATTTGCAAAGGAGTTGAGGGGTGAAATCCCCTTTGCTAATACTGGATGTTGCTATAACCAAATCAGATTTCCCCCTCATTCCCGATGTAGACAGATGTAGACAGATGCAAACACGAAGTTTCAAGAACATTTTTTTACACAACGACTGCAGTATCAATAATATTTACGGAAGAGATTAAAATTAGTTCCTAGTTAACATGGGACATCAAAGGAATTTACAAGTAATTGAAACTTTCTATTGTTTTATTTATTATAAACATATGGTGAATTAATATTTTACTTATAGTTATAAATGCCTACTTTATTGGTTGAAGCAAAAAACAAGAGAAAAGTTTGACTTGAACCCGAGACCCTTTGCATTCGAGTCGCTGATTCTTCTCACTCTGCCACGCCGTCACTTGATAATTTTGCGCGTCGTACGATATATGCGTAGAGTAGAAAACTTTAAGACGTTTTTTCTCCGTCATTTTTGCCCATTGCGCTCTTCCAGTTTGTAATATAAACTCTTTGAATGTGCACCTCGCAAAAAATGGCCCCGAAGTTCACTTACCAAAGTGTGTATTCTCCTTGTTAGAGTGGAGAAATAGTTATTCTTCGTTTTCATTATCATTTGGCCATGAAACAAACACCTGAGAGGCATGCAACACCAATATACGATTATGTTGTGTTGGAATGTATAATGCGTAGGATATGATACTTTAGTTTTTTTTCTTCTAATTTCAACACTTCCAGTGTACCCGTAAAAATGTAATAAAGAAATAATAGCCATGCTTTTTTTTAAAAAAAAACAAATATTCAATTAGAACGGGATAATTTGCATAAAATTTGCTATCGATTAGTAAAAACGTCGTCTTTCTAGAGCCTGTATTTTCCGAGATCTCATTGTCGAAAATATTGACCACAAACATATAAACGTCTACAAACGTAAAGTTTAAAAGAACTCCAAAGATGACAGCACAATTCATTTGCATTGCTTTTGGAAAATCCTTATTAAAATACAAAGGCTTTGAAAAATAAATGAAACAAACGAACTTTAAAAAAATCTATTTAAATATTTTTTAAGTGCACATACTTTAAAATATTTGTCTTTGTTGAACGTGAAATCACAAATAACTATAAATGAAAGGTTTGAAATCCAAAGTTGGAGGCCAGGCGCTTTCTTTCTAGCACTCTTTACAAACCTACTAGCAAAAATATTCCATATCAATCTCGTTTGCTCCCACATTATCTGACCATGGTCTCTCGTCCTCTCCAACTTTATCGAGAGTACATTCGTACTAGAAATCCTGACGCATTACGTCACCATCAACTACAAAGAACTGTGCACAACTACATCCAGGTCTATATGCTTCGATGTTGGGTTAAAACTTGTAATAATCTGTCTACCACCAGTCATCTAACCAAATACTGGAAAAAAAATAACGCTTTATGCGGAAAGTTTACAAAACCTCCATATCCCATTCTGATCGGCAACTCCGTCGCTCACACCGATACGGAGAAAGCCAATGCTTTCGCAGATCATCTGCAAAATATTTTTACGCGGCCGCCACCTGGGACTACACTCCATATTGCTGACCGTGCCGACACTCCACCATGTTTGCAACCTAATCACCTACATGAACTCACTATCGATCAACCTGTCACTGCACCAATCACTATACAAGAGATCACTGATACTATCAAGTATAAAAGAAACACAACGCCTGACCTTGACAACATCACCTATCGACAGATTTGGGAGTGTCCCCCACATTACGCATCCTCATTGCCAATCTCTTCACTTTCATACTACGTACAGGTTACTTCCCTCTGTCCTAGAAAACATCTAAGATCTCATATTCCCAAACCACACAAGCCTCCTCATGAGATCTCTTCTTATAGACCAATCCAACTTACAAGCACATTCAGCAAAATCCTCGAACGCATTCTCGTTAAACGTCTTCATATTTACCTCAATAGCAGAAACATCATTCCTCTCACTCAAGTAGGCTTCCGCTCTTCTTTCTCGATAAATAGTCAACTCTTACGACTCACAAGCGTTATCACTACGCACTATAACAAAGTCAAACAATCATGTCTGGTCTTATTCGATCTCGAAAAAGCTTTCGATAAATTGTGACACCTCGGGCTTATCTATAAACTGATCAGACTCCAGCTTCCTATTGCATACATACGGCTCATCTTTATCTTTCTCTCAGGACGTCTCACATATGTAGCCATCAACGAACATTTGTCACACCCCATCTTCTTACTGTCAGGAGTTCCACAAGGTTCTGGACTTTCAGCGCTATTATACATTCTGTTTGTTGCTGACATGCCACGCCTCCCAGACAAAGTATATTCCTTCCAATATGCAGATGACACTCCATTTCTCGCTCTAGGAACATCTATCCAGCACATCAACAACGTCTTACAAACAGCCATGACTGATTTCTGCCGTTGGTGTCAACTTTGGAAACTTACGATCAATGCTACAAAAACACAGGCCATCCTCTTCATCCCGCCAAAGAAAACCACCGAAGTCCGCCGAAATCCCGTTGCCTATCTCTCCATGTGGACGACGTTCCCTTGCGGGATATTAAAACAGTTACCTACTTAGGCATCACATACGACAAACATCTTACCTGGACGCACTATCTTAAAGCAATCAAAACTAAGGCTTCTACTCGCCTGAATTTGCTTAAACGTCTCGTAGGATCGACATGGGGTCTGCAATCACCCACAGTCTTAAACACTTATAAAGTCTTTCTCCGTCCTACATTAACATATGATTTCACAGCTTGGATTGCCGCATCAGAAAAATTCTATAACAAACTTCTTATTCTTGAAAGCCACGCCTTCCGCATAGCTTATCGCATCAAATTACCTAGCCCAACACAGAAACTCTATCAGCGCATTTCTTTTCCTACCCTGCAGTACCACCTTAAAACTCTTAGACTGTGATACACACGTTGCCGGTTTCAAACTCAACATCCATACTTTTCGACACAATGCACCAGATAGCGCTACATCCCACACCCACCTGGTATTTTCACACTCCATTAGCTCTTTTGTTTACATTATATCATTACATGCTTCCACCCGATGATCCGTCCATCTTACTGCTTAACGATTACGTCACTCATGCTCATTTGCCACTCATTTTTCCATCATTTCCTGCACAGTAAATTCCTCATACTAACCTGGGTCCATTACGTCTCTCATCATAGCCTAGAGTCCCCCTAGGCAAGAAGAAAACGGCATCTGTCTGCTAATATTTTCCTATGTGTTGTCCTGTGCTTGCTCCTCATCTCATCACTCACCGCCATTAATCATTATGCTATAATACCACGAACAATCACTTTGTTTTCCCCATATTTATATTTTTCGTATTGTTTATATATGTCTCTCATTTATTAATATTATTAATATTATTATTTTCATATTTCCTACTTTGATGTTCATAACAGCTATATATGTTATTCTCTTGTGTCTATATATATATTTATACCTTTAAACCTGATGCTAAGGAGTGAAAAGTTCCTTAAGTCTCTTACTGCTATGAATAAAGTATCCTAAATCACTTAGACCAACCACAAACCTCATACTCCTCTGTCTCTTCACATCACTTCCCTAAAAGAGGGCGTAACCCTCTCAGAGGTAGCTAGCATTTCACTAGCAATGACAAAAAAACGCTTTCTTTGTTATTTTAGCATTTTAATAGATAGATTATTTACTATTACAAGATTCGAAAAGTCCCATAGAAATCCACACAAAATTTAATATATGAGTGCTTTGTTGTACACGAAATACGAATATTGCACTGAATGATACGAAAGCAATATATATTACTCTATTACTCTGCTATTACTCTCTTTTCGGTAAATAAACACAATTTTGTTATCTGCAGCCGTTTTGGTTTGCTGACTATGGATATATAATTCGTTTCTACTCGTTCAAAATGGATAATGCAACGGATGATGATAAAATTATTGTTCACGGAACAAGCACGATATTTTCAACTTATTTTAAATTAGTTGTGCTGGAGGGCAATTCCAATTGACCCAGTTGAAATCTGATAGAACTACGTTCCTTAATCTTTGCAAGTTTACTTAGAAAACGATACGCTGACGAAAGCCCCCCAAAAAAACATCTGAACAGTAAATGGTTTTCCTGTGGTGAAACTTGAGTAAGTGTGTAATAGTTGTAGATACTTAATCGTGTACTTTCATTTACCCCTGCCCTCTAAACTTTGATTAGCTTGTGTTTCTTGCATCATGACACCATGTGTACATGAAGCTTTTGTAGTTGACATGGGAGAAAGTGATTACATTTTCCTCAGATAACGTGAAACACTGGACAACTGGTTTGATCGGAAAGCATATGGGAAGTCTATTAAAATAAGATTTGATTTCCTCTGTGCAAGTGAAAGTACTACACAACACAACCGTTGTTTATTAACTGTGTTATAAATAAAAATATCATCCTGCAATTTTGCGGTACAATAATTACACCTTCTGTTTTATGTGTCTAAATCATTTGCAGAGAATGATGCAGCATCTTATGTTGTCTACAGAAAATTATTCCAAAACAACAACCTGTGTGTAATCCTTCTACACAAAAGAAGTGACTTGTCGCACACAGGCCTTGTGACCTCGATTTCTTCAATCTTTTTCTTAACAATCGTAGGAGAGGAAAAGTGTGTGTTTTCTTTTCTTCTTTCTTTCTTTCTTTCTTACGAGTGCGTTATGAACATCGGTCAACATATTACTCAGATTTTGGGAAACCCCGAATCCTAACAACTTGAAATTTTGGTAAACATCAATCCAAACTATGTTTTATCATTTGTTGGAAGAAACTTGGGCATTGGCCAACCGAGGCGTCCTACAGAAGCCTCTTTATAAACAGGTGTATTCCCGGCTGGCGCGACATATATCCAGTCAGCCTGTCTGCCTTCTGGGCTCAAAAATAACCCCTACTAAAGAGATGGTAGGCGGGTCGCTCCTCTGCCCGTCTCAGTGCCGCCAAGCTTTACTCTCACCGATCTTACGACACACATACACAAACACAAGAAAAAAACACGTGTTTGAATGCAAATGCAGCAGTGTTATTCATCAACCTTGATTGTTAACCTCTTATTGGTTCCCATCGAGTTAAACAAATTTATTCTTCAATGATAAACTTAACAATTAATATGCTTTGTTTCCTAATTACTTTTCAAGAATAATATGCCTTTCATGAGTAATTTTAACTTGCTCATCGAACATAACATATTACTAGATAATATTGGAAACTCATAAAAATAGACAAATGGATATATATTAAAAAGTTATAGAAAGTTGGATCTAAAGTGTAAAACGATATTTTGAGGGAGCACAATTATTTGTACAGTTCAAAAACATAGACATATATTATTGTGCAATGGATAGGTGAAATTTCAAAACAGTGGCATGAGCAGGAGAAACATCTTATTTTGTACATATTACATGATAAGAAGTTAATTCATGGTTTGGTTATGCCTGCGAGTAATTCGTAACTATAAATATTGTTATTTTGCGAACCCTTTTGTGCATTGTACAACCGAACAGCTCTCCCCTTTCCCTCCTGTCCTCGAATGAGTTTTATCAGTTTTCCTGTAAAATTTGTTTACATGTATATGTTCAAATATGCAATATGGAGTGTATTTGATCCCCTTTAAGACCCTGATTATGTATGGATTGCAACTCCAAATAAGATTTATTTCAGATGTTCGGAGAAAATTATATACAAAGTTTCATTAAAATCGACTAAGGTTTACAAGGGTTATCGTGGAACAGGCAGATGAACAGACACACAAATGCCGGTCAAATGGAATGGAAGAAGGCCTATGCGCTCACTTCAAAAATAACTTCAAAATACAACATAAATGTAAGTACATTGAACACTTTAGCTAAGGGACATAAAATATCTTTATCGTTTCTTTTTTCATCAAACTTTATTGGTCTTCAAAATGTCGAAACGTTTGGACATACAGCTTAAAACGTTGTACTTACACTTAAGAATTTCACATAAAATTCGAACTGTTTGCTCTATCGTATGTTATAAGGATTGATATATTCGAACAGTTCAAATAATTATTTATAGTAAATATCAAGTGTCTCCACATGTTATCCTGGGCAAAAGTTTTTGTTTGTCCTTCTTCACCTTCGATATATGAGGCCTGTCAGAAAAGTGTCTGACCATTGTTCTTGGGAAAACTACGCAGCACATGTTAACCAAATTTGAAAGAGGAGTACCTGATTTTTTTTGTTTGTTTTTATGCCTACAGGTAGCATTACTTTCACTTGCATCTGATGCTGAGGAGGAGTTATGTTTGGTACTATTGTGTAGTGTTGGCCTGGTCCGAAATGGTGAAGACGTGGGTGGACCGACAAGACCCAAAAACGAAGCACAACAGACTCATTAGATACATCCGACCTCGTCAAGATCCGACAAGACTCGCAAAAGCCCAAAAATGTATGCCAGATGCGTAGCAATATCGAAGCAACATTGATCATTCTTCGATTGCCGTTACAATGTGCAACACGAGTACTAACAGGAAGGACGTACAAATACAAAGGACTTCTTTTTGCACATTTTCCGCGTCTACATGATGCTCTTTGCCCAAAATGATCAGACTGGAGAAGCTCACAGCCCGGAAGAATGAACCATTCCATTCATATGCGTTTTTTTTTTTTTTTTTTTGACACATCATTGCGATTGTCCATCAAGTTCTCGACTCTCCAGCTATATTCCTTTGTGAGACTTTTGGATATACCTAAAAGTCAAAAGGTATTAGAAAGAAACTCGCTTTCGCACCCTAGAGCAGATCTAGCGCAACGGATGGCTGCTTTCGTAGCACTTCACGATGACTACCAAACTGGGTGTGTGGAAACAGGAGGGAACCACGTAGCCTCAATTGGATTAGGACGATGAAAACATCATGTGTATGTGTGTTTGTTTCCCGGGACTATGGTCGGATACTTTTTCAACAGGCCTCGTAGAATTTGTATCAAATAAAGTGTCCACAAAATTCGAACGTCTTCTATGGACACCTTAGGGAAGGAGCCCCATATTTTTTTCTTCTGTTCTAAGTCAAATATACGAAAACGCTGAAATACGTGTTTAATTATTTTAGATGAAAAATCAAAACACCAATTTCCATGTCTCTCTAACCCTACAAGTTACGAACTCTTACTATAGTAATTATACACCAGTTTTCTTCTCACTCTCTTTCTCTCACTCTCTTTCTCTCTCTCTCTCTCTTTTTTTTGATCAAATATTTATTCTTCTATCCAAATACATATTCTTCTATATTCTTCTACATTTTGAATTTACAGTGAATGTTCAGTGGGAAATAGAGTTTTCAAGATTGAAAAGTACTTCATTGAGACGGTGAGGTATGTAGCTGATACGGTTATTATAGCTAGAACCGAATGAGGACAACAGGAGATGATGGACGTAATAGTTGACACTGGGAAGCAATATGGAATAGAAATCAAAATCGAAAGTCATGATTAGAGACCGGGTGTTAGGCAAAATGCCTATTTTTTTAATATTAAAGATATTATTAAAAATAACATTTTAAGGTTTATATTGGGGGTTATAATATCAATTTAAACAAATTTTGTTTTGCCTATTTTGCCTATTTAATTGATTCAGTGCCTAATCTTGCCTATTCTATGCATTTTCTTCAAAATAAGACTTTATTGGTAGAAATGTGTAGTTTAGTGTTTCAAGAAAGGACTCTGCCTCTTCCGAGAAATAAAAGTGTTGTTTGTAGTACGTAGTAAGACGCTTTAAAACTTTGGACTCCTATGTGCACTGATAAAGTACTGTGAAACTTTGGGCTGCTGTGTGTACCGATCAAGTGTATAAAATTTAGACTGTTATGTGTAGTGATAAAGTGCTGCATATAATGTATTTACCAAATATACATGGAATACATGTCAAGCTTCGTGTTTCTATATACAGTAAAATAAGATATTAACAAAGAAGTATGATTCTATATTCTCTGAATATTATTTATAACTTGAAATTATTTCTAATTGTATTGAGTATTTATTTTCATTATTTCGAGTTATTTTCTTGCCTATTTTACTGCCTATTGTTTAAATATTAAGCGCCTATATGCCCGCCTATTTTCCAGGTTTTTAATGCCTAAACATCCGGTCTCTTGTCATGATAATATCCCGTGAAAACGCACCCTTACGGGTAAAAGTAAAACAAAGATAACTTGAAGAAATCGATAATTTTCAAAATCTGGGGAGTATTTTGACAAGAGACGCTTACTACCCCAAAGATATCAGATCAAGAATTGCTATAGTCCAAGAGACATTCAATAAGGAAAGACCACTCTTAACTAGCTTAATATTGGAGTAAGGAAGAAGCTGGTCAACTGCTATATATATACATATACATATGCATATATATATATATATATATATATATATATATATATATATATATATATATATATATATATATATATAGTATTGGACTGAATGGTCCAGAGACCTGGACATTACGGAAGTTAGAGAAGAAATATTTAGAAAGCTTCGAAACATGGTGTCGGAAGGAGATAGAGAAGATAAAATGGACAGACAGAGTAACAAATGAAGATGTTTTTAAACGGGTAGAAGAGAAGAGGACGCTTTTAGATAGTATTTTTCGTAGGAAGACCAATTGGATTGGACACAACTTGCGAAGAAATTTTCTTCTTCATACTGTCATAGAGGCAAAGATGGAAAGAAAGCGAAAGGTAGGACGAAGAAGAACATACCTGATCGATGATCTGAAAAATAGAAGAAAATATGGAGAGTTAAAATAGAAATATGAAGATCGAAACACATGGAAGAGACATTTCCATACCCAAATCTAAGAAAAAAAAGTAGTCTAAGGACCTTCCAAAAGTAGTCTCAGGTCCGTTCTTTGCTCGAGTACAGCAAGTTCAATAAAACTATTTGAAAGTTATGTCTGAATCTACCTTCCTCCTTAAAATACTTAAATGCTACATATTTATGGCAAATATTTCTAATCCATCTCCCTACTTAGAATACTCATTTTCATCAAAGTAACATGATAAAAACTTAGTTTGAACGAACCCAATACTAGCAATGTTTTAAATGGTTCAGCCATTTTCTCGTCATGATGTAACATACAATGTAAATTTGATATTTATTGCGAAACGGTAGGTTTCCAAACCCCTAGCGTGTAATTCACGTTTCCTGACTTTTCCTGTTTGAATTTCAGATGGTGGTAATGATAGTGGTACAAAAACGTAACAAGTTCATCTACAGAATTGAATTCGACCCATACAATCTACGCCAGTTGTTCTCAAACTCTCCGATAACGCGGACCCCCTATTCATTTGGGAAGTGATCTGCGGACTCCTTTGTAATGTTACCTGAAATTTAACATGGTATTAAAACTATATACTAATTAGAATTACCGCTGATAAGAAAAATATCAAGAAAAAATAAAACAATAATAATTTATCTAAAGATACGTGATTGTTTCCTACGGTAACTTTCAAGACTGAAAATCAATTTTTAAAAAAGACGGAAATCCATTTGATAAACAATTTTGTCAAATGTGGGATCACTAATGTGAGGAATGGAATTCTGTTTTTTTTTTTTTTTTTTTCATACTTGCATTGAAATCTGGAATGACTTTTGTCACTATCAATCTTAGATCCAAACCAATTCGAGTCAAGAGTTACTCGCAGTGGCAGATTTAGTTACATATTTGCGGGGTTCTCATCTTTTTTTGGAGGGGGGATCCTAGACGTTTATAAGCATAGGAATGACTAACATTTACTTCCTTAAAAAAAAATGGAATTGGTGGTAGTGATGGGAGCTTTACACCACTTGATGAAATCCATGAAATTCCGAGGCGTCGTACAGTTATGTACAACTGCTTTTGAAAAAGTGCCCTAACAAAAAAGGGAAATTCTCTCACTTGAAGTAGTCATATATAACGGCTGAACAACTTCAGGGCAGAAATTTAATAAAGTAGGAAAATATTTACATCTACAAACGTAGGTATAATTTCTAATTGTTTTCTTTTTAGTAACTGATAAAAAAAATACTTCTTGCATAAAGCTGTAAGTTCCAGTTTATTACAACACGTTTCAATTTTAGGCGTCGCGGACCCCCAGGGTTCCGCGGCCTCCACTTTGAGAACTACTGCTCTACACTATTAGTTTGAATTTGTATAAAACACAGACACATTTTGGAGAACTATACACAAAATAAAAATAAATCAATTTTTAGAAAATCAATATTTAATTTTTATGTAATTAAATAGTTTCTGATTTCAAGTAAAACATTAACACTCTACCACTATGTGTAAGTTTAGGCGTCTTTTTCGTAGCATTCCATTTCAATGGGATAAAATCTTTGTGTCAACACGATGCGATAAGGTAAAATAAATCTCAGTGACTGTAAATTTGAAGCTAACATATAGTGTGTATAACATAAATGGACCATGAAACAACTAATATATGATTAGGAATCAAATTTCTGTACTTTCTGCAGCTATGGAAATAATAGCCCGTGATATGTGAGGAATAACGTCCCTAGGCGATCACACTACCCTGGGAATTCGGAAGGAAGAAAGCGATCTGGGACCATTATGTTAGGTACTATTCTGGCATTTGCCTAGTGTGAATAAGGAAATCCCAGAACAAAAGCTCAGGAACCACCGGGAATCCAACCCGGGACCGCTCGCATTAAAGGCGAGAGCGTTAACGACTACACTACACGGGGCCACACAACTGACAAAGGGTTAGCACTCTCTCAACTTTATTTTACTGCGAGAAACATCTAACACTTTTAAAGAAACTAAAAATTAATTAGCATGCTTAATGCATAGCGAATTAGGTATGCATTGAAAGAAGTATGTGCTATGTCATTCAGCATTTCGATCATACTTGAACACGGCACGCTCAAAAGACTTCATCTAGATTCCAAGAGAAATGTGCAGTGACAAGTGTAAGATCATGTCTCCAAGCATCCCTTTCGCCTTGACTGCATAATAATATAGCATCACAAGAAATAATCTAGGCATAGTTGTTTTTAGATAGTTTTGTGATCTTATCTAAAAAGGCGATTTCCGACTAGGTTGCATGTGTAGGATTCACCACCACGACAACCTCTTCAAGGTCGATTCTCACAACAAAGACCAGTTCCGTCCATCAAGAAAAAAAAGATTTTTTTTTTTAAGTGTCTCGCTCTGAAGTGATTAGTTTTCTTGTCTAAAATATTCTTTCGTAAAGATGAAAAAAAAGCTTCCGATTATTAGTATCAGAATTTGTAACATAAATTCCAATCCAAAACAAAGCACAGAGGAGAGCTCCCCATCATCCCTCCTCTTTGTCCCAACCATTATCCTCTCAACATGACAGGATGATCAATATCTTCCGACTTCTCACACGACAGAGTTTAGACTCCACAATTACCAAACCAGTTGCCTCTTAAGTGCATTTGTAAGCACTGTCAAATGGACAAAAGACGGGGTGTCCTACATTAAGAAAACGTATCAAACAGATATATCGCTAAGATAGAATTTTAATGGACCGTTTCTTTTTTTAATGAAATATAGAAAATTCTGCAAATTTTTCAGTTTTCGTTATCTACAAAGCATTTTTGAGTCTTTCAACATTTATATATAGTGATTTGAAGCTATATTTATATTCTAAACGTCCACGTAAAATTCTACTGACTTGTCAAATTCGGATTAACACACTATTCTGCCCTTATATATATGGAAAGAAGGGGTCTGGGAGCTGTATGTTAGGTACTATCCCGGCATTTGCCTGGTGTAATTGAGGAAAATATCACTCACGATGACTGGTCTGACACTCTCTATGGATGAAAGTCGAAAATTTGCATTTTGACAATTTGTACTGTACACGCATACTCTAAAATACCTCCAAGTTCAACACATTTTTTTTTAATATTTGTTACGAGAAATAATGCTTAGTCAAGAAATGGCTGAACTTGGTGTTGTCCCAAGTTCATTTCCCGGCGGGAGCTAATGTGGTTTGAATCCCATGTTAAGCTGTAGGTCCTTGTTTCAAATAGCCCTGATGAAATGAACGCTGAACTCAAAATCAAATCAAATAAAACACTTCTGACGTCGTGCGGGATAAAAATTGTCTTGGCGTTCCAAAGGTTAAGGAAGATTAATGTTAATATGATAAATGGTGAAATGATCATGTGTGAGGAAACGAAGTAACCAAGAGAAAATCCACTAATGCGAAGTTGTGGCTTGAATCGAACTAGGGATCTCTACACCAGAGATTAGCTCTCTATCAGTGAGCCACCGTGCCTTCATAGTAAAATGTCTAGCACAAGAAACTAATTTATTTTGCAACATATAAGGAGAGGGAGAGGGAGCCAACTATGTCACCTAGAAGCTGCACAGAGACCTAGGCTCCAGGCTACTCAGCTCAGCCATTAATCCGGGCCTGTCTTCGGCTCTAAATGTCTTACTCCAAACATTACATTTATCTATCTATATCCATCTCTCTCTCTCTCTCTCTCTCTCTGTATATATATATATATATATATATATATATATATATATATATATATATATATATATATATATAATTCTTGTCGCTGTTCCTTAATATTTAGTGATGCTTTTCAGCACCAAGGCTATATGAGACCTGGATCTATAGCTCAAAGTGGAATCTGAATTATCAAAATGCGTTAAAATTTCAAGGCTGCTAATGGGAATCGAACCCGGGACTACATGCATCAAAGGTATAATTTTATGAAGCCTTATCAAAATAAAGGGCAATATAAAAAGTATCCGCTATATTTTTCGGTACATTTTTGGACAAAAAAAAAGCCTTTCCTGAAAATCAATTTTAATCAAGTACATATTGACCATTATTATCTATGACCTTTTGCCATTTTTCGTGTAGCTTCATAATTCCATCGATGAAGAACTTATGTGGTTCATTGTCGAAAAGCTTGGCCGAGTGATTTTCAGCGGCACTTTGGTCGGCCATAAGAGTTTTGCAGAGACCGAAACAAATGGTAGTCAGACGGTGCAAGGTCCGAGCATTTCTGATCTCCAGTCACGTGATAGACAACATCGTGTCTTTTTTTTAAGTTCTTCCGTATTCTGATTCAACCACTTCATTCATAATCATACCCTTTCATTAACCACCTTTCTCCTCTACCCTAAAGAGCATATGGGAGAAGTGTAAATCTAGAAATTTCATTTAAAATAAAAAGTGACCCCTTCTTGCTGGTCTAGTGGCTAGCGCGCTCGACTTTGGTACACGTAATCTTGCGTTATCTGCGATGTGAGAGCATTAAACGCATCACGGTGGTTTGGATTCCACTTTACACGGTAGGTTAACGTCTTATATAGTTCTAATGGTAAAAAAGGAACATTAAACTACACGCAGCAAGCAAATAAAATAAATAAAGGCAAGGAATTGATCAGGAACTGTCTTTAAAGGGATTTCCCAGGTAAAAATGAGTAAAATCCTGGAAAAATCTTCGTCAGAATTGTCAACCACCGAACTAGAGCTATAAACCTCCTAGGAACAAGAACGCTACCCACGATCCTAGTGCCGTGTTCATCTATAATAAAATACCTTCAATGAGACGACGACCAAGAACTTGGAAAGCAATGAGTTTCTAACCTGGAATTTAATCTACGAATCTGTGTCTGTCACACCAGAGTAGTCAGCCGTGGCAGAACATCTACAGTATTGTCTTAATTTCTATCTTCATAATTATTCTTCAATGCAAAAATGAGTTGGTGTAAAATTAAAGCAATAAATTACAATACTATTTTTGTTACACTTTCAGTTTATAAGTGATCCCTCGTATTTGAATGGTTTATATTAACGCAAATTTGATGCAAGCTGTATAGAGTTCAACTCGCAGTGGGGAATATATTTTTTTTGGTAAACTTGATTGTAAATAAGGGGTAGTGAATACCAATCTGAAAAGCCAGCTCCGGTGATGGGGCCGATGTGTTTGCTGCATTTCACTTACCTGAAGTCGACCAGAGTTTTTCTTGTGGGTTCTAAAGCCAGTTATTTTAATCATTACACATAAAAGGAATACTTTTCGAAGAGTCATGAAAAAAAAGTAGTATAATCATTATACTAAAAATCATGACGATCAATATATTTCACTAAAGTGCTTCAGATGGCCTACATTGAATACAAAGAAGACTGCTTAGTTACTATTTTTAGATGATGTCATTGAGGAAGCTTGTGTACATTCCTCTGGTGCATTATCCAATTCCAAACATATCGCAACAGAACAGCAGGAAGTGCCATCCTTGAAATAGGTCGGTTCCGGGCTTGCATGTCGCATCTATTTTTTGTTTCTTTTTTTTTTTATTAGGATTTGCCTTTGTGAACGACGAACTAGCGTTTGTCAACTGCAACCACGTTCAGTCAACTTAATCAAACAAACGTGAATAAAAAGCAAATTTATGATCTACGATAAAGTAGTATAATTCACGGAATCTCTACGTGATTCTCAGAAACAGAAAAAAAAGTAATAAATTCAAGTTTTAGTTTAAATTCCCGCAATTGTTTTTTGTGCTCTTCCACCGGGAATCGTACCCGGTACCACGTGCACGAAATGCATACACATTGCGTACTAGATCAGCTGAAAGGGCTCTTGGAAACAGCAAATTCTCTACTTCTTCTAAGGTATAAGAGATAGGAACTAATGCTTTGAAGTGCGATTCTGACCAATATTTGGGTCTGTGTCCGAGGCCAATATCATCAACCGAGACCACGCGCTCAGAAAATATTCACATTAGCCACTAGTCCACGAAGGGACACTAGAAAGGTCTCGTATTCCAAATGCTGGCCAGTTTGAATGGCTATGAAATATGAGGCAAGAAGTTTACACGACATGAGATTGAATTCTGCTTATTACATGGGTGTTTGCTAACTATCCATTAGTAAATCAGCAGGCATGGCGCTACCATCACTTAAGGAAGAAATTAAGAAAGAAAAAGAAAAAAAATGAAATATTTGAGTTTTACGTCCCACAGTTATGCCGGTTAGGTTAAAGGAGACGGAAGAAAAAATGAAGATTGTAAATCGATTATATATAAATATTAATAAAAAATTAGCACGTGAACGTTTGTCACCATGTTGTCCCAGGTTAGAATCTAGATGGGGCTACTGAATTATCTATATTGACCTACGATCGTGAGACAAACGAGGAGTTATTTGATTTAAGAGATACTTAACTCTGGTCTAGAAATCACAATTAACAGTGAAGGTAGCCGATGTGCAGACCACATATTCTCACGAAAACAAAAAAGTCCGGGAGTTCATACAATTGTCTAACCTCGACGCAAGGAAGAAAAGGAGAGGAAAGAGTGAAGGCATAATTCAATGAAAAAATAATAATCCTAGTTAGTTACTATGCCATTTTTAGTATATGTGTGGTGAAAAGCACCTCCACATACGGTAGGTCATTCAAGGTCGACGAAAAAAATGAAATGAAATCTTTTAGTTTTACGTCCCAAGGTTATGCCGGCTAGGCTAAAGGAGACGGTGATGATGAGAAATAAATGAAAGGATGGAATGAAGAAATGAAGGAACCCACGCGCACGGTGTTTGTTCACCACAAAGTTGACTTGGCGCAAGCTGGAATCGAACTAAGGACCCCATGTAACAGAGGTGAACGCGCTACCACTGAGCCACAGCGCCCCTCTGAAGGTCGAAGAGACTAGTGAAAGTAAGGGTACACATTTTCTAGACTTCGACCATCTATGAGTGGCCATCGGGTCAAACGTGCTTTACTAGTTGACCATCAAGTTGAAAGAGGTAGCTAGCAGTGGTCTATGTCATACCGTCAGATTGATTTTTATTATTTTATGATTCTTTTAGTGGGCTAATGAACATATTAGTATACCGCCAGTGGCTTTTAAAATGACAAGTAACTCTCAATCCTAAAAAGAGATTGGCCACCTCTGAAGACGATGATGCAAACAACACCACTCTCTAGCCTCTTTTATCCCCAAGATATCCCTAGATATCAATTTTACAGAGATCGGGTATACATATGTGTCACATTAGAAGGATAACATTTCAATACCCCCATCGGGATGGTTAGGTTATATCAAGGCAAAGTCAAGAACTACCCAAACAGTGTATTTCAAAATACACATATTCAACTGCTCTTCGTGTATACGGATATTCGAGTGACTACCAAGCGTGTGTACGTCTGGTGATCTTGGTCTTGCGTTCGTTCCCCCGCAGGAATCACTACCTAAGATACCAGATAAACTGTAGATCTACGCCTCATTCTAATCAAACAAAATCGATTTGAATGATAGATGTACATGCCTCAGCCAAGGAAAATTGAGCCAGTTGGGTAAAATAGAAAACAAAAAGTGATACATCGTAGTAGCACAAAAAGAAAAAAAAGTTGTAGGTGGTATTTCCGAGTTACTCCAACTCCCACTCTTCTTTTAAGTCGCGATGGTTCTACCTCTGGTAACAATGTCCCTGGTGCGATTGAGACCATGGGGGAAGTGGTGGCTCGGATGTAGAGTGCTCATCTTAGGTGGATGGAGTCCTTGGTCCGATTCCAGCTCGCACCAAGTGAGTTTTATGGTGGCAATCACCGTGTGCATGGGTTTTCCCGTTACCTAACACTTTCTTCATTCCACCATTTCATTCATTTCTCATCCTTGCCGTCTCCTTTCGCTTAGCCGGCATTACCGATAGACGTGAAACTTAAAGATTTCGATTAAAACTGTGTTAGATTGTAGTCAATAACATTGGTTCAGTGGGTTTTCTCAGGATTCCCCATTTTGGACTAGTATCCTCACTTCATTATCTCCTTGGTTAGCAGCAATTACTTATATTTTATTATCAGTATTCCTGCTACCTAGTGATAAAAATCACGGGATAATAAACTGTTTTTGTTCTTATATTTCTTTATCTTGTTGATTGTTACGTAGTCGATGTATGTTGGCCACTTCAA
Source organism: Thermobia domestica (assembly GCF_964235325.1). Classification (NCBI taxonomy): domain Eukaryota; kingdom Metazoa; phylum Arthropoda; class Insecta; order Zygentoma; family Lepismatidae; genus Thermobia; species Thermobia domestica. Next base: position 104,821,110 of record NC_137459.1, read on the forward strand.
CGAAACCATTAATTTGAAACTATATTTTTGATTTTTTATCACTTCAAAGAGTGAACTTTCATTTATTCCCTTAATAATTATCTGTAAAGATTAAACGTTGCGAATTCGGCTTCAGGTTTCTAATATTGAGTTTCCTGGTCGAACAAAATCGTACATGAGTTTTTTTTTTTTATTTTAACGCATATATTCAAATTTCATTTTAGTTACTGAAAAACAAAAGTGAAATATTTCAGTCTTACGTCTCACGATCATGCCGGTTAGGCTAAAGGAGACGGTGATGATGAGAAATGAATGAAATGGTGGAATTAAGAAAGTGGGAGGAACGAGATAACCCCAAAGAAACCCACAAACATGGAGTTTGTTCAACACAATACTCACTTGGCGCGAGCCAGGATCGAACCAGGGACCCCACGCACAAGAGATACACGCTCTACCACTGAGCCACCGTCCTACCACCAGTTACTGGATAACCACTCAATGTGTATATACAAAATTTTCTCTCCTTCAGAGTAAAAATCAATAATAATAATAATAATAATAATAATAATAATAATAATAATAATAATAATAATAATAATAATAATAATAATAATAATAATAATTAATAATAATAATAATAGCATAACTATCATCTCATTAGTTTTCACATTCTTCTTAACCCATAAGCGAATTATATGAACAAATTCCTACAGCCCATATTGTTACTGAGTAACATATAATAACTATTCAAATATTATATTGAGCCCCAGAGAAGGCGTTACCTTCTGTGACCCGCCCAGTTTCGACTGGTAATGAAATTGCAGGCAAATATATTGAAAAAGAAGTTAAAAAATAGTAAAGCGTGTAAACCAAAATTAACTTAGATTATAGTTTATTAAATTGTTTTTTTAAAAGTTAATATAGTGCATGTGGTACTGAATGTGTGTGATAGCATGAACATATCTGCTTATGTAGAGAAATTTTCAGAAACCTGGAAGGACAATAAAAAAAAAGCTGATACTTAAAAAAAATCGAAATGAAAGACTGGCTACACGAACTTCAAGACATAGTGCCTTCGCAAAGCCAGTAATTAACTACTTTTCTTACACTAATTTTTTAATAGACACTTTCCATTTTGCTGGATATTTTGTAGTGTGTTCGAATATGATATTACTAAAATTAACAATATACATTAAAATAAATAAATAAATGAAGAAAATCCTGATTTATATTTTAACTGGACATTGTTTTCTTCCGGACGTAATGCCGGTCCAATTAGATATGCCCAGCTAAAATAATGTTCATGCCCTTACTGCTTATTTTAAATAATATATACACACATACGAAGATTTAGGAAAATACATTAATTGTGCAAACTTTAACTGAAAAGGGTGAATAAAAAAAAGGTTAGTCGAAACATTGAATTATTGCCTACAGTTGTTCTTTCTCATTTTCAATGACTACAAGCATTTACAAGCTGTTGTAGTAATATAAACCTTGAAGTGATCGCTAGAAAGAGTCAATGACAGTATTAGAAGTTCTTTCCTTTACATCTCTGATGCTGGCAACCAACGCCCATTAATGAATAAAAAGCTCTGGTGTCCTCTAGTCTGCGACGCCGGTCGATTTCCATCAGGTTCACGCAAGCGCATTCACAACATATTCGGTAAAACCTACCCCGGTCGGTGTGCCTGCCTTTCTAACGGACTATGAGATAAACATACTTAATAGAATAGCCCTTTCAGTTTTCAGCTAGGAATCAAAACTTACTTCAATTTTGTGTAAATGTTTAAAGTAAACATTAATTTTACATAAATATAGTCAGCCGAGCGGTAGTGATTAGGAAAACTCAACACGTGAGTGTCATTCATCAGAAAAGAAGCCGGTAGCAATGAAATAAATGCTAACTATGTATCGACAATTTGTTTGTGTGTTATGAGTAATTCCTTGAATCAATGTACCATATTCCTGGGGTCAACTTACAAGTACAGCATCGTCTACTATTACATTACATCTATAACAGCGTTCGAATTATTCATATGCTAGAGATCAATGTACTGTAAATTTCTATTAGTAATGTGTTCTTACCTGTTGCTGTTTGATCTAAGAATGTGTTCCCACCACAGTCACAATACAGACGAAATAAGTAAGGTGTGCGTTTGCTCTCTGGATAACTTGTCGAGGAAACACGCTAATTATTTTATTTTGTTGATTCAACAAACCTCAAAGAGGTCTCGTTTTAAGATATTTATAACTAGCGCTACCAAGTTTGGTATGTTTTATTTATTTTAATTTTCACTCACTTATACACATGATATATTAAAATCAAACTTTAAATCACAAGTTTGGCTTTGACACTGGGAAGGAGTTTTGAAAATACACTGCAGTTGTCACTTTTGATTCAGTTTGTTTCATTCAAGTTCACAGTACAGAATATAGAAGTTCAAGGTTTCAATCGGGTATAAGGGAAATTCACACGATTAGTAATAATAATAAAAAAAGAGAACACAATTATCGTATGTGTATGTGTGGGTATGCGAGAAGGGGAGGTTCTCACATCTGCTTGAATTATGCTTTATCCTGCGTGAAGGACACTAATAGCTGTTCTGTGGTCGTATCATGCGACACTTTTACCCTAGGAAACGTCGAAGGAAGATATTCACCACAGAATGTGGTAAAATTGTCAATGATGGAGCAACGAGGAATATCTTTATTACCTGGGCAGACGAATATGTATCTAATGTTTCTCAGTGGTTTGCCGAAGCGAACTGGTAGTCGGGCAATCTACGCACACTAACTGCTAAGTGGTAACCATGCACGCGCATCACTAGGGCGTACCTTGGCGTCTGATTCACTCGCTAGGCGGGCCAGCCAACTCAATGGGAAGCGCCGGGTGAGTCAGTAACTACTGTGCGAGTCTACGCTAGTTCAGCTTTTACTCGTTTTCTGCTTCTTTCCGCGAGGGGACTGTTCGCTACAAAAGTAAAGCTTCTGCGTGAAAGTTTTTTTTTTCTGCTCCTCAAAGAATGCCTTCTTTTTTTTCATAGTAAGCCTAATCAGCTGTGCATTTTTCTGTCCTATAAACAATAGAAATGATAATAATTGCTTGTTTCAACATCTGTAAAAAGTAGTCTAATTTGAATTTTTCGCAAGAGAAACAAGTGTTTACATGCAGGGTGTCTTACTGACTCATATTCTTTTCAAGAGTTAGAGGGGAAGAGTGTGTGATGCATGTGGTAGGGGAAATTTGGCAGAACTACAGTCTCTTCATGCAAAAGGTTTGCCCACATCTTCTTACTTTTGAATGGAAATGAAGTACCATCTTACAGCAAAGTAGATCACATTCTTGTTTTCTTCTATGCAGATAAAAACAAAATCATGTGTAGGTATATATATATATATGCGCGTGTGTGAATGAATGCGTATTTCCCACGTGATCATGTACAATAGGTATTGTGTCTTACGAGTCTTATCAACAAGGAAGTGACAAGAATATGTAAAATTAGCTAAGAATTAAATTTTAAAATTAGTTTACACTAAAAATAGATCGTAAACAATAATAAAAAGAATCTAACTGCATTCATTAATGTAAACGGCCGGAGGTACAATTTTACTGTCAGAGTAAAAATAAATATTCATAATCCTATGTAGGCTTTAGGATTTTAATTGTGGGTAGACCCGCTCCTTCGCTTATGGACACATATACACATTTGATTGATTTATGAGAGTAGATAATTTCTTTTACAGTAGTGGTTGATGCTATTTATTAAATAATTATCTACCATTAATAGACATAGTGGAAAACATACTTGTTCTTTATTGTATCTTTTAGCGTTTATATATTTTTCCTTTTTTTGGTAGACCCGTGCCTACCCGCTAAAGCCACCACCGATCCTAAGGAGAATCCTGGTAAAGACATAGTGTTGTCTGCTACAAAATCGCGAGTTCTAGAATACAAACTCAAACGGTCCAGAGATCAAACAAGAGATCTCTGACACCTGAGATGAGCCCTAACTACTGGCCCTCTATGCCCCACCCACAGGGGCGCCCGAAGAAAATTTTCCAGATAGGGGCCCATCTTCATGGTTGTTATATTACGTCTAGGATTTATTATACGTAGTTTGCTATATTACGTATATATTTTCGTGAGCCAGAGGGGGCCCGGGCCCCACCCTGCCCTCCTCTTCGGACGCCCATGTCCACCCACAATTTTAACTTTTAGTTTTGTTTTATTGGAAGAAGCAAACTAACACATGAAATACAGGAAGAAATACTGTCATTCCATTATTTTTTGTATGTAATTTATGAAACTGTGCCTTGCCTAATATCTAAAACTGAACTTTGAAACAAAAATGTATCAAATAAGCATAATAAATTTCTCGTTAGCCGTGTGACCTCAAAGCGAATGCATAACTTAAAATGCGAATGGTTGATTCGCGTCGAATCCAATCTAAGATGTCTCCCAATAACAGGACCAGAATGTCACAGGTAGTAGAAGACTTCCATGTTAGATTTCAATACTGACATGCATTTCATCTTAAGGGGTACTGATCAAATTCAAAACTCGCGTGGTAGTCAGAAGGATATACGGGGTTAATAGAATGTCTGCTGCACAGACGATTGATAGACCCATGCATTTTATTCTTAAATTTTAACACAACAGAGCATATATATATATAACATGATGGAGAACCCACGTACTTTGCAATTCCCTGAACAAGAAGTCCCCAGATCTCATATTAGTTGCGATGCGCAGAGTCAATTCCCTCGTTATCATGGTTACCAAAAAAGGTTCTAACTTTATAACGTTGGAGGAATGTTTGTGGGTAATTATCAAACAAGAAGTATCTAGGATTAACCGCAACTAATACGAACAGGTTTGGAATATTGTGAGAGTTCTCTCGTTGCCAAAGCATAATCACTCCATTCCGCGTCAGAAAGGGTGGGTAGCATCTTTATTTCTGTGAGAAACGAAATTATATACACATGAACAGAGCCTTTAAACCAGGTCCGTCGCTAGAGGGTGGCCAGGAGGGGGAATGGTCTTCCATCTGACCATCTTCAGCCTCCTGAAGCTGTCCATTGTTGGTATGTAGCTTATGTATAAATGTAATGATCTCGACCCCCTCCCCCTACACACGTCTTAGTTTTCTGGCTATGGGTCTGCTTTGAACTAGTAAAATAATTGATAGCTTTTCGCTCATCTTGCATGTTTTCATAGTACAATAACCGTAATCGAACTGATAGCACTCACATTATTGGTGTTTATGGTCCTGTGTTCAACTTCCAGTGGAAAAAAAATACACAGAACTGTATAATGAAATTTTAGTAAAACATTCAATAATAGCCATACAATATAACCATTCAATCCAACAGAGTTGTATGCATAGTGGGCTGTATATGTTTCGGGTATAATTTTATGAGCGGGGATGAACACAAGACAAAAAAATGTACTTGTCTCTTCTCGAACATGCGACGTGAAAGTAGTGTCATGAGAATTATATCTGATTCTATTAGAAGAGCCTGAGTGAAGAACTTGGTGATATATTTTTTAGTGATCAGTTTTATCAATCTGATATTTCGCGGCAAGTAAGTAATTTTCCAAGTGAAAGAAAGCTTTATGTTATATAGTCTCTGCAATATTCTGATGAATTTGGTGAACTATTGTTTGTTTCTCTCTGCTTCAGTTTCACAATTTAATCAAACAAAACGTGGGGTGATTTCTCGACTGGGATCGCCTTACCCTATGTGACTGCCCATGCTTACTTCGGTAAGGTCACATGAACACAGCGTAAGACAAAATCGCCATCTTCAGTATGCAATTGAAGTTGAGCAGAGAGTTGTTCACAGTTTGTGTGTGAAGTGGATGACTTATTTTTGTGTAAGTGAAGTGATGAAGCTTACATTTTTTCTCTCTCAGAAACTATTTAAATGAAATAAGTGGTTTAGTGAAAGGTAATTCAGAGGGCATTTATTATGAGAGGCATCATGAGTAATAGAGGAGATAAACGTTATTTATCTTTAACATATAATGAATTCAAACTATGCCATATAATAAATTCAAACACATCAATACGCACATTATGAATACAACTAAGACATATAAAAACCATCTTGTTGATAAAAAAAATAAAATACAAATAAAAGTATACGATCTTCATTTGTCGAACGTTCCTAAACAGGCATGCTCACAGAAGCGAATGATAGAGAATATTAGCAAACGAGCACTTCAAAAACATTAGTAGATGTTCATTACCATTCATTACTGCGAATTCCGTGCGTCGTTTACAGCATCAACAGCGACTTAATTTGAATCAGAGTTATCATAGGCAGGTATCGAAATATGATACATAAGCGTATTTCAAAGTGTACGCAGTTTCACACAATTTACTTCACACACAGGTTGAATTTAAAATAGTGCATATACTACACTATGTTAAACATTTGTGTCCATCCCATTTGCGAATGACAATTATACAGGTACGTGCACAGGATATAGGAATTCGACGATTTGCATTAAAACAACGTAGGAAAACAATGAGTGATACTAAATATGCTCGGAATTACCCGGAAATATAGAAAAAATGAATACATGTGTCAGAAATATGACAGGAGTGACAGATATATTCATGAAAATACAGGGATTCGAAAGGCAGTGAGTGGAACACATTATCAAAAGAACAGATGACAGGTAGATAAAAGCAATCCTTAACTGGATACAAATATTCAAGAATACACCTAGAAACATCTCAATGGAGGCGGTGTGATGAAATTAAGTAGCACTGTGGGTTAGCTTGAAAATGGACTGCTAAGACAGATGGTTGTGGAGAAATATTGGAGATATCTTCATCCAGCTGTGGATTGACAACGATTGTTGATGATGATGATGAATAACAATAACAATAATAATCATTATTTATTAGATGGGGACCGCAAAAATAACAAATAGGCCTATTTATTAAACTACTGATAATTATAAAGGCTATTCATTGTGCGTGTAATTATGTTCAAATAAGCAGAGAAACATTGAACACTGAACTGACGGCAATTGAAGCCCAGTATCTTGCATGTTGGATAATTGTTTTACCACTAAGCAAGGCACTCTGGACAATTCTTACTTTTCTTGCGTGAATTATTCGTTTTCCATATCTGGCCAAAGTCTGGTAAATAAGTAGTTTCCAACAACTCCCCATGATTTCCTTTTTGTATTCCTCCCAGTGGAAGGGAACCAAACGTTTGTATACAAAATGCACCAAATAGACATGTTTTCATACTTCGAGTCATTTTCTGGTTTTCCAAGTACATTATCTTTGGAGTTGGAATCGTATATTCTTTTTTTTTTTTTTAAAAAAAAAAAAAAAGACTACATTAGGGAAGGAAGCTGTGAACATATGAATCTAACACTTCTTTTGAAAGCAAGTTTCCAGATATTATTTTCCAGATTATTCGACATCTTCAATCCCGAAGCCCGTTTATATTTTTTTTCGGAGGGGGGATAATATGCCACAAGTTAGGGAATGAGATAAGAATACAGTTGTGTTGGGCAACATCTTCAGAAAAATGCATTCGCAATTCATTTTAAACAACCTTTGAGTGAGGCTTCGGTGGAAAGGATACCTTCTCGAAGACGCCTTCAATATTATTATTATTATTATTATTATTATTATTATTATTATTATTATTATTATTATTATTATTATTATTATTATTATTATTTGCTTTACAACAGAGGGAATGAGAGAGAGAGAGAGAGAGAGAGAGAGAGAGAGAGAGAGAGAGAGAGAGAATGAGGATTAACATCTTAAACGATAAAAAAAAATAATGATTGTATTTGCATTAACCTGTCAGGGCCCTTCTCGCACTGTTCACACAAAGGAACGGACACTATCCACGGTGAGATAATTGCATCATGTGAAGACACGAGCTGTTGTTTAATGTAATGTAATACGACATTTTAAATGAATTTTGACAAGCGACCTCGATGCCCACATTGGACCGCGACACCTCTGGGAGCCCCTAAGGCACAGTTTAAGATTCATGGATTATTTAAACAAAACTGTCAACTCGCAGAACTTTATTATAGTTTTAAGTGCAACGCCTTAAATGTCAAGAAATTTAACAAACATGACAAAATAAATACAATTACGTACTACCTGTCGGATATTCTTGAAAATAATCAATCACTCTTTCTACCTTATCCTCGTTATCACATACTGCCATGTTTTCTTGCTTGCATCTTGTATGAGCGTGTGGTCTTTCTTAATTCTGCACGTCTAAATGCATGTACCAAGAATAATAGTAGCATTCAGAATCTTCCTGATATAACCTCCGAGCTTCGGACTCATTTCGCAGCGTTTCACCATAGGTAAGAATCATGTCCGTGTACTCCTCACGTAAAAACAGCTCCTACAATAGTCATTTCGTCACAAATGTACTTATTTACTACTAATTGTCACTACCAGTGTAGTCTATGACCATCACACAGAAATAGACTCGAAAGGAATAAAATTGTTCCATCTAGCAATTGCATATGAAGTTTCAATTACACTTTATTATTCGTATCTTGTGTGCGCCGTAGAGTTAGGCAACTGCTTTCTCGCAAAGGTGTGGTTGGTCATCTACTTACGTATAGTACGGCGCAAGTAGACCACCTGGGAAAAATAGGCTTATGCAAATAGTTGAACCCTCTTTCCCTTTATAATACACATTTCAATGAAGGTTTAATTATTTAAAATAATAATAATAATAGGATAAAGGCAACTAATATGGAATATTTTTATTTCCTGTTTATTTCTCAGAAATGCGTATTCCAGATTTAAAATATTATACATCATAATACTTGCGATACCTTTGCAAGACAAAACAAGTATGAAAGTTTGTTCCACATTATTGATTTTCTACAACATAAAATTGAAAGAAACTCAATTTCCCACATTAGGCACACCCTACTCCTAATATCGAACACCAATTGTTTTAAAAATGGAATACTAGAAGAAAATATGCGCGTTTGCCTACAATGGGCGATATTTGGGCAATTTGAGCATGGGCAATACATTCGAGCAATTTATTTGTTTGTTTAAGAAATAAATTTATTTATTAGTTGAAGGAAAGGAGCAGAGGAAGTGTTCGAGCTTCCAACTCGGAGATCACATCGACCCTTAAGATAAGTCTACGAATCGGAAAGGACTCATCCCTAGCATCAGGAAAAGTACTATCCCGCCATAAGCCTGATGGTACTGAGGAAAACAAGGGAAAACGTCACTCAGGATGGACGGTCTGAGCAGGGATCATGCCCATGCTCGAATTATCCAAATATCGCGTTGTAGAAATTGTGATTTGTACATTATATTTAGTAGGTCTATAAGACAAGTAAATAAAAATTGCATAACATTCTTAAGATAATTAAAACATGAAACAGCAGAACTTATCAGAATTTTATGTAGTACAAAGATAATTATCGAACTTCACTGGACTTATTCATTATTAGGCCTATGTTTGTAAATTGCTGTAATATGCTGTAATAACTACTTATTTTAACATTTGGGAAAGCTATAATAGCTTTTACCGTGGAATAAGTATGTTTAATATATACAACCAATAATAAAAAAAAATAATAAAACAAAATATTCGATGAAGCACACCACGTGCTACAAATAAAGTAAAAAGAATACCCTATATATATAAAAAACAAAGTTCAAACATACTGCATTAAAGCGTCCAAATTTTGATTCCAGTTTTACTTTACAAAACAATGACCACAAGCATATTTTTCTCCGCCTTTCATGTGACACATTTCATGGGACCATCTTTTACAAACTGGGCATTTTAACCAATCACCCTCCCCTGCACTGATCGAAAACAATTTACCACAATGTCTATATTCTAAATCATCGTCATCGTCAGTAGGACCACTTAAACTGTCACTATCTTCGTTCAAGTCACTCACTGACTCTTAAGATAACTTCCTAACTTGTGGTCGCGTGATGTCCTTTTCTTTATCTGTTTCGATTGGATTTTCGGCCGGGACTTGAAAAGCTAAACTTTTTTTTTTTTTTTTTTTTTTAACTGCCTGCAACGATAAGGTAAAGGCCCTTTGTGATGTGGAATGTTTGTAACTACTTTCGCCTCACCTGGCTTTCGCCCACGTATGTTGCGATGCACTGGCTCACTACTACGGATAGTTGTGGTAGCGGACTCACTACTTCAATCGGTACTGTCGTGCTGTTCTCTTCACTTTACACTGTAGACGACACGGCAGTTGTTACATTTGAACCAATAAAGTTTAATTCGAATCGGTTCACGCGTTCAGGAGTTGTCGCGAGACACTCACACACAGACAGACAACACAAATGCCAAACGTATCGACTAGGACTACTTGGCTGTGAGGTCTAATTTAACTTACAATTCAGTTATTCTCCTTCACTTCTAGTTCACATTGGTATGAACCTATTTAGGAATATTCCATATTAGGATTCTACTAGTATTCCATATTAGGAAAATCGCCATTTTGGATAGCTTTCTTCCTACACACGCTTACGTGATTCTCTGTATATTGAATCTTTATGCCCTTATGGTGTGGCTCAAAAGTAGGCATACATCCCTGCATTGATCAAGTATAACATTCTAGTTTATGGATTTATTAGCTTCGACTGTTCTGGGCTTAAGTTATAAGTAAAAATACGTTAAGAGCAAATAATAAAGAAACTAGGTCGACCTATTTGATAAGAATAATAAATTATATAAAATACAATGGGGGGGACTGTATACCTACTTTTGGGCCATTCTGTATATATGTAATTTAAATACCACAAACTCAACAATAATACATGCCTCTTTGCGTACATTCAGCAGCCTGGAAATATACGCCAGAAAAAACTCAAGTTCTTCAATATATATATATATATATATATATATATATATATATATATATATATATATATATATATATATATAGATATAGATATAGATATAGATATAGATATAGATATAGATATATATAGATATATATATTCTGCAGCAAACCACTCATGCGCAGATTGAGGGTGTCATTGTATACAAGTTTATGTAAAACCTTCTCGGTGGTAGCACATAGTAGACAAAATAGTCTGGTATTTCATATTAGGAACGTACTCCGTATTTGGTGCACAAACCCTATTATTATTATTATTATTATTATTATTATTATTATTAATAATAATAATAATAATAATAATAATAATAATAATAATAATAATAATAATAATAATAATAATAATAATAATAATAATAAACCTTATTTTTGGCATTAATTTTGAATTCCCCACCCCTTAATCACAATGTAAAATGACAACAACCTTGATGCAAGAACTATTTGTGTTCCAAGATTCATTTATCTCTGATGAGTAGGTTCCCTGCTTCCATCCTCGGCCATGTAAGTTTGTGATGGACAACATCGTGCTAGTGGGTTTTCTCGGAGCACTCCCACTTTCTCATTGCACCGAACTCTCATTCTCATTCTCATTGTAATTCTTCCGTCACCATTCACTTACTTTAATAATTGTCTCCCTTAATCTAACGGGTATAATCATAGAACGTTAAACTCAAGGACTTCATTTTTCATTTATATTCTGGGCATAATATTTCAATCTTCTTTACCTCCCTTAGCATACATATTTTTAAAAATCCTATCTTATTCATTGTTCTCGTAAGAACAGGAGTTTTCTATCCAAGTGTCACGTTGCTGGATACATTAATAGTGTTTGGATGTTCAGTGAATCACTTTCTCTCTTCCATATAATCGTAGATACCCCCCTCCCTAAATTCCTTTTTGAGGAGAGCAATTTTCGAAAATGCTTAAATACGTATTTCGTTTATTTTTAAATAAGAGTTACAAAGAATTACACATTTCCAACTTAAACGAATCCTTATTTATGCATTTACTGAATAAATAATAAGAAATCTTAATATTATAAAAAAAATGCCCTGTTTAGAAGCAGAATGTTCGCAGATGCTGAAAAACGTATTTAATTAATTTACATTTGAGTTTATATATCGAGTTTCACATCTCCAACTTAAGCAAAGTCTCACAGTAGGCTCTTTTCCAATAAAGAAAGAGAAGTTCGGATATTAAAATAATGACAACCTCTTTCTCTTAAGAAGCTCAATGTTCCAAAATACTGAAAAGTGTTTCCCATTACTTGTATTTATAATTTTCGTATTTATAATTCTTTTTCTATGAAATTTACCACAGATACATTTCCCGATTATACACATAGTATCAGTATTAAAAGTGCCCTGCAAAATCATTATCAAATTATATTCTTACAAGAAGACAGTTATAAATATGCGACAATCATTTTGGACATGAGTGTATATTCACAAAAAGTTAAATACATATCAGTTTCATCTTCAAATTACTTAATGCTCTTTGGCACCAGTGTGCTCAAATAGCACCAAAGAAAGTTAACAGGCAACGATGGACCAGAGTCTGAGGCATTACATTTATTTACAAGTTTGTTTAAAAGAAGATGATATAATGTCTACCGAAGAAGATATAATGTCGTCGAAAATACAATGATGGTTTCAGAATTATCACAAAAATACCCGTTTTTCGCACAAGGAAAATGCGTTTATATCAAAGGAATTACTCTGAATAAATTGGAAATTAAATATATGCCAGGGAAACTTTTAAAATATAAGATCGGATCAAGGAAAAGTGAAATTGCTAGACACTTAATTGTATGCGAGTGATATGTTTAAAACGTAACAATTGACAGTAAATTGCTAAAGGTAAAACTTAGTAAACAGTGTATTAAATGGAATTTAAGAGTGTTAACTAATAATAACGTTAAACAGAATGCCGAAACGTAAAAGAGGAGGTAATCTAGCCACTAGGTAACAAATGTAGTTTATAAGCAAGTATTGTAATAAAACAACTTAGTTAAGTGTGAAATAAAATGAAAATGACATTAAATACAAACCAGACTTTCCTTTCACTACAATTTTCTTCATTCGAATTTAATAGCATTATTGTTGCTTTTCTTTTTAAATGAATTTCTATTCACCAAATTTTCCATTCTTGCATAACCGTACACTTCATACATAAAAGTACGAAACTTATTAAATAGTAACAAATCAATTTATAGTCACCTAACTCCTATAAACACATTACCCCCGTACGAAGAACGGGCATTTCAGCTAGTCTATATTATAAAATAAAAAATGACTATGTTTGTGACTCTTAATTTCTTGAACCGTCTAACCAACCTCGATCAAATTTTCAACATATATGAGGTTCGGACCTGGAATGCTTTTTCTTATATCTCTTCGACGGTGTAACTTAGAAGATGGGAAGGGGGAGTCATTTAAAATGATTGAGAATGGCCGAGTGACATTTTCGATGCCGTTTACATCCGAATTCAGTCCCTAAGCCCCACTTCAGACAGGGGAGGGAGGATATATATAAAAATGATCGAAAGAGTAATATCAGTCTCGAATCCATATTTTTTGGGGCGGCTGAGATGAACAGTTACACATCCGATACTGTGGCCGGAAACATAGAGGATGGAGGGATATATACTAGGGATGGCCAGAACCGATTCCTGGTGGAACCGGTTCTCGGGTCTGAACGGATCCGGTTCTAGAAGATCCGGTTCCGGAACCGATTTTTCGGATCCATGTCTGGAACCGGTTCTTCGGATCCAGTTCTGGAACCGGTCCCCAAGATCCAGTTCTGGAACCGGATTTTCGGATCCAGGACTGGAACCGGTTCTGAAAACCGTATCTTCAAGAACCGGTTCCGCTGGAACCGAAATTTTGTGATCATCCATACGCAAAACCCAAACTTCTGGCAGACTGTGAACAGTGTGCTAGATGAAATGGTGGAAGCGACAGGCAGGCGCCCAGGCGGCGGCCGCTTGTCTCATTTGGCTAAATAAACTGGGTAACTGGCAAACTCATTGGCTAAACAGGCAAACTGGCCAACTCATTTGGCTAAACACCCACTGGTGGACCATTTTTTTTTCTGGAGGGACAAGCGGGTCTGGGCGGGGAGGGCACAAGCGCATGGTCCTCTTTGCAGTGTTTTGAAGATGAACTTTGTGCCTCCTTTAGGGTCTTTGCGGGCTTTCGGATCCAGGTCTGGAACCGGTTCCTAAGATCCGGTCCTGGAACCGGTTCCTAAGATCCGGTTCTGGAACCGGATTTTTGGATCCAGGTCTGGAACCGGTTCCTAAGATCCGGTTCTGGAACCGGGTTTTCGGATCCAGGTGTGGAACCGGTTCCTAAGATCCGGTTCTGGAACCGGGTTTTCGGATCCATGCACGGAACCGGTTACAGAACAGATTCTAAAAACCGGATCTCCGAGAACCGGTTCGCCGGAACCGGATCTTTGTGGCCATCCCTAATATGTATATGTCATTATACTGCAAAACACTTCAAAGTTTTGTGTGTGTGTTTGTGTGACAAATCTATTATGGTTCAATGTGCACCTGCGGTCATCCTGGACACATCCCAACGAGAATCGATTTCCTGCTAAACAGTAGCCAGCATTTTGGGGGGTAACTTCCGCAATGGCTGTTATGATGCGATGTTCAAGTTCATTAACATTATCAGGTAGGGGAGGAATATACGCCTTATCTTTCACACATCCCCACAGAAAGAAGTCAAGTTTGCTGTAATCTGGAGACCGTGACGGCTAGGCAATTGGTCCATCACGACCTATTCACTAATCTGTGAAACGCTGATCAACAAATTCCCTTACGTCTATCACGTAGTGCGGCTGGGCGCCATCTTGTTGCCACCATAAGCGGCTATCGTGGTTATCTTCATCTAACTGTGCAACAAGGAAGTTCTGGAGCATATCAAGATAGGCGATGACGATGATAGTGCTCTCAGCAAAGAGGAATGGTCCATAGACCTTTGCTCTGGAAACAGCGCAAAACACGTTCACTTTGTGGCTGTCACGAACCAGCTCCATGCACGCATGTAGATTTTCCGTGCCCCAAATACGACAATTGTTTGTGTTGATTCGGCCGGAAAGGTGAAACGTTGATTTGTCACTGAGCATTACGTTGTTCAAGAATGACACATCACCACCAATGCGATCCAACATGGTAACACAGAATTCATGTTGGGTATATTTATTCGCTTCACTCAGTGCTTGAACCAAGGACAGTCTGTATGTATTCATGGACAAATGTCTACGCAATACACGCAAAGGAGGGTCTGAGGGATACCAGTTTCTTGTAATGCACGTCGTGTAGATTTTCGAGGACTACGGACAAAACTTTCCCTAACTGCTTCCTGCACATCGTCAGTGTTTTGTGAGCGCCCTGGAGCCTTTGCGTGTCGCACAGAACTACCTGTTTAAAAAAAAATGTCGTGCCATCTGTACACTTTTGGTCTGCTGGGTAGTTTCTTGCTCTCGTTGCTGACTTCAAACCAAACCACGCATTTAACTCTTTCTGTACCAGCGAAATTCTCCAGTTATAACGACTGACCGGTGGCACCGCGTGTGGTCAACTTCGCAATTACTCACAACGTGAGTCAAACTTGAAGCGTTTAGCAGTATAATGACATATAAGCCAAGTCTGTACGCGGTTCTAATAAAGAATTATAACTGACTGATGTTGTAAAACCTTTAAAGGGTCACCCTGCATACACATAAAAATAATCGAAAATGATCGATATTAGTGCCGTATCCATAAGTTTTAGGGGTCACTGAGATGAACAGTGACACTTCCAATGCCGTGCCACACAAGATAGAGGGAGGGATATATATCATCTAAAATGGCCTATATTAGGGACGAATCCGTAGATTTCGGGGTCTCTGTGATGAACGGTGACATTTTCGATGCTGTTTAAATCCGAACTCAGGCACACAACATAAGGGAGAAATATGTAAATGATCAAAAATGACCGATATCAGAGAGTGCTTTAGAAACAGTAAATGTGATTGACTAACTGAAGGTATTACTATTTATTTTTCTTAATTTACGTCAGAGAAGCGGGTAATTCATGCTAATATTATATACAAATGAAAAAGGATCTTGTTCGTGATCTCATCACGGGAAAATGACTAAAAAGTTTGAAAGGAATTTTTGGATATAGTTAGAGCTTAAATCTAACTGTAATTTTATCATGTTGCTCTAATTAAAATGCGTATAATAACGGGGGGGGGGGGGGAGGTCAAAATGTGTGCGTAAACTTGAATTTCTGACCATTCTATCAAATTTGGATGATGAAACTCGGAATATTAGCTCCTTATTAAAGAAAAATAAGTGGACACTTTTCCCAACGTTTCTGAGAATTTCCATTGCAAGGGGAGAATGGAACAAGAGAACCAATCCTAGGGAATTAATGAATCGCGGCTCCAAAAGTTTGCCTGAGCTCCCAATATGGTGGCTCAAGATGTTATGTGCATGTCATTAAGTCTATTTGCACAGTGTATGGTCATTTATACATTTATAATAATCACATTTGTATCTAACTAACTTATTGCGATTGAATCAATCAAAGTGCTTACTGCTTACATAGACTTCATTAATAGACTTTTGTGCCGAATCCCGAATTCCGCACATTAAATTGAGTGTCTGTTGTTCAAGGGTCGAAAAGTAAAAATCGGTAAATGTTCTCTAGGATACAAATTGATACTTTTTTTTTTTTTTGTAAATTTGGTCAGTTCACATTGTATCCTTCTAGTACTAAAATAATAATAAAAAATGTTAAAGATATACGTATCACGATGGGAAATTTGAAATACCACGAGGAGATATTTTGAATGTATTGTCTTAATATTCACTAAGATAAGGCTCTATCACGTTATATGATATACAGTTGAGTACAGGAGCATATTTTTCTTCAATGGGACATGGGTACATTGATGCTCACATCTTAAATTTTTGGAGGGCTATATTGGCCCACCACTTAGTCAAGAATTTTCGAAAAAAAAAATAATAATGGATCTTCTCCACAACTCAAACATATATGTCTATAAGTTTGATTGATCCAACTTGTCTCCTTCTATAAATAATAAAAAAAAAAAATATTTTTTTTATTTATTATACTCTTTGATCATACTTTAGCATGTTATATGGTTTAGTAGAGGTGCTAATTCTCTTTGATAGTAGATAAATACATTGCCGCAGCCTTCTTAAATGTTGCGAGAACACATGGACTCACCCTTTTAAATTTGGGAAATGCCAAAAAATAA
This sequence comes from Thermobia domestica, assembly GCF_964235325.1. Lineage (NCBI taxonomy): Eukaryota > Metazoa > Arthropoda > Insecta > Zygentoma > Lepismatidae > Thermobia > Thermobia domestica. The sequence goes on from NC_137459.1 coordinate 104,838,280, forward strand.
ATAAATAAGTTTGGGAAATGTTCCGTAAGACTTGAAAATATACGTTTATAAGTTTGATTGGTCTTGTTTCTGTCTTCTTGTGGGTAAGAAAATTAATTAATGTGTATTAACGTGTGATAGGTTATTAACCTATCTAAGACTTTGGTATATACTTTTGTAAATCTAGATGTTTCGCATTGATTCTTTGCATGCATAAGAAAATTGTCAAATAATCAAATTTGTGGGGATTTTAACCTAATCTAAGATGAAATTTTGTTGATCATATCGATGAGTAAAATACTTTTTTCATAACACAGTTATCCCTTGGCACACTTCATTCTAAAATTTGACAGGGGTCCACCTTTTATTTACAAATTGTCATTTTCTTTCTTTCTTTCTTTCTTTCTTTTTTTTTTTTTTTTAGAAATCGTGCAATAGATGGTTCAACCTGTGAACAAAGCGTTGATACATTTTGGTAATCTGAGTCATGTGTTCTGACGTCAAATCACATATTTGTCTTCAAAGTAAAGCTTATAGATTTAGGACTTGAAACCTGATAGGTAATCATTAGAGCCGATTAATATGCAATAATAGCAATTTTACACTAATGCCTGTAGAAGTAACTCACTAGTCTAAAATCATAGATGTAGTCGAATAGCTAAAAACAGTTTATTTGCTAATCTAATAGTTGGAAACTGGATAAAGTTTGACGGTTAAACGTAAAACGTTATTATCAGAATATTTGTGCTTGTCAATGTTTGTTTTGGTACAGAATACAGTAAACGTTTTAAACTGAAAACCAAACCCATTAATATGGAACAAGAATTTCATGTTTTGAACTTTACATACAACTCATTGTCTAAAATCATTAGTCATAAGTTATTCTTGGTGCAATCTGATTGGATGATTACTATACAACTTTTATTTAAAGTTTTTGGAAAAAAAAATAGTTTTATTTTTGTCATAATTTTAACATTAAAAAAAAATTATTGAAAATTTTGAACTTTGGTATTGTAGTTACGATTGGCAATCTAAAGCAATTAATGGAAAGTTTTCCTTGGTATATGCAATCTGATTGGCTGATCACTTTCAAATCTCTATTTTTCTCAAAAGTTTCTGAAAAGTCTTGTGTAAAATTTTCGTTCGCAGTTTGATTTTTTTAAAATTCTGAAGTTGAAAATATTTAAAACTTAGTATTGTAATTACGACTGATAGTCTAAAGTCATTGATGGAAAGTTACTGTAGTGCAATTTTATTGGGTGACCAATTTAAATTCTTTGTTTATCTTTTACAGTTCCAAAATTTTTGCTTAAGATTTTACCTTGATTTTTTCGATAACTTTTTGACCTTTTTTTTAATAGTTTGAAAATGTTTAAATTTTACGATTTTAGTTACGTCTCTTGATCTAAGGTCATCGATGGAAAAAAAAATAGAGCTTGTTCTTTTGTGTGTGTTTGGATGTTTTAAACCTTTAAATTTATGTATTATTGATGAAAAATTATGACTTGAAACCTGAAAAGGGTTGCATATTGATAAATGATATTAACATGAATACTTCTTACGAGGAGGGTGGTGAGAAATCGTAGTGTATGGAAGCATTTCCAATTTCGTCAAGAACATCATAGTGATTGTAAAATATCGATGGGTATCTGGACAAAGGTGATATATACATTTTTCTTCGAAAATCAGGTTTTGACTGATATGGATAATGTCCGAAGTGTTTTTGCATTTGTAGCACATTACATAAAAACGAAAGAACCTCCAGCAAATATTCAATTAACAAATACAAAGTTTTGCATGAAACTCTAATTTATGAGATGCCTTGAATTTTGTGTCCTGCAAAAATTAAATCACGGACATATTACCTTTGTCCACATACCCATCGATATTTCCTTCAAATGATAATTATGATGATAAATGTTTAGTAAAAAGATAAATAAGACATGAAAGTTAAAGCAGAATCTGTATTCTTGTATCAGCATTTCTTAAATAATGAATTTTGTTTGAATGGGTATGTGAATTAAATACAAGTACTTCAATTACTTGAATATGATAGCGTTTATTGCTTTCCTCAAATCAATCAGTTTGTTTTATAGTTCCTTGTAAAAAAAAAAAATGTTCATAAACCATTCATCTGCAAAACCAAATAGAAAAAGAAAGAAAGCGTTCTATTTGTGTTTTTGTTTGTAGAAAATTACTTCCAATAGAATATGTTGAACCAATACAAATGATAACATACGTTGACTGTATTTCACGGTAGAAATCAAAATTAATGCAAGCACAGACTGTTTGATAAAAAACATTTTATTTTTTGACTGACTAACTGAATTCTGAGGTTTTCTATTTACTGGGAAGTTAGAGCTAAACAAAATAACTAAAACACTGCCTAACACATTTCACAAAAGGGAAACATTTGAATTGGTTCATTGCATTTGAAAGACATATGTTATCAAATTAACTGACTCTATCGATGGGTTTCCTATGAGTGACTGGGCATTCAGGCCATGGGGTTGTTGTTTAACGTGCAACGCCGACGAACAACGTAATCCGCTTCAGTTATGCACTGTTGCATATGCATTTGATAAAGTTCACATCTCTCTCTCTCTCTCTCTCTCTCTCCCTTTCCCGGAACATAATGTAAAAGCGCACAGAGAATAAACTCGTACTCAATTTCAATGTTTCTTTTTCTTTCTTAAAAAAAAAACACTTCTGTGTTGCGCGCTAGTTAAATGAAAAAGGAAAAATCATAAAAGCCTTCTCAGATGTTGACGTTTGCACAGAAGTGTGATATGACAGGATTTCAACGAGACAAGGGAAGGGCAAATTTATTCAAGCATTTCTACATTTCAGGGATTCTCTTCTGGTTCCCTTTTACAACCGACATTCTAGAAGCGCTGGTTGAAACAATGCATATGGGTTCTCCTATAATGTCAAAATATTACAGCAAATTTCGAATTTGAGTTACTTTTATATTACTCTATGCACCAAACGGTAAATTAAATATTTCTGAATAATAATAATAATAATAATAATAATAATAATAATAATAATAATAATAATAATTATTATTATTATTATTATTATTATTATTATTATTATTATTATTATTATTATTATTATTATTATTATTATTATTATTATTATTATTATAATGGTGTTATGTTAGCTGACACACATGTAAAGGGTGGCGATAAGTAAGTCGGCAAAATTGTATTTTTCATCTACAGGTGACCCAAATCAAAAGTGATACAGACAACACGTTTTATTTGGTGTTTTGGTGTTATATATATATGGTGTTTTAAAACAACACCGACAATGTTTGGGAGGAGATTCTTGACGCCAAGATAAGACGGAAAGTATAGACCAACCTGGGTGCACAAATGCTTCCTTTCGGAGTTATAGGCAGCCGAAAATATATATATATATATATATATATATATATATATATATATATAAAAAATAAACTTTAAAGGTCCATAGCTCCGAAACTATGGGACCTACCTTAGTCAAGACTTTATTTAGGAATTAGTATGTGTCCTGTCCAAATATCTACGCTTTCTGAATCCTGCGGTACTCACGCTAGTACTTTTATATAGGGAGTTTGGCTACGCACATATAATTGGAAGTACTCACCAACTTCCTCTTTAAAAATTGTTGCGGAAGTAGCACAGATTCTGAAACATGGATTTTGGATAGGGTACATACTAGTTCCTAACTGAAGTCTTGGCCCGACTGGAGTAGATTCCAAAGTTTGGAGCTATGGACCTTTAAACTTCATATTTTTCATATTTTCGGCAGCCTATAACTCCGAAAGGAAGCATTTGTGTACACTGGTTTGTCTATACTTGTCGTCTTATCTTGGTGTCAGGAATCACCTCCCAAACGTTGTCGGTGTTGTTTTGAAACACCCTATATATATATATATATATATATATATATATATATATACATGTATGTTTACAAAATATACGAATGTGGCTTACATTCTGTTGGATGCCAAGATCTTCCCAATATTGAATCACAAGGTTTATCAGAATTTTGTACAAACTGCTTTAAGCCTACCTGTACAATGAAGTTTCCCTGCCGCTCCAGTCTGTTTAAATCTTTTATTCGATTTTTGAATCCCTTTGTAAGATGACGTTGTGGAATAATTCAGTTAATTCATACAGCCAAACTAATTACTTTTTTATTTATTTTTGCTGTGTTTTGTTTACAAACTCCAGGTACATTTGCCATGAGGCAAGTGTAGATATATATAGGATCTTATAAAGCAACACCGACAACGTTTGGGAGGTGATTCGTGATACCAAGATGAGACAAAAATATAGAGCAACCTTCCTTTCAGCGCTATGACCAGTCGATTGATTGATATGATTTTAGTTTTAGCGTCCCTTTCAGCAGCGAGGCTATATGAGACATGGAACTACTGATTAACGTGGAATCCGAACCACATGAGCTCCCGCCGGGAATCGATATGACCAGTCGAAAATTTGACGGAAAAATGCAAAAACAGCCATAACTCAAGAATAAAAATTCGTATCGAAGTCGGGTGACAGGAAATGTCTGTTATTTTTAGTCGTAGATTCTATTAGTCCACAGGGCCGCGGTGGCTCAACGGTAGAGCGTTCACCTCAGGTGTATGTGGTCCGTGGTTTGATCCCAGCTCGCACCAAGTGGACTTTGTGGTGGATAACACTGTGTGCGTGTTTTTCCCCGCGATTCTCCCGTTTCCTTCCACGTTTATCATTCCACCATTTCATTCATTTAAGACTTCATTTCATTTTAGTTCTTTTTCCGAGAATGTGTTCTGTACCGAGATAAGGTAGACAAATCAAATATGTGTATCTTAGCTTCTTTCAAATTCTAACAATGCTCTTCTTAGTTGAACTATGTGCAATGATTTTTATTCTTTGAAATGCTGTACATGATTAATATTTATTTTTCTCATTCAACTTTTGATAAAATATCCCTTGAATTCTCCAGTTTCCTTAGAGTCAGCCTGGAGTCGCCCAAGCACCACATCCAATTGTGGATTAATGGAATTTACGATTAAAAATAATAAACATTCCACTTTACAGACTTCGATCCTACATTTTGTTATCGAGTTATGGCTGCTTTTGCATTTTTCGGACAAATTTTTGCCTGGTCATAGCTCCGAGAGGAAGCATTTCTACACACAGAATGGTACATACTTTTTTTGGTCTTATCTTGGTGTATGAAATAACTTTCCAAACGTTGTCAGTTTTGCTTTAAAACACACAATCGATGGTAATGTAAAATGGGCGATATCTGTGATTTTCAAAGACGGTAAATTGTTGATACTCGGTACGGGTATGACAAATGTGGCAAGTGTATTGACTGTGTCGCAAAGGACTATATCCAAGGTGATAGCAGCGTACAAAATTCACCTCAAAACCACATCGTGAAGAGAAACAATGGTTAGAAGAGAGCCCTCTTTGACAGGTCCCGCTGAGCGTCAAAGGGCTTTGTCACTGAGAACCTTCGTGTGACTGTAGTACAATTGACGGAGGATTTCAAGGATCATCTCCCACAATCACTGTGGACAATCACGTCCCGCCGCGAGTTACATGACAAGGAGATACTGGTAGGGTTAAACGGACGAAATAAGGGACCATTACGCTTTAGTACGACACCAATGGTGCCGCGAACATGTAATACGGGCCGTTGAATACTGGAAAGTATGATATGGACTGACGAATGATCGTTCATCATACACAGTATTTCAAACCACGGACTTTGTTTATGTACTAAAGAAACGTATAATACACAGTAACTCCGTCTAACTGCAAAACAAGATTGCAGCTTTGTGTGCTGTGCTCCGCAATTCCTAGTTTCTAATGGGTACTGTGCCCTATGCTAATGCTTACCGGTCACGTCACTGCTCACGATTATGCCGCAACTTTAGAAGACCATGCACATTCTATAATCTAGATTTTGTTTCCAGACAATGACATATTTCAAGATGGTACTATGCCCATTCACATCTGGAACTGTTGTGACCTGGCTTCAGGAACATCGCGATGAACACTTTCCTGGCCCGCCCAATTCCCAGATCTGAATATAATTGAACATACGTGTTGAGTATTGGAAACTCGAATCCGGGGCTGATTCCCACCTTCCATTCAATCTAACTCAACTGAGTAACGCACGAAGGAAGGGTAACCAATATTTATGTTGTGTGACCCTTGTTCATCTAATTTTTTTGAGTTGGTAATTCGTCTAATTGTGGAGTATGTTGTAAGTTTGTATTTAAAATAACTAATGCACAAAATCCAGTTCTTCAAACCATTAGATAGGTTCAGGTGTGATTTTAGTGCTTTCATCCGATTGTAATGATATAACGCATTGCATTTTATTTCGCCATTGTGGAAACATGATGGCGAAATATTAAACTGTGATGTTTTATTATGTTCTTGTTTTTGTTCCGAAGCGAATGCTTTTACAATTAGAGTTCAGAGGTGTCAATTACCTAAGTATCTGAAATTATTTGAAATGCTTGAGCAAATGGAAGTGAGATAGTAGAGTTTTTGAAAATTTTGAACTAGTATCTAAATCAATATTATGTAATAACTAGATAGTACAAAACTCCTGGTGTGTAGATATTTACATTTAAGAAAAGGCTCAAACAGTAGTGAATTTTAAAAGATTTTTGAGTTTTGACAGTGAGTTCTTACATCTTCTAATAGTTTGGACTTCTAATTTTTTTTTTTAAATTTCTCCTGGGAACTTATTCCTTATTCAGTCGTTATGTGAGCCGGGTATCGAGATGTAAAGTAAGTTGCTCAAAAGCCCTATGTTTCTAATTTTCTAACTTTCGCTAACGAGTTTTTCGTGAGATAAGTAACGACAAGCGACTTCATTCAAGTCGACAGCATAGGGCCTGGATAGATCACTAGTTGTTACCGAAAATAAGAAAAAAATGTGGCTGAACCTGTTGATATTTTCACGTTGATTTACATTGGGAAAAGAAAGACAATGCATTTGTTGATAATATAAAAATCAGTTTAAAGAATGATTCCTGACATAATGTTGCCGAATTAAAATATACGCCAAGTTGAGCCTAGTATACACTTAGGACAGAGATCAGCAATTCTAAGACACATACAGGGAACTTTCAGTCTAATTTAATAACAAGACATATACGTCTAAATTGTTAGTTACAGTGATTCCCTTTAGGTATAGTGATTATAATTGTTCTACTCGATTTGCAATGTTGAAGTATATGACATAACACAGGTGCATGTAGTAATAATGCACTATCTAAGTATATTATTTCAAAATATTCATTGTCTTTTACATAAAAGAAGTAGTCTAAAGTGATATTATTTTCCCCTATATCCAACACATTTACACGTAAGTATAATCATTAAGTGTCAATGTTCTTTCCCGTCCCTTTCTTGGTACACACGTGCACTACAACCTTTTTGGTTTTAGTTACTTCATTTATATAGCTCGCGAAATTGAATATGATTGTTAAGTATGAAATTAACACCATTTTAATTTTATTCACATTTTTTAAACTTAAACTAATTTTTATCGGCTTGGTGCAGAATCCCTCCCGAACATGTTAGCTTAGGTTAGGTAATATAGTTTCGTTGTGCAAGTTTAAAATGTTTTGTCATATTCAAATAATAATTATGTTTACTTTTATTGCTTTGCATGATTTCCTAAAAGATTCTGCACTTCCTTTCCTGCTGCAACCCCAAATAATTACGTACTAATTGATAATATGCGTGTAAACTCATGGACCATAAAAACTATTATTCATGCGAAAAATACACACCAACCTGTGGTAGGTGGCCTTTCCAAGTAAGAATTCTATCTTCCGCATCAGCACAGGGGAAAGCTGGTGAGCTTATATAGAGGTGTGTGTGTGTAAAGAGTAGGCGCGAAGAGACAGTGTGTATACATATAAACGATTATTCATGAAGATAACGCACCAACCTGTGCTAAATGAGCACTACAGGCAAGAATTTTATCTATTCCGCATCAGTGCAAGGCGAAGCTAGTGAACGAGCGCTGGGGTAAATCCGTATCGAAGAGGCGAGAAGCGACGGTGGGTACGCGTAAAAAATATTATTCATGAGAAAAACACGCACCAACCTCTGCTGGCTGGCCACTCAATTGTATTTTTATATTGGATTTATAAGTATTTTAATGTTGTTTTTACAGTGTTTCAATATGTATGATAGGCCTATACAGGAAATGACTCTTGTAACAGAAGCAAATTGTGTACTATAAACACTATTTTAGGTGCTCAGGACTATCAACGGGTATATGACTTCCTATAGCATTTAGAGTGAAATTGAGTAAATTTAGAAATGATTTTTTTTTTTTTAGTTTAACGTCCAACTATTATGTCTCAGTGTAAAGAAGATTGATATTTTTAAGTTGGATGATTGTGATCTTAATTATTGTGTTCTTCCAGCGGGATACGTGCACAAAAAAAAGAAAAAAAAACGATACCAACTAGATCAGATCAGCGGGGAAGGCTAGCACTTATAATGGTTTCACACTAATAATCTATTCTTGTAATAATAAGATATATAATTTTCCTACATTGTAGAATTACAGCAAAGGAGGAAATTAATATCTTATACACTCAACTGAAAGTCATGAGTTGTTGGCCTATGGAACATATATGTATTGTTTTCAACAAAATATCAGAAATATCAAGCTACATAATATAACCATTACATATGTCATATCAATTTTCAGTATTTACATTGAGCGTGCGAAGCTTGGTGTTGCGAAATTGTGTGTACATATCTTATAAATTAGCAGAAAACACAATAGAACTACTACAACTATTTCGTGGCACTATGATGAGCCAGAAAACGCAATGCAGGGAGAGAAATGTAGTCATCGAGTCTGCCCTAAAGGTATTACTTATGACTTTCTAAATGTAGAGAGTTGTATTGAAAGTATCGAAGTTAATACAAAAAAAAATAATAATAATAATAATAATACATTCATTTTTAACAAAAAAATCAGTTTAACTATAGTTTTCTACAGTAATTTTTTGTATAATGTTCAGAAATAGTGATTTGCTATCCCTGAGCCTACATAATTAATTAAGGAATCTGAATAAACTTATGATAAACTACATAAAATTAACTTATTTCAACAGCAAGAAAACTAGTCAAAAGGTGTGCAACAATTCTCAAGCTAATCACATAATAAAACTTAAAGGGTAATGTTGAGTGTTGTAACAAATTCGCAGTTTTAGTGTGGTTGATTTAGGAGATTTTAAGCACCAAATGAAACCACTTTACGTGACAGCCCTTTGTGCGCATACGACCCTCCAACACCATATGTTAGTGATCCGACTGAACTACATCCAGCCCAGCGACGCTACGGCAGCGCGCTACATCGTCGTGTCTGTAACAGGCGTATCAGATGCTTTCTAGACCTAGTGGTCGTCACGTCTTTCATTCATGTGATCCCTAGTTTGCCTCACGATACTGGTGGACGCCGAAAATTGGAAGCACAGACTGGGAATCGAATCCGGCACAACAGAACGTGAGTCCAACGCTCTGCACGTTAGAATACGGGGTCCACTGGAGATCTTATGCGGTAACAAATAATTTGTTTCCATAAGCAATAGAATACATTATCTGCAAGGTAAAAAATAAGCCATATTAGTTGAAACACAAGAAAGTTATTTTCTTTTTCTTTTCTTTTTTCTTCCTTGGCAAAGAATGGAGTCTTTTAATCCCTTGAAAATTGGATGTAGTGGCACGCAGTGAACAAAGAAAATTAAAAGGAAGGAAGGCAACAAAAAGTAATAATAATAAAGAAAGAGAGAAGAGAAACTGAAAAGAAAATCTGGCTGGATGCACATTTAACAACTCGTAGCTGGGTTTTTAAGCAAGTTCTTAAGGCTTAGCAAAAGCTGCATCTACAAAGAGGTTAATGCAGTAATGTTGCAAGATTCTTTGTTAAATTCGAAGGTACAAGGGGGAGAAAGGATATATTAATTTCCTCTTGTACAGCATTTCTTTCTTAAAGATCATGGGCCTTATGCAGAGTTGCTTTGATGTATAATTAGCGTCATACTAAAGGCCTGACTGCTGCAGGAAACATATGTTAATCGAACTCTTTAGTAAGGCACTAGTCACGCGCCAGAACGACTCTGCGTAAGGCCCCATACATCTACCATAAAGGGGGCAGCGGTAATTATTTACGAACAGCTTAAAAAAAACAAAAGTGTCTCGGAAAAAAAGCGAATCCTTATCAAAATGTATAGAAAACTATAGTAAATAAAGTTTCTTTTGTATTTTTGAGATTGTTTTCTAGATACAATGAGATACAAAATGTTCTGCTAGTTCATGTTCTGAGTAAATTTTACTGAATAACGGATTATAGGTAACAGTAAAAAAAAAAAAAAAAAAAAAAAAAAAATCAATTGTTGGTGTTTTGCCACCGTAAAAGTGCCTTCTTCAGATTGGCCTTTCTTGAACTTTCCCTCTCCTAGCATGAGAGACAGTCCGCATTGCTACAGTGTCGAAACGTAATGATTACATATCATATTTCAAAGTAATCATGAATCTTGGTCCAGAGTAAAATATACAGAAATAAGGAGTAACATTTTTGTCTCATTAAGAAACTTCAATTGTCAATGAGGTACCAGTCCAGAAATTTGAAATTTCAATATAGGCTATTTTCAATAAGATAGTGCAACAAGCGATAAATTCGTCACACTACATACAAAAAAAAAAAAAAAAAAAAATCATTAAAAGATAATAAGCAGCAACTCCATGGACAAATAAATATGTCAATAAACCAGATGCGGCTCCTGAAGGAAAATGTGTAAAAATTAAAATTTTATTTCTATAAACTATGAGAAGGAAAAATATCTAACATTATAATTGTGTGGTAGTCTCCACATAACTCTCCAGGTGATTAGTGATGTCAACCGTCTCGGCTCGAGCCCTGAGCCACCGGATTGGCTCTGCTCGGTTCGACTGAACCAACAGATCGAGCCGGCTTGATTGGAAAGAGCCACCGGATCGGTTCGGCTCAGCTCCTCAAGTGAGCCATCGGCTCGGTTTCGATGAGCCACCGGCTCGATTCGGCTCGATTGAGGTTAGCTATCAGCTCGGTTCGGCTCGGCTCAGGTAGCAATTGGTTCAAGCTGGCTCCGTTGGGTGAACTGCTGGTTCCGTTCACTTCTCGGTTCGGCTCGGTGGTGACTGAGCTGTAAGCCAAGCCGCTCGAGCCGTTTCTTATCTGTAAATATTTATAATGTATTTATGTGTGTGTGTTTCAGCATGAGTCTGGAACACTTGGAGCAATTTTAACCAAATGTCCTACACATATTACTTACAATCTGGAAAAGAGTACTGTTGGGAAAAGTATCCTTAGCTAGTGATGTCCAAAGTCTCGGTTCGAGCCCTGAGCCACCGGCTCAGCTCGAGCTCCGTCTCGGCTCGGCTTGGTTGGGCCCAACTGAACCAAGGGCTAGAGCCGGCTCGGTTGGGTGAGCTGTTGGGTCGGCTCACTTCCCTGTTCGGTTCGGTGATGACTGAGCCGTGAGCCGAGCCGCTCGAGCCGTTGATAACATTACAGGCGACATACATATACATCCGGGTGATGTCACGTTAGAGACTGGCAACGCTGCTATCCAGTCAACGAGCGTACCAAGTAGCTATAGCCTACGAGCAGCAGGAACTCTCTGGAGCTGTACGAGATAAGGAGCAAGTAGTAGGCTCCCAACGTGAAGGAACAAAAAGGAAAAACACGTGCTTCCCTGTTTGATATAACTATTTTTAAGTATCGTTATTTTGAAAGAACAGTGGACGAATATTCAATCTTTATACTGTAATTTACTTTGTACGTATAAACGAGTATTGGGCCACAGCCTAATAAGTATTATGATTTTTAATTCAATGATTTTGACCTGCGATGGAGTGGGTCAGTGGGTCAATGGGTCAAGTTTTCTGAGTGGGTCAGTGGGTCGTGGGTCAACAACATGTGACCCACCACCCACCGTGACCCACTGTGACCCACTGCGACCCACCACCCACCATGACCATCTGCGACCCATCACCCACCGTGACCCACTGCGACCCACCGACTCAGTATGATCACTGCATTGTAGAGAGTGTCTTCTGAAGACTGGTAAATTTGTCACCGTTTTATTTTCAAGACCTTCATTTCCCTTTCTTTTCCACTTGTTTCTGTCTACTTACCTGAGGTGAGTATATCTAACCAAGTGAAAAAAGAACTTCAGGCATTTTTGGAAATTGATATTTTTAATAGTAATAATAGCAATAGGACTTACACTACAACTTGGCTTTCGAGACCTGTGGGTTTTTAGAGCTAACTACTGGAAAAACTACATTTTTGAATCACTGTAATATATAAATTATTTATAAAAAAAAAATGAATGTAACTATGTGTGCCTGATCATCACGGTCAAATTGCAAAGTCAAATAAAATTACTTTTGGTATATAGTTAGGCCTTAATCCAAATTGGGATGTTATATTGCTTTTATTATAATGCATAATATCCTAAGGAGGTAGTGAGGATCCGAATTTTTGCGAAAAAAAAAAAAAAAAATGAGTATCTCGCAAGCCGTTAAACTTACGGAGCTGAAATTCAGTGTATTAACTCTTTATTGAAAATAAACAGAATGTGTCCTAGCATTTTTTTAAAATTCTCCTTTATGTGGGGAGGGGGGGGGACTTTCTATATATGGAAAATTGGTAGTGAGTTGGTTTGTAAAAATGGTCGAAAATGATCGATGTTATTTAAGAAAAAAATCAGAAACAAAAACACAGTGCTTGGCTCCATACATCCATTGCTTTCTGCTATAATAATTGCTGAAGCTTATGTTTATTATAAGGAGCGCTCACAGCACAGGGCAATCAACCCATAAAGTTGTAAGATAACTAGGCATAAAATTTGTACTGCAAGCTTAATTACACGGAAATTTGAATTTTGGATTGTACGCATAATTGTATGGAAAAATTTTACACTTTTTTCCCTTTACGTTGGTCTACTTACTTTGATTTGGAACTTTGAAATTTCATCCTTTTTCCCACTGAAAAGTATTGATAATTCAACAAGGAAATAATTATATTATGATAATTTAATTGAAATTCATCGTAATTTGGCACATGGCAAACAGCAGTGTGGTAATTGAAGTTGAAGAAGGAGGGAAATTCCCATTCACATCTGAATACTTTCCACACTGAGAAAAAAAGGACTAGGATTTCCGTGTAGATACATCATATTTACGCGGGTACACTCCTTAAGTAATGTAATTTCATGTATAAAAGTACAGCAGGTGGGAACACCATGCCAAGTCTGAAGTTCGGCGTCGAAATAAACTTGCTGTGATTGGATAATTTTATTCACATGATTGATTTCGTGTTAAAAACTATTACTCTCGTAAGATAGGGAGTCACAGATTTAGAAAGAACCAAGAAGGGACACTCGTAGGAAGGTAGTAACAACATTATATACCTAAGTTACCACCGTTCGAATGGGTATGGCGTTAATTTGGATTTGAAATGGTGGTCCCACAATACAAAATTTTCGCTGGACGGTGGTGTAGATTGTACTACTGATGAAACAACATTACTTAATGTGGTGACGCGCGTAACCTGGTAAAAACAGCATTTACATGCCAACTGGTTTATGTGTTTTTCTCCGTGCAGAAAACTCGTTCGCTTTCGCTTTCTAGACGGGGGAGGGAACTTGGTAATGGTATCAAACATTCATGTGTAATTACAAAAATTAAATTTATAAACAAATAAGAAATCATCAGTTTATCAGGCTTCAGTTGATAATTTATTCACAAGATTCCCTATCAAAGGCGTGCTAGATGAAGTTTCTGTTCTACATGGGTCGACATTGCCAACTGACATGGTCGATATGGAAAAGATGTTGTATGGTGATAGAGAGATGATACTTCTAGCTGAGTATTTCAAAACTGACCAAGAAAAATCGTTATCAGACTTAAGTCTAACAAGTAAATTGTCGATGAGAAGTTGCAGAAATCGGGTAGAAGTATTATCAATTTCCACGACAGAGTACGAACGGGGATTTTCCCTTATGAATTTACAGACGACTGATATTAGAAATAGATTAAGTGCTCAAACATTGTCTAACTTGTTCATCAATGTTAATGGCCCACCGCTAGACATGCTCAAAGTAGACGAGCTAGTTATTTCTTGACTGAAGAATGGACATCATTTCACTGCGGATGATTTATCGCCAAAAGGTTACCAACAGGAATCCCAATTTCAGATTTGTTTTAAGATGGAAAATTACGAGTTACGGAAAATGTATACTTGTATTACTAATGGTTTATTTATGTTATTCAACTTTGTACCTACTTTTCAGTAAGTCTCTTCTGTGCTTTAGGTAAACTACTTTGGAATAAATATTCATAATAATTGCAATTATGCATATTTGTAACTTAAATTTAACGTGGTGTTTTAGTGATTACACAAGTTACAATTATGGGCATACTTTATGGAGATGCTCTCACATAGGGTACCCGAACACCTTTATAAACTATGAAAAACTGATTTTTCAAGTTTTTTTGTGAGAAAAATACTGTGAACTGAGAAACCATAACCTTTTCCATATTGTACAGGGGTATTTTCCTGCGAATTGAAATTTCTTTTGGAATGCGTTCAGAAATTAACACTTGCAAGAATACTCTCTTAGTACAAGTATATTTTAGGCACACACTAATTTCCCCCCACCTCGAACTGTTTCAATTTCCTCACTGACACACACTTTACCATTTGATATTGTAAAGGTCAGATCCACCGTTATTGTAACAGAGTGGTGCTTGAGCGATTGACTAGAAATTCCGGTTAGTGACAATTTCATAGTCTTGTTTTATTACAAGTGTAAACTCTTTAGTCAGTACAGAAGAGGCCGTGTATCGTGTTCAGAGTTGATGACGATAGATTTTGGTGAGTCAGAATAGGTCAAAGTGGATGAGAGTGGTTCATGGTGGGTGGTGATTCAGAGTGGGTCATGGTGGGTCGTGGGTCACGGTGGGTCGTGGGTCGTGGGTCAGTGGGTCGTGGGTCAAGTTTTCATTGACCCACGCCAACTCTGAATTACTAAGTTTGATGTTGCATACCGTTAATTGTTAGTTTTCCTTGCAGGTGGTTTATCTGTGACTTTGAGCAACCTGTTAAGAGGAATCGTATTCCTACTGTTTGCTACCTGGGCCGAAAACGGGTAAAATTTTCACTTGTGAGAGTTTATTGGTCCGAGGATCATTTAATTTTGGATGTTACTTTATGATCATTTTAGTTAAATGAGTCGGTACCCACAATTATTATATACAAGAACTAGTGGAAGTGGAAGTTCTCTACACGGTAGGAATAAGATGTAATAAATACAGTAAAACCTAAAATTTTAATTGTAGAAATAACTTTCCTTTTCTACTTTAGAATATATATATATATATATATATATATATATATATATATATATATATATATATATATATATATATATATATATATATATATATATATATATTGAAAACGCAAAAACATATATTCTCTTATTTGAAATTGAAAGTCGATATACAGCATTACACATCTCTAGTTTAAGCGAATCCTGACGTTTGGCACTTTCTAAATAAAGAGGAGCAGAATTTTTGAAAACGCTGAAACTCACATTGGCTTATTTGTAATTGAGAATCGACAAACCGAATTCCACATCTCCAAGTTCTAGCTCCAATTGTAGTTAATCCCCAAACACGAGACTTTCTAAGTAAAGAAAAAGGAGATATGGGTATTATAGAAATGTCCTCTCTTCAGGATCGGAATTTTTGAAAACGCTGAAAGATGTATCTCCTTATTTTAAATGAATAATTTAAATAATGTATATCCCTAGTTTTATCTCTTAAGGATTTGTGAGGTACTCACATATATGCAGCAAAGCGGGCTTAATATATACGTATATACAGGGTGTTAATGAGCTATACCGACAATTTGTAAGAGGTGATTATTGACATCAAAATAAGAAAAAAAAGTGCATATTGATCTATTGCGAAAAATGCATAGTTTCAGAGCTAGGGCTGTCCAAAATCGCGAAAAAGTCAAATTTCAACAGGCCCTATTTCGAATTCCGGAAACTGTGGGTGGTGGTCCTTATCAGCGTAAAGGAAGGCACACATACACAATCCAAAAGTGCATACTTCTTCAATTTTCAATAGGTAAACAGGGTATTTCCTACAGGGTAAAATTCTCAGATATGCTCTCAATAGAGGTTTCAGATATACCCTGATTTCAAGGAGGGTCCAAACTATACAGGAGATAAGCCTTGACAACAATGGTCATCCAATACTTCGGAGGGAAGTCGGAAGTGTTAGGAACAGGCAGCTCCATGTTTCTTATGTACGGAATAGTGTGTGATGCGATGTATTTTTGTCACGGTACATTTCACGTTTTCTTCACTTATAAGCGTGAAAGAGAACATTGCAGTATGCGTTTTACCAAGTACGAGAAACCGTGCTGCTGATGATCCTTAACACTTACGACATCGCGCCAAAGGATTCTGTGTTTACTGCTATCAAAGCTTATCTTTGCCTACTTTAGACCAATCATAAAGTCTGAGCATATCTCGAAATTAGTTTGATGGCATATCTGAAAATTTCACCCTGCAGGGAGTATCCTGTACACGAATTGGACATTAATGAAATATGCATTTTTGGATTGCGTATGTGTGACTTCATTTACGCTGATAAGGACCACCATCCTCAGTTTCAGGAATTCGAAGTAGGGCCTGTTGAAATTTGGGTTTTTCGCGATTTTGGACAGACCTAGCTCTGAAACTATGCACTTTTCTCCACAGGTCCACATGAACTTTTTTCTCTTTTTTGATGTAAGGAATCGCCTCTTGCAGTTTGTCGGTATAGTTCATTAACACCCTGTATATCGCTTGTTCTAAAAAATGAAGCCCACGAACAACACAGCGCTACTCTTCATGTTTAACTAAAGTGGAAAATCCTATATAATGGTATATTCTCCAGGGCCTCCTTTAGCCGCTATAGGAAATCAAAATTTCCTTATGTGGCAACGTCGCAGATTAACTTCCCCATGCCGTAAACATCGTTAACACCTAGTGACCCACTTGCCAGTAAATGTCGATCGTCGATATAGAGACTCATCGAAGGATTGCCACTACTGTGCCACTGGTGGTAGGATTTCGTCGAGTCGAAACAAATATCTAGGGTCGGGGTGTTGAAGTTAGCAGCGAGGACTTCATTTTGGTCCGCACTCCTACCATCTGTCGAGAAGAATCGTGAAGGAACTAACCCGAGCTATTGCTACTCATGTGCATTCGGTTATTATTACACATTATTTCTTTTTCTCCTGATGAATTGCACATTGGCGTTTCGTCTCATATCTGCCGCTGGTGGGCAGCCAATTTTTGGCGAGAAGTGGCTAGTGGTCCCTCGGTGATCCACCGACGCTTACGGCATGGAGTTGGAACCACTAAGCATTACTTTACGAACACATAAAGCATTTACATCGATTTTTTTTTTTTTTTTTTTTGCTAATAAGTGGTGCTAATGTCAACGTGCATCGAGTTTAACTGTCATCTGGGAATAATTGATGTAACTATTTGATAACTTGTTAAATTTTCTCTGTGGTTCTTTGTCTGTGATGTTGCAACATACCGGTAATGAAATCGCTTCTTCATCTGAGGATCCGAAAGGTATAAAATTCGCAATTCGCTTTGATCTTGACTTGTAGAATAGTGCTCCGTAGTCGGTGGGCGCCATTTTTAAAATACCCGATATATATATATTAGTGTCTCTTATTTTGGGTAATTTCGTGTTGTGATATGCACACCCGCTAAATATATTATATGTGACCGTAAACACGCATTAGTGAAATAGACAAGTAACATTTTTCTGGAACTCTCACTGTCAATCACAGTAGCGTAAACATAAGCTCATTGTATTATAACAGTGTAACAATCATTATCAATTAATTTTCTCGTATTAAATTCGAATGGAACGATATTTTTAAATATCTGGTAAAAGTTCTAATGCAAAGTAGAGTTTTGATTATTAGTTACTTGTGTTCAGGGATGTACCGACGGAGGTGATCCCAAAGTTCGGATCCACCAGAACTTTTAATTTTTAAGAAAAAAATGCACAATTTCAGGGGAAAATCTACAAAAGTGGTTGTATTTTATAGGCTACTCCGAAAAATCTTAGAACCCAAAAGATAAACCTTGGGTGCGCGGCTGCTTGAGTTTACATTGTTTTATTCATTTCCTGATTTCAAATGTCTATGATGGAAAGAGACATGAAAGTTCTGATTTGCTTTTTGGGCCTAAGATACCCTAAAATGAATTTTGGAAGGGGAGAGTTAAGATTTTTTGTGAGGGTCCTGATTTTGTAGTTCCGCCACTGGATCAAAGACAAATTAAATATCAATTAGACACACATTTTTGTCATTTGTTGTGTATTAAACAAGTTCAGCTAAAATTAATAAAGAATTATTTGAAATCAACTATATCTCAAGATCGATTAAATGCACTAGCTTTGATGGTCATTGAAAATGACATACTCAAAGAAATGGATACATATGCAATGATGAGAGATTTTGCCAGATTGAAAGCCAGAAAAATATGTTCATAACATGAACTTTTCAGTAACAATGAAAACGAGAAATCAAGCAAAATAATCATAATTGTATGACTAGAAAATACTACGTAGATGTGCTTTTTAAAAGAGCATAAGAGCAAACCTATTTGTCAAAATCAAACCTGTGTTACTATTAGACTTGAAGCTCATGAATTTGATTCTGTTTCGACTTTTATATTTCAATTGCATTTGTTCAATTATTCTCAGATATACAGTATATCTTAGTTTTGTCTTGTGCTTATTTAATAAAAAAATGTTATTAGTTATTAAAATTGGAACATTGTTCAGTATTCATCCATAGTCAATTACTTTAATAATGTCGCAATTTTTCGTTAATATTCACAGGGAGACTAGACTACAGATATTGAAGGAATTTGCAATTGTAACAATTGTTTCAAGAGTATTTGTCCTTTACAACTTTCTATTTTTTATTATAATTTAGGCGTGGGTGCCGGAATATTGTTTGCTTACACTTAAGAAATACCTAAAACCTGCCCTGTTCAGTCCACAGCGGAAACCATTTTTTACCCTGGCAATAAACATGAATATGGTTTTCCTGTACAGCATTCGACTAATGCCATTTTTATTTAAATGGGGAAAAATGGCTCATTTTGATTTTATACTTTCAAAACTGCAATGATTTTTCTTCTTATTTTTCTAGAAAATAAGTTTGTTTGACTGAAACCATTTTTGCATTAACTGATTCATTTATCCCTGTGTTTTTATGCCGGAATCATTTTAGTAGATATTTGTTATGTCGTAGGTATTCGTTAATCAAAAAAGTCATTAATATAACAAAAGTTGTTTGACAGTAGAAAAATCACGAATATACGTTTGCTTCAATATATCCTTAAACAGCATTATATCTGTCATCATTTCTAAACACTGTAATATTTTCCTTATATATTGTGATGGTCAATCTATCAGACATTGATGTTGATGTCGTTAAACCTTTTCAATTGGTTTATTAACTTACATTAATATAAAATGGATCTGTTCACATCACACTCACTCATCCAAGTCCTTCACCCTAAGTGAAATCCATCTTCCTGCACTTGAGAATAATTGGCAAAGCAATAGAACGCCTTCATATATAGAAGTCCTATCAGCCTCTCAAATTGTCCCACAGAACTATATTTTCTGATGTTCTTTTCTTTTTTTGTATTTCTTCGTTTTTTTTTTTTTTTTTTTGTTTTGTATGTCATAAAATTTCGGATTTTCAAACGATAATAAATACTGTAGAAAATGCTGTGCGCTATAGAGACGAGTTATTTTGTTTTATCTTTAACGGGCATATTTCATAGAAATCCAAAATATTATTATACGATGTATTTATGGAACGGATATATACAGGGTGAACCTGAAAGCTGTGCACAAACTCTGGGAGGTGATTTGTGACACGAAACGGAGACGAAAATCCTGTTGCTTGTTGTCGAATTCCGTGTCGTGTACCAGTGAGAGGCAGGGTTGATATGTTTAAAACACGTGTTTGAAACATGTTTTAAACGAGGGCTGTTGTTTTATTCAGTTTATTTTAAACGTTTTAAACAAATTGTTTTAAACATTTTTTTCTTTGATGGTGGTTGGACACGTTTAAAACAACTAAAACAGATTGAAGAAGCTAATTTAATTTTCTAACAAACAATCCATTCTCCGCAGTTTTTGTGCTTGGAGTAAATTACAAGCAGAGTTATATTCTTATTATAACAGCAATTACTGAACGAAATTCTGCACATCATTGTGCGTGTAACTAAACCAACAGAAATTCAAATGAAGTATTTGAACATTTCTTAATTTTCAAGAGTAACGGAGGTTTAATACACTATACACTATTCTAAGATCCAAATTCACAAATTCAAAACTTGGGTATTTTTTGGTCACTATCATTTTCATAATAATTAACAGTTCTCACATCATAAGCTAGAAGAAATACTCTAACAAATACAATACAACTCATAGAAAAGACCAGTGACTAGCCTACAAGAAGCAAATGACATATTTTAACTAAACAGTTTTCAAGATACATCTCTATCTGCAACATGGATAGCTAACAATGATTAGTGTCTACGACATAACAACACAATTAACCTTTAGACGCCTGCCAGGGATTTTAACAAAATGGTAGACTCTCACGTTTGGGGCTCTGGTGACCCCCTAATTATCACAGAGTCATGTTTTAAACACCGTTGGAAAGCTTATAGACCACAGGTTCCAACGAGGTAACTTTCGTAAGGTTTTCGCCATATTCTTAGAAAAAAAAAACAGACATTTAAAAAAATCATTATAAAAACATGAAAATATTGACTTTGCTTGGCCCTGGCAACCCTTGCAGTCACCTTACACTGACAAAATGATTCTAATGTGTAGGCCCCATACTTGTGACAATAATATAAGAACAAACACCGTGTGCGTGGGTTTTCTCGGGGTTCTCCCGTTTCCTCCCACTTTCTTCATTCCAACATTTCATTCATTACTCATTATCACCGTCTCCTTTAGCCTAACCGGCATAACCGTGGGACGTAAAACTCAAAATTTCATTTCATTTCAATAATATAAGAAATGGTAGCCATTACTGCCATTGCGTAATGAATTCGTTTTATGTAGGAAATATTTTCAATATATATATATATATATATATATATATATATATATATATATATGCACAGAAAAACATTCATTGACTCATTCTCTGCCTTCCCCCACCATAGTGCCACGTCCATATGCATTTCATTTTTGCTGCACACATCATGTATGCGAACAACAATTATGCTTCTAGACAATTTTAGTGAAATATATCTTGTCTTATATGGAACCGTCCTGAAAATAAATGTAAATTAGCCTAATTTGACTCCTCTTCTTCTATAAACAACAAGCACACATACAGGTTACTATCATGTAGGGGACTATCTCATTGCTTCACATACCAATTTTTATCGATGTACCACAAAGAAGGGAGGAATGACCCCAAAATCTGATTTTTTTTAAAAAAAATGATGAAAAATTTAAAAAATGAACTTTACCCTCCCTCCCTCGACAGTGGTACCCCCTATATACATAGAATGCATACTGGCGGAAAGATTCGTCCTTCAGGAATACTTTGGTATCACAACTATCTTCCTGCCTTAATTAGGGACTGAGCCATTGAGGTTTAAAGCCCTGACACAGCATTTGCGGCAATGGGCGTTTAAAGATTAAGAATGCAGACGATCAGTAACACAAATAAACTAAACTCGGTGAACGGAGATCAGGAAAATAATAATTTCTTTCTCAAGAATTGAACATTTGAACGTATCGAGATTAGAGAAGTTCCCGAAATTTGATCTAGCGGTTGAATATAGATGGCAAGCAATCTATGTGAGCGTTAAAAATTTAATATATATGCCTATTTAGATTACAAAATAAACATTTTAAACGTGTTTTTTTTTGTTTAAAACAAAGTACTTTGTTTTAAACACTTAAAACATTTAAAAAAAAAACATGTTTTAAACATAAAAAACGTTCTTTCCTTAACACATGTTTAAAAAAAACTGGAGGAGTACCAACTTGGAATCGATAGTCGAGTTGAGTTGATTTTGCGTTTAATGTCCCGTTCAGCAGCGAGGCTATATGAAACGTGGACCTACTGATTAACGTGGAATCCGAACCACATGAGCTCCCACCGGGAATCGAACCCGGGTCTCCACCTCCGAATCCACAATCGAATCCGGACAAATTGAACGAAACAGAAAGATACGCACAAATTGCAGGAAGCGATTCGTGACATCAAAACTAGTTAAGTGTGTCTATGAATATCAGCAAACTGGTACATTAGGCAGTTGCGCATACAGAAATAGTTTGTGCACATCTTTCTGTTAAGTTCCAATTGTCAGGATTCGGTTGTCGATTCAAAATTGGCACCCCTATATACAGGGTGTTTCAAAATAGCACCGACAACGTTTGGTAGGTGGTTCCTGACACTAAGATAAGACAAAAAGTATAGACCAACCTGGGTGCACAAACGCTTCCTTTCGGAGTTATAGGCTGCCGAAAACATGAAATAATGAAATTTAAATGTCTATAGTTCCAAAACAATGGGATTTACCGTAATCGGGTCAAGACTTCACTTAGAAACTAGTATGTGCCCTATCCAGATATCCAAGTTTCAGAATCTTGCGATACTTCCCCAACAATTTCTACATTGGTGGTTGGTGAGTACTTCAAATTAAAGGCCCGTAGCCAAACTCCTATAAAAAATGTTGTGTGAGTACCTTAGGATTCTGAAACATGTATTTTCGGATAGGGAACATGTTAGTTTCTAAGTGAAGTCTTGACGCGATTACGGTAAATCCCATAGTTTTGGAGCTATGGGCCTTTAAAGTTCATTTTTCCCCCCATGTTTTCGGTAGCCTATAACTACGAAAGGAAGCATTTGTGCACCCAGATTGGTCTATACTTTTTGTCTTATCTTGGTGTCAGGAATCACCTCCCAAACGCTGTCGGTGTTGTTTTGAAACACCCCGTATATATGCATGCTAAAATTAAACTTATGTATGTTAAAAATTTGATTGTGATCGATCCTGAGGTACAAGAATGATGAAGTTAAAATTGCAGTCATTTTTGTTTTAATTTTATATATATACAGGGTTTTCATAAAGTCTGGACGGATTTAACTTGCTTATAATTTTCATAAAAATGCTCATAATGAAATCAAATAAAGTGCAAAGGGTAGCGGAAGGATTAGATTTTTAGTTGGCAACATAAGCGGCAACTCTGAACACGTTGAGAGAGGGAGAGGGAGGGCAAGGGTCAGTTTCTTACCAAATTCCATCCATTGTTGTTTTCATTGTTGTTTCAATGTTGACTGTTAAAAGTAAGTTGTAAGCTGTATTGGTGTGTGTGTCTTTTAAAGAAATAAATAAATGAAAAACTCCTCTGAGAAGACTTTTTTTTACCGTATCAAAGATGGCGTCGGTGAAAGAGAAAGCGCAATGTGTTCTGTGGTACGCAGAGCTAGAATAACCAATTCTGGTGTGTCGAAAGTTCACCAAAGAGTTCAAAAAGCCGGCACCGACTGAGAGTGCAATCCGAAAGTGGCATGCTAAGTTCTTGGAGACAGGAAGCGTCCTGGACCGTCTGTGGCGTGTGTGGCTGGCATTTCGGATCAAACACGGCGGAACGCTGTGAGTGGATTCCAGCGCCGCCTACGCGAATGTGTGGACGTAAATGGCGCCCAGTTGGAGGTGTGGCGGTGAATGAACTGAGCTGGCGCAGATTACAGGTAAAAATTTAATCCTTCCACTACCGTTTGCACTTTATTTGATTTCAATATGAGCATTTTTATGTAAATTATAAGCGAATTAAATCCGTCCATACTTTATGAAAACCCTATATATATATATATATATATATATATATATATATATATATATATCCTCTTCCTCCTCACCTACGTTGGCTCGTCAATGTGAAACGATAAAAAACACCCGAGGCCAGACCCTCATATATGTTGAAAATTTGATCGAGATTGGTTATTTTAATTTATACGCCCCCTCCCCTCCGCCTCTCCTGTTAAAGTGAAATTACAAAAATGTTTCCAGATCCGAACCTCATGTATCTTGAAAAGGGCCTGGACACATCCATTAGGTGCCTGGGAACAACAGATTTTGATGAAACTTGGTAGACTAATAGGGCACCTTGCAAAACTAATGTAACTAGCAGGAATTTGTCGAAAAAGCTGTAGTTTCTGAGATACAGTCGATTCATTAAAGATGACATTTGTCGTGATATGTCGAGAACGGCTCCACCGAGATCAAGCAAACTTTGCAAGCCACAGTAGATACATAATAGCTTTAAAACGAAATGAAAACGAATTGTCTGCACCTGCGCGGAACTGCACAGAATGCACAAATAATTTTGCGCATGCGCATATCACGAAAACGTAAAGACTGCGATATATTTTTCTCCTGCTTAGTTTGAACTACATGAGGAGTATAACATAATGTAAGGAAAAAAAAAAAAAAAAAAACTAGACTCAAAGGTGAGCGTTTTCAAGCAACTGATGTGAACAGATGTTGGGGGTGGTCTGCCCTGGATACCACCCTCTAGTTACGGCACTCCGTCTGGCTTTTCAGTCGTACATTTCCATTACACCTGTGTAGAAGTCATATAGTTAACGTTAATAGTCGCCATATTCGGGTCGTAAGTACTGTATCAAGTAATTGTACGTCTTCAATGTTCCACAATAGTAACACAGTATTAAGAGAGCGTAAGGATAAACTATCAGGCCTATTGTCGCGGTCTATTGGAAAACCTCAGTGTGATGCAGACATCTATGCTTCTTCCATAAAACGAATGTACGAATACTCTTGGATCCATCGCGAGAAGAAAGATGGTCCCAGCAAGTAGTTTTCGACAACATCACACTATACATTCAGAGAAAACTTATCTTAGTGACTGCTTTAGATCATGACATGGGGATTGTTTACAGCCGAGTAGTGTTGATGGTGAATGGTGAATATTCCTCCCTTTGTGAATGTTGCTTCGTCGGTAAACGGAACTCGACATCCACATTTTGGAAAGGTTTGTTGCTGAGAGAACCGATTACAGAAGTTTACACGAGCCGGGCAATCAGCAGTTTCCAATCTTTGCATAGGGTGTATGTGAAATTGGTTCACGTTTGTATCATTTTATGTTCTCCATGCTGACATTCGTAATACTTAATGTTGTTGCTTCAACTCTTCAATACTAACTTCAGGGTTTCTCTCAACTGAGCGCAGTATCCTACTTTGTTGGTGAACAAGGCGGTGTTGTGATCGACCTTGGTGCTGAAGTGGTTGATGTACCTGACCAAAGTCACTTAAACAGCGGTGAATGTCTTGAAAATTCCAAATATTTGGTACTGGACAGAATGGAAAGCATTGCTGGTATGACATTGGTACTTGGCGACAAATAAAATTGGCTAAGCCGTACATGTAGTGAATGCCCGCTAGTTGTTCATTTGCGTGTGGCATCTTCGCGTTTAATATAAAATTTTTAAACATCATAATAGTTAAAATACAAAATAAATAAACGTTTACTCACCTCACCACAGACACTCGAAATTCTTTCAAAACACCTCATAACACACACCGAAGAAGTTTTACATGCTACATTCATGATGCTCAAATATCGGAAGATCTTATTTGTAACCAAGAGTGTTCTTTGAAATCCACAATAATTTCACTAAAATTCAATAAGTGATCGGTATTTTAACACGTCCGTTTTCTGAAGAGTAAAATAAGATCGTTCTTCTCATGTTCTACACGACTTTATTTTCGAATGTTAAACAGGGCTCCCTTGTTAGTAAGTTGTTAGCGTATGTGGTCTTGGCGTCAGAGAGATCGGGTTTAATTCCTTGCGGGCGCTCCAAGTGTGGTATAGCCTTGCTGCTGAAATGGACGTAGATAATTCTTTGCACACCCATTGTACATTGATGAAATGTACATTTTTCGATTGGGTATATATGATTTCATTTCCGCTGAAATGGGTCGCCACTCCATGGTTTCTAGAATTCGAAATAGCATGTGCTGAAATTGAGCTTTTCTATGATTTTAGACTACCGTAGCTCTGAAACTATACATGTTTCATACATGTCAATATGAACTTCTCTTATTTTGATGTGAGGAATTAGCTCTTACAGTTTGTTGGTATAGTTTAGTAACACCTTACACATATATTTGTTGTGGATATAACAATACATGACGTCAAGACAGGTGCGTCAATTTGACTGTTTTATTTTTCATTTTTTTTTTGTATGTTTAAAAGGATATGCTTCTGAGATGGTCTCGTTCAAATTAAATTACGATCTAGTGTTAGTTTGTGAAGGTAGAACATGAAACTCCTGAAAGGAGCACAGTGTTAATACCATCGTTCAGTGTATACATGTTCACCAATTTGAAGAAAAATACATTTGTTTACTTATTTTCCGTAGGTCAGTCTATTATATGGGAGGTTAGTATCCTATATTTAGTTTAGATACGCACGAAAAAGTACAAGAAAAAAAAAAATGAAAATCAACCGACTTCAAAATAATGCTAAACGCAGAATATAGTTTTAAGAGCGCTAATATGAAGACAATAATTTTACAAAGCCCAAGAAGTTGCTACTATCAATAAAAAAGTGAACTCTGGACAAAGACCATCGAATTAATATCTAATGCATTTGCCATTGATTTTGTGATACGCAATAATTTGTTTGGCTGGGCTTCAAATTTTTACTAACAATACCTGCGTTTCAATTTTGTTCCAGCACTTCTTAAAATTATTTTGTGCTTTTTAGCTCTTTTTGAAATTAGTGAATATTTCTTTTATGAAAAGTTTATTATTATTATTATTATTATTATTATTATTATTATTATTATTATTATTATTATTATTATTATTATTATTATTATTATTATTATTATTCTATTATTGATCAGTTTCAACCTCAGTATGCTTTGGAAATAACATGCATCCCAAGTTTCATTATAATCGGTTATACATTGCAAGAATTATCGTGGAACAGACAGATGGATATACGCACAAATTCTTGTTGAGTCGAATGGTAGAAACTCCCTGCACTTGCTTCGATCATTTTTCAATGCATCAATTACGGTACACCATTCACTCGGGAATACATACACCTGATTTCTGCATATATGCAATACACCCGATACCTGCATTTTTGTTTGTTTTAAGATGCAGGCAGACTGTTTTCTTCGCTAGTTTATTTCTTCAAAACTTCTTTTTTTCTTACTGTCAGCAACACACTTGTCAAACTTCACTATCAGCTTTTCTTTCTTGTTATGTGCAAGAAAAGTTTCTCTTTTGGTCAATAAGCTATAGAGCATCTCGTCAGTGACAACAACTTCTGCAAAGAATGGCCATAACATATGTAATCTATGTTCAGCAACACAGCCACAGATGTTTAGATATGATATGCGAGGGAAAAAAATAGTAACGAAAAAAGAAACGGCAAACATCTTCCGAAGTTAAGCTCACTTGACATTTCTGTGTCAAAGCATAGACCGTATCAATTGATACAATGAATGCGTTATCCTGATATTGACAGATTGAACGTGTTTCGCATCTGACCTCATATCTTGCGAATGAAGATCAAGAAAAGAAGAAGAAGAAAAAAACGAGTGTCTTCAGAATGCTTTCACTTAATAGCTATTGTTCTTTTTTTTTAAATATCTGTATTTTTTAAAAAGATTACTTTCATTCAGAAATATTCAAACAATTCAAGTGATGTCACAGGGATACTCTAGCACTAGAAGGACCAATACTTTTACCTCGCTAGAAATACCGAGTCGTCATTTTGACGGCTATTTAATTCCAAGAGATGAATATTATTTTTCTTTATATTTCTCTTATTTTAACTTGAATTTAATCTGTTTAATAGACTAGCTTATGTTTTATGTAAGTTTTTCTCGTGACATAATACAGGGTGATCCACTAAACCCCGTCAATATATTAAATATAATATTAATATCGGAAGTTCGCCCACAGGACAATGACATGAAAAATTAAAATAAAGGAATAATACTTGCATTCCTACGTATGAAATCCTTTTTATACTAGTCACGTGATCACCCTACCTGCCCTGTAAACATTGGCTGGGCTACTTTTCTTTAGCACAGACACTGTGTATAATGTACCAAAATAATTAGTTTTATATCGAACTTTTTATTACATGGAAGTGAATTTACATTTTCAATATATTTTT
Organism: Thermobia domestica; assembly: GCF_964235325.1. Classification (NCBI taxonomy): domain Eukaryota; kingdom Metazoa; phylum Arthropoda; class Insecta; order Zygentoma; family Lepismatidae; genus Thermobia; species Thermobia domestica. The sequence continues at coordinate 104,866,653 of NC_137459.1, forward strand.
ATTTCAACTTGCATGCACTGAACTCAAGACAGCAACACTTTTCTTGCGCTTACACTTGTGTACAGTGAGTGGATTTCCTGATTGATCTTCATATGCGTTTGTAGTGAACATATCCTTTTCTTTCTCATTCAAGCACATTTTGGGAAATTCTCCTGTTTGGACGCAGACTACCAATCAAGGTCATTTGTTTCTTTTTCAAAGACTCTGCTCATTTTTAACCTGTAAGGAAAGTTATCGCAAGTAACATTCAGTCCTCTGTTGATAAAAGGATCCATCGTTTTCAGAACAATATATTCGCCTAATTGTAACTCCCGACGTCGTTCTTAGTAGTTTTCCAGGTAGGGAAATACTTTTAGTTCATACCGTGACTTTACAACTGGAAGCAATCAAATTTGAATCCAAATTTTTCAGGCTTGTTAGGCAAACATTACATAAATTTGCATCTCATCTTAGTAAGAGAATAACCGTTCATCCACACAAACACTGTCGTGGGGTTTATAGTGCTTGATACAATTCTCAATGAATAAGTTCTACACAGATGATGCCAAAGCAAACTTGTTTGCTTCTAGCCTTGAAGAGCTAGGACATTTTTCACCAAATAGAAGATACTTCATTATTTCAAAAAATACCTTTTTTTTCCATAATCTTTCTGTAAAACACTGGTCCATAGCTTACGTTCTATAGTTCCTTCACGGGTATATCTGAAGCTACACGAAATATCAATATTGCTAGAAATGAAACTGGTCCTGTAATTGACAGTAGCCAAAGAGAATCTTGACGCTCTCTGAGCTTCAACAACGGTGCATTTCAGAACGTTTCTCAACATTGTTTCGTCTATGAACAAGCGAAAAGCATTACCAAAATCATCTTCAATATGATGTATAATATAACAAACAGGTTTCTCGCGAAGGATGTCGTGTGAGGCAGTAAGCCCAGCATTGTTCTGTTTGTCCACTTTACTCCAACGTGTCCCGTGAGCTCCTATAAAAATATTTGATCGATTACTTCTGGAAACTTCTTTATTGTTTCCTTCCTCTTATCCGAAGAAGTAGCTTCAAAAACTGCATTCTCGATACTACTGCTGTCTTCATCGAAGCAGTTTCCCTGTTGTTTTTCCAAACGAAATTGATTTTCACTCAAATCTTAGAAAGTACGTAACATTTTATCAGGTCTCATGTTGCTTTTGTAATTATTCATATCTACCTTCAAGAAAACTGTTATTTCTACAGAGAACAATGTTACTAACGAGATACGAACATAATTGAAGAAAAAAATATATTCAAAGAAGTGCCATATATCTTTTTCCTTACAGCGATGAAAAGCAGAAATAAAACATTTCAAATAGCAAACTCGTTGGAAAAAATAATGTAAAATATTTCAAAATTTATTATTTCCAACTGAGATACTACTATATAGCGAACAACCTATAAAACAGTCCACATCAACAGCAAAATATAGATTTTTAAATGAGGCAGTCAAATTGACGGGATGGTCCTTCTAGGGGTATACAATAAAAATATGTATTTATTTAAAATAGACAAACAATGTTTATATGCTATACAAAACCTCTCTTTAAAATAATAAAAGTCCTAAAGTATGGTTGCGTCAGTCAAAGAAATATATGAGATATAGAAAATTGTTTTACGTGATGCCGTCAAAATGACGGCTTGGTCCTTTTAGTGCTAGTGTTCCGAAGAACATTATTTACAGGACTAACATACCTCAAAATCCTTGCATTGATACCTTGAAATTCATTTTTTTTTTTGTCTTTCTTTCCTTCAGATATGGAAGACCCTACTCTATGTCTCTAGAGATTGAAGAATAAACTTATAATGATATTGTGTACAGAGTATCTGAATAATCAATTAACTTGCCTATTTTAGGTATGAATCTGGGTATAGCCAGAGTAATTTTCGGTGCTATGTCAGTATCGTTATCTACTTTACTTGCATTAAGAAATGACTAATTCTGCTATATAAAGTCAGAATCACTTCAATGGAATACAAGGCTCTGACCATACATCACCGCATTCAAAGTGGAGCATTTGGTTTCACCGTAAACAATATTCAAGAAAATAATGACCGAATGTTCTTGTAGAAAAGTTGTGGCACACTTGTCGTAATGTAGTTAGTTAGGGGGCTGTTAAGCCTGCATAATACGAGAAAGATGGCCAGTATATTTTTCCTAAAGAAATATATGGAAAACTACAAGAAGCTGGGATAGACGAATAGACTGAAAATTGGGGTTACGGTTACAAATTAAAAAAAAGAAAAAAAAAGGAAAGTGTTTGCAACTTTATCACACAGGTAGTTGTTGGCACAATTTAATTTAGTATTGCTCCTACACTCACTCTGACATCTTATAATATCAACATAAAACTGCGGAAGTATGGACTTCAAGAGAAACGTGAAATGCCAGAATTTTTGTGATTTTCAGCATTTTTATCTTAAAAGCCTGCCATACTAAAAATAATACAAACTTTACCATTTTTCTTTTATTTGTTTATTTCTAATTGAAAAGAGATAATGAAATGCAACTTACCACATTCATATATAATGTTACTCTACAACAGAAAATATGAACCTGAAGAATTTACAGTGTTGCCATCCATAGAAACGACAGTGTTGCCAGAATAACAATTCCCCAAAATCTAATTTAAGGCAGCGACTAGAGGAATGAACTCAATTGCATTTGGTTGCGTATCATGTGTTTTTGTATCTTGTAAACTACTTTAAAAGAAATAGATGCATTTAGTTTGTAATAAACAACATAGTTTTAACATACAGTTATTAAAATTAAATGTCATTTAAAAACTAGCAAAATAAAATGAAATGAAATCTTTAAGTTTTACGTCCCACGGTTATGCCGATTAGGCTAAAGGAGACGGTGATGATGAGGAATGAATGAAAAATGGTTGAATGAAGAAAGTGGGACGAAACGGGAGCACCCTGTGAAAACCCAGGAGCACGTTGTTTATCCACCACAAAGTCCACACGGCGCGAGCTGGGATCGAACCAAGGACCCCAATCACCGTAGGTGAACGCTCTACCACTGAGCCACCGCGCCCCCACTAGTAAAATAAGCAACATAAAAAATGGTAAATTTTGTATTATTTTTAGTACGGCAGGTTCTTAATATACAAGATCGACAATTTATCTTGATGTGTCATTGTAGCTTTTAAACTAATGAACATTAACCAACTAAACTTTTGCACCATGCAAACATCGGCAGGAGGGCATTGTTTGGCATACACTGTTTTATCGCAAGATTAGCAGTATATACAAAGGATCTTAAGGACTTTATTTAAAAAAAAGTTTTAGATAGGAATCTCATCGACTTACGTGAATGGTTCTCAATAGACTTAAGTATCATAATACCATTTACAACAATGTGATAGCTCGAACTATTCGATAGATAGTTTTTTAAAGTGCTAGCCAGGCCTCGTATTCACGTGGGGGCTAGGGGACCGCCCCCTAAATTTTCACTGGACCCCGTAAAATTTTCACGGTAGACTTGCAAATAAACTATAATATGGTTGGGTCGGGCCCCATAACTTCTACCGCCCCCCTACATTTTTGAGCTGGCTACGGGCCTGGTGCTAGCCGTAGTGACTATCTGCCTGGAAGATGGTTACGCCCTCTTTGAGGTGAGTGGTGAAAAGGAATAAAGGAGAGGTAGAGGAAAGAGATGGTTGAGCTAAGATATTTAATTTTAATATCATATATTTTCATTAATCTTGCAATAGTTTGGACGAACGAGATATATTAGAACATGTAAAGCATTTTTTTTCTTTCTTAAATTTAATTTGCTTCCGTAGCACTACAACAATACTTCCTTTTGGTAGGTTTAATTACAAAATAACGCTTGAAATGACATAATTTTAAAGAGTGTTGCAAACTGTAACAGTTTCACCACATCTTCAGAACAGTTTGATATACCAAATTGCTGTAAACGGGATTCTGATCTTCACATCTACTGAAAACCATATATGCAATTGGAAATTAAATCTTTAAGTTTTACGTCCCACGTTTATGCCGGTTAGGCTGAAGGAGACGGTGATAATGAGAAATGAATGAAATTGTGGAATGAAGAAAGTGGGAGGAAACGGGAGAACCCCGAGAAAACACACGAACATGGTGTTTGTCCACCACAACGTCCACCTGGCGCGAGCTGGAATCGAACCAGGGGTCCCGAGCACCGGAGTTGAACGCTCTACCATTGAGCCACCGCCCCCCATATATGCAGTTGGAAGATATACTAATCGAAGCAGTTTTTTGTCAGCATAAATTCTTTTGAATAAAATTCAAATTTTCAATCCGTTGTAACTTCGTTCACATTCATTTGAACTATGTCATACCATGACCGTTGTATTAGACTCGAAAGTACTTCAGATGTGCATTGTCCCATCTGTGTCATTTTCAGTATTACTGCTGCAGAGATCACCAAAACCTGGATGTTTGTGATATCACAGTATCCTTAAAAATGTGGTATGCAATTTTTCGTTTATTATGTTGACTTAAAGTATGCAATAACCTCACGTAGTATCATTTGGAGATAAACATGTATGCTGAGTTGTCAACATTGTTAAACTTGCGGTATCGCAGGGTGTGGTAAATATTGTCCTGTTGCCGATATTTGCCTGGTACAACGTTTCAGTATTTATAGTTTACTATTTTAAAAGTTGCGAGGGTGTATCAAGATAAATGGTGCACCATTTATTTAAAACTAACAGAAGTATCCGTTCCCCGCACGGTAAGAATATTGTTCATGTAGAATCTTTGGAAGTAAAGGCAAGTGTAAAATATATAACGACGATCGATTCTCAGGCCAGGTGACGGCTTCGTTTTTACGCATGTACAGAATGTGGTTGATGCAAACCAACCCAAATATATGAAATGTATGCAACCTGAATCACAGTAAAATATTTGGGTTTCCTATCTCACAGGCACTATGGTTCATTATTTATAATGTTTGTACATATTTTGTACCCCAATCTTCTCTCGAGCCAAAAGCTAAAAAAAAGAAAAAAAGAAAGAAAGGTTCGTACGTATTACACCTGGTGGAGATTTTTCTTTGTACTAAATTTGATGTCTCTAGGTGACTCCTTTCTTGCGAAAATTTATTGAAAGATACACACAAAAGCATAGACACACAGACACACACACACACACACACACACACACATATATATATATATATATATATATATATATATATATATATATATATATATATTAATATAGATAAGTGTGTTATGATCTCTCTCTCTCCCTTTTTTCTCTCTGTGTGTGTTTGTGTGGCTCCCATCAGACTTTCAAATAAAAAAGAGTCACTTAGATCCACCAAATTTTATACACATATAGATTTTCACTAAATTTAATCACGGAGAATGCCATCTTTTTGCGATTTTTTAACTCGAGAGGGGGGATGTGCAAAATTATAAATAATGAACTCTTTATAATTAATAAACTTACGCAAGCCAAACATTCTTCTCGTGGTCCAGGTTGCGTACCTTCCAGGCCTCTGAATTGTTTTGGGGTAACATTATTTCGGTGCGAAGAGTGGGCATATTAGCTGGCCCAAAAATTGCTAAGGGCAATGGCGTTGCTCGTCGTTATATATTTCGCCTTTTTTTTAACACCACTCCTCCCTTAGGAAGAAAGGTTTTTCGACTATTCTGTAAATATTTTTCTTCTCTTTTTTTCTTTTTTTAGCGCTTCAGTTACATTTAGTTTTGTTTCCGAATATTTATGTTCTTCTCTTAGTTTTAAACTTAAGGCTGTGAGCAAGTTATTTTCCAAATATGTCCCAAATAAATTTCATACATATGAAAGAAAGAAAATGTTCCCAAGTTACTAGACAACTAAATCGTTAAGTAACTGTTGCATTTTTAGAATATTATCAATTTAAAAGAGGCATTCATTTTGCATCCATGCCTGAAACTTCTCTCCAGGTTTGAACATCAATTGCCAATTTTTACACTTGGATAAATATTATAGAGAATATTGTTTAACATTTACATGATTATGTATGATCTAATCCTAGGAAAAGTTGTTGGAAAGCAGTACCGTAATTTATCCAACAGTATTTGAGGCAGGATACCTGATTTCGCTGATGCTCACAATGAGCATGATTTTCAAGGATATAGGTTAACATCGGTAATGTTCTTGACAAGGTAAAAATTTGTTTCAAACCAAATATAACAAATTACGATTCCTTTCTGATACTACTAAACAGCAATGGTCTTAGATGCATTGGACACAAAATGTACGGTGATGGTGATAAACAGAGTTCACTCGCTCAGTTTAATTTTGCATCATGAATATGTATATCCTTTGTTACGTTGGGATAATGAAAAGAGTAACATTATAATGTTTCCACTTCTCGTGTGTTTGCAAGCTGATTTATTCAAGAGCATGCTGAGTGGTCAAATTTTGTTCCTTGATAGAGGCCTTCGTTTCGCGTCGAGAATGGCCTGAAACAAGATGTATTGTGGCCACTATTATTCAACTTTGTTCTAGAGTATGCTATAAGAAAAATCAAAGACAGCAACCAGGACCTAGAATTGAATGGTATCCACCAGGTTATGAAATATGCTGATTATGTAAATCTGAGAGGGGATGAAAGGAGAACAATATAAAGAAATGCATAGATCTTATTAAACGCTTCCAGGGATATGAATTTAGAAGTAAATACAGAGAAAACTAAACACATGAAAATTCGTCAGGATCGAATACTGCAAATTATGGATACTTCAAAATACCAAATAATACTCTTTGCAAAGTGGATACTTTCAAATATTTAGGATCAATATTAACAGACCAAAAACATATCCAGGGAGAAATTAAATGTTTACTTGAAGCAGGAAATTATGCCTAATGTGTATAGTGCTGTATAGTTAGAAAACATGATCACTTAATCTGATTGAGAAACGTAGACTGAAAATATTTGAGAACAAGATCCTGAGACGCATATTCAGATTAGTGATGTGAGTTGGAAAATTTTCCGCGGAAAATTTTCCATTTCAGAAAATTTTCCCCTGTATTTTTCTGGAAAAGTTTCCGTTCTAAACAAATGTCAGTGATCAAGTATCAATTCCTCATTAACCATAAAATTGATTGACTTCATGAATAGAAACGTTAAAAAGTGGAAGATTGTTTAAAGAACCTGAAACTTTTCATGGCTGAGAAAATGTCCGGTAATACGTAAAACAAGTGAAACAATTTTTCATGAATCGAAAAATTTTCTGTCGTGCATGGAAAAATTGTAAAAAAAACTTTTTGTAAGTAGAAACATTTTCATCATTTTGAAGAAGAAGTATAATAACATTTTATGAATCGGAAAGCTTTGTTTCTCTGTAGAAATAAGTGAAAGGAATTTTCATGGATCGAAAAATTTTCATTATGATGTAGAAAGAAGTGGAAAAATTCTTCATAACCCAGGCAATTTTGAATATCATGTATAGTGATGTTAGATGGAAAATTTTCCACTACATTTAAGTGCACATTGAGCTATAAAATTGAATTCTTGTAGAGGAATGTTACACAGAAACAAATTATAATTATCCAGGTAACTTTCGGGAACCAGAAAATTTTCTGATATTTCGAGTTGGCAAGTAAAAACTTACATAGTCTCTCTCTCTCTCTCTCTCTCTCTCTCTCTCTCTCTGTATAGGTGTGTGTGTGTGTGTGTGTGTGTGTGTGTGTGTGTGTGCATGTATGTATGTGTAAAGTGCAGGAAACATAAATCGTGTTCGTAGAGTACTAATATCCCACCCCATTGTTTAAAATGTAACAGGAAAGCGAAAATGAACCTTTGTGAATTTATCAGTTCTTTCAAAAACAGAAAATTCCACTATTCCTTCACATATACGCCTGCCTATGTAATGAAATAACTACATAAAAATTCCAGTTGCTTTTTTGTAATAGAAAATTAAAAGAAATGATTTGATTTTATTGTCTTTAAAGCTATGAGAAGATATCGTCTTACGCGTATTAAATTAACGAAATATGATTTTGTGAGATCACAGGTGAATTTTGAAGGAAGAATACATTAACGTTTTTGAAATATTTTTGCAGAAATGAAAAATCGTTAGATATTCACTTTTTTCAGACAATATTTATTACAAATAATTTTTACTTCTAAACAACGATGTAGGAATAAATGCAGTATGTTTTTATGAATAAGAATTTTTTTTGAAAAGGTTTCATCACTGATTCAGACCCAAGAGGAACGGGAATGGGGAATGGCGGAAACTTCATAACGACGAACTACATAATTTATAGTACCGAGACATTGTTAGGATCATCAAATCTAGAGGCTTAGGTGGGGATGCCATGTAGCCAGAGCGAAAGAGAGTAGGAATTTTTTCAAAGTTTTAGCTGGAAATACAATCAGAAAGTGACCATTAGGAAGATCTGAGTGTAGATAGGAGGACAATATTAAGATGAATCTCACGGAAAAAGGGATATTCTACAAAATAGAAACTGAATGCAGCTGGCTAGGAGTAGAAGTCAATGGATAGCTTTTGCGAACGCGACATTAAACCTCTGGATTGCCATACAGTTAGTTAGGTAGTTGGGTAGTAGCCGTGATTACAATCGTTTGGTAGAAAGTTAGACAGATTATAATCAGTTAGAGAATAAATTGTATGATATTGATGTTTTCAAATCACATTATAAATATATAGTAGGTTAATCAAAATTGTTGATAAATCTTCCCTTGTAGTTCTTTACATACACTCCGAAACTGCCCAAAACCCACCACGAGGAGTAAGATAAAAATCGAGTTCCACCCGCCCATCTACTTGCTTGATTTTTTGGCTCATTTACATTTGATAGCCCTGTTTGGAGTCAAACTTTTTCATTTTTTTCGAGGCTAATTTTGTCCTGATAAAGCTATTTCTTCGATTCGCTCAACACACTGATGCTAACGCTTATGTATCTAGTTTTGCTATTCTCTCCCTCGCTTGCGTATGGCACGGAAAACGTCGAACTTCCTCAGGAGCTGTAGCTGTTCTAGTATTTTCTTCTATCTGACTCGAAGAAAGTTCTCTTCTTAATAGAGGCTCAGTGATGTCTGCTGAGAACCAATCGATCCCTTCATGTTATTTATTGGCGTCTAAGTTTACTTCAGGAACAACGAATTCACGTAGACTTGATCTATTTCTCTGCAAACATTATTATTATTATTATTATTATTATTATTATTATTATTATTATTATTATTATTATTATTATTATTATTATTATTATTATTATTATTATTATCCATCCTAAAACTTTGATGTCCTGGCTCATGTCGATGATCATTGCCAAAAAAATGTTTTCCGAATGGGCAAAGTAAGCGTTGGAACTAATCACAGTATGCACGATTCTTCTTAATTCCTCTGCATGAATGGATGCAGAAAGAGTGAATAGCCACAAATGTCGTGTCCCGTTGGTGAAATTTCCCTTTATTTCAAGTCAAACTCGTGCATATACTTTGCTGACATACTGTGCAAGCCAACGAAGTGTTTCTTTGGGATTTTCGGTGTTAATATATAATCGAAGAATGCAAGAAGCTGCCGTCACCATCGGGACATGACAATTGGTCCAGGCTTTTTCTTCAGAATACCTGACGGACACAAACTTTCTGAAACGATTTAGTAAATGTATAAAAGGTATTACTGATCGTTATTGGACTGTGTATAAAATTACAATGTTTCCTACTTCTTAAAAAAAACAATGATTTACGTATTATTATTGTCGTGTGCAATGTTGTAGGTAAATACATATTTTCTATTATTGCACAGCCAATTTCAAAATTACTTGATATCAGATTACTTGATTAAAATTTTCTTTATAATATAAACGGGTCTAAAAGAAGTTGTTCACGATATACGTGAAAAAGCTGCAATGGAAGTGTGACAACGTATTTTTCACGCTACATATGAAGAACATGAATTGAAATATAAAAATAAAGTTTTTCGACTGACTACCATTTTTAAGAACATAGAAACAATATCACATCTCACTTTTCTCTTGAGTTTTACTTTGAGCCTCAGAAAGCTTCAGTGTGAAAAAGAACGAAAGGTTTTAGCTATGCAGCACAATTTTCTTCGTGGTGTCATGCGGGTTGCATAGCAACAGCTTAAAAATATTCAAGTCCCATGAGGCAAAGGAAGGGGTTGACAAAAAAAAAAAAAAATCAAAATCAAAATTTTCTGTGTAGACTACTACTAACATGAGGCAACTTTTCCGCAACCCTGCCAACCGAAATTCGAAGGTCGTGTTGCGGAAACGAAATTCGAAAATTATAGCTGTGCAGCATAGTTTTCATGGTTGTGTCGTGCGGATTGCATAGCCGTAGCTATAAAAAAATATTCAAGTCCAATGAGGCAAAGGAAGGGGTTGACCAAAAAAATACAAATATTGTGTGTGGACTACTACTAACACGAGGTAACTTTTCCACAACCCGGCCAATCGAAATAAAAAAAAAAATCAGCCCACCCTAGTAACCAAACTTCTTTTGCTCAGCTCAATCTTATACCTAAAGTGAGCTTTTTTTTTCTTTGTGCGGTAGTAATTGAGCTGTTGAAAAGGTAAAATACTATGTTAACGGAATATAGTTAAAAAATACAATTCTCTGGGCCAGGGGTTACAAAATTTGTTGTTGGAAATTCCAATTTAATGATTTATTTTAATGTTTCCTCGAAAAGATGACTTCTCTGTAAGTCCAGATCAAGTTAATTCCTTACGTATCGTGAAAATGTAGGCTATATTTGCTCCATTTCAAGACACTTATTAAGTATTCATTTAAAAAATACTATTGCATTTTTTTATATATTTTTCTTCGCTTTCAAACTCTAGAACCTAAGCATAGTGATGCTTTCAATAACGACATCTGTAAATGCTTTATTGGATTTTTTTTTTCTTTTGAATTCAATAAGTACATATACCTAAGTACACAAACATGATACATCATATTATATGCTTGAAAGTTTATATAATATTAAGGACACAGTGTGCACAAGTCAAATAAAATATCAAATTATTTCTCCAGCTCAATGTAAAACATAGAGGGTCATAATGAATGAATTGGGAGCAACTTGATGGTCAGTCAGCAGAGTATCTTAAATGTCGTCCATCCCATGGCTGCAATTCAGAGAGTCAGAGTTGCATTAAACACACTGGGTGTAAACACGTATCGATCTGTTGTCCTATCAATTAGAGTTATTAGCTACATGTTGAAAATTAGAGATGCAGGGGTGACACCTGAGATTACCCCCAGTCTCTCAGCTTGCAATAAGTTTGTTATACTGTTTTGCTTGCTGTAATGGCATTGTGTTATTTTCAAATTTCAGATACAGACTGAAAAATTATATTTATACACTACATAACGATAAATAACTACGCTTCCAAATTATAGTAAATTTACTTACATAAATTATTTTAAATTATTTCCATATCTATCTTCGTTTGCGTACAGTTATTATGCTATATAACTCATTAGTGTTCATTACTTAAATTGCAACGCATTCATACATATAATTCTGGAAATGCATTTTAATAAAGGAAAACGATTACATTCTGGGAAAATTAAATTTCAAATATGGATTGGTATTCCAAATATACCTCACATAGTATAGTTTTGTGATCATATACTCTATAGTTTATTTTCCTTTGCACTCTGTTTAGAAATATAATTTCGAAAATTCGTTCTGGTATATGACATATTTGTATTTTCTATATAGAAATACTCCTATACCAAATTTCATGCGCACACGTCCAACAGCTGGAAAGCTTATTTGCGTTCCTTTGCATTAGCCATATAACTTTCTCTTCATTCAAGCTTTCTGTATGAAATTTCAAAATACAATTTTTAAATAATAGTTTTCACATATTACATATTGTTATCTGTTCTTTCAGCAGTACAAACAAATAAATACAATTGAAAAAAAAGAAAAAAAACTATCATTTTAACATCAATGTAAAGAAAAAAAATAGTATCAATTAGTACAAATAGTCTTTGCATGTCAAGTTTATAAAGAGACATATTCAAATAAAGAATCATCTTTGCTAGTATGTAAATAGAACCTTGATATTTCTTCAGAAGTTTAACTCCAGATGATGCTTTTGGTGTAAAGGGAAGGAAATATTGCATAAAAAAGGTAAAACAAAACAAGGTATTTTTTTTATTTTCTAGGTAACAATTGTATCTATTGTATTAAACTACATATATATCTTGTACAGGTATATTATCAGATTGCTTAGTGTGTTTCATTAAAAGTACAGTACAGCATTAGTCCTCTTTTTTTATAACTTAATTGTTGATTAGATAATACAGACTTATATTTGGGACTTACGGCAAATTTGGAGGATCAGACTAACGCTACACCCTTTTTTATCCGTTAGAACGAGGGATGAATGTATAAAATTGAATGTCTTGGATATTGAATATTCCAACAATACCATAAATTAAATGAAACGAAATCTTTGAGTTTAACGTCTCAGGATTACGCCATTTATGCTGAGGAAGACGATGATTAAAGCAAGTGAATGATGATGGAAGAATTGGTGGAATGGAAAAGTGGAAGAAAACGGAAGTACCTCGATAAAAATTACGGACATGATTTTGTCCGCCAGTAACTTGGTTGGCCGGGGATCGAACCAGGGACCACACACACCTGAGGTAAGCTCTCTACCACTGTGTCACTGTTCTTCCCCAATAATAGTAACATTACCAATAATTTACAAATAAATAATTCAGGGAATCTTGAAATTGGAGTAGTTGTCTGTAATCTTAGAGAAAAAGGAGATTTACCGATTTCCCATAAAAAATCGAACATAAAAAGTTCTCATGTCCTAAAACAGGAAGTCTGGTAACCCTAACAAAGGTCACAGTACTTTACAAGTACAGTTAATTTAATGTCATTTCCTATCAAAATTAATTTGGAGGTATTTATATACCTATATCATCCCTCTGCAGTTGCATCAAGCCTACATGTTTGGCGTACATATATATGTAACATAAGATCATACACATTAGATCATATTTATTATCTTTTTTTTTTGTTTTTGTTTACGGTATATTGTTATTGTACTAACACGGTGTGTAAAAATCTTCTAATTTGGCTGTTATGGATTTGACTGACTGAAGATTGATGTCATTTTTTTTTTCGGAAATTGAGGGACGGGACTTCCTCTTTAATGGGAGATTCGGACCAGTAGTGAGGTTTCTAATGGAAGGAAATACTCTCACGGGGAAAGAACCCAGGACCACGCTTACAGAAAGCAAACGTGTTAGTTTTCTTAGCTACGAAAGGTCATTGCTCTTAAACACTAATTAAATGTAAGAAATGATGAATAAATTAAGTATCTAAGATCAGAATACAAATATTTACATCAACATTTTTTTTTAGTTGTTTTCTATTAATACAAGCCAAAACTCTGCATTTGAATATGCACGACATGAAATGAGGCTTTTGACGTGGATCAGCGTTTACTGTAAACAAGGAGGATGCTTCAACGCTTTTCGGATTTCTCCGACTGACGCAGTTGAATACAATCAAGCTACTGTACTGTGTAACTAGACATCTGCACTCTTCACCTGGTCCAACATTCACTCCTCTGAAGTGGATGCAGCAATGTTTAGATCCAAAAGAAGGAGAAAAAAAGAAAGCAAATAAAAAAGAAAGAAAAAAATGAATATCAGATTTCCATAACTCAAGTTTACAATATGTTCTTTGTTTCTGTAGAGTCCAGCTAACAACTTTATAACAATTTGTTCTCAGTAAAACATACGAAGCGACAAGGCGTTAGTTTAAACATTATTGTGAATAACTTTGGATAATAACACATTTTAAACTTTTAAATGAAAATGAAACTCTCCCCAGATCTTTGCACATAGTAAATTAGTTATTGAGTAAAATATTAGGTGACATTTTATTGTTCTTCAGCAAAATATTAAAGTTGTCGAAGGTCATGTATTCTAAGCTTGCTAAGAACTGACGGCGTTTTCTCATCATCTCGGCGCAATATGTGAAAAGGGAAGCTGAACTTAATATATGCAGAAGGTAACAATAGGATGAAGCTGAAAAGAAATAAATAAATTAGACTTATAATTTTAGTCACATGCTGACGCCTTGTAAGCTAAAGCAAACCGATGATTAATGCACGTGAACGATTACGAATTAATTGGCGGGGCGATAATGTGGGAGGAAATGAGAGAACCTCGATAAAACCCATGGACTCGATGTTGTCTACCAAGTATTGACATTGCCTAGGGTCGAACCAAGGATTCTTCCTATCAGAATACAACACTCTACCGCGAAACCATGTAGCCTCTGTTTAGGACGCGGAAGAGACAAGATTTGAGGTTGTCTCGAAAATGTGCTGCAAAGTGATTTCGTCTCGAAAAATACAGGGCGTTTCAAAACAACATGACAACGTTTAGGAGGTGATTCCTGACACCAAGATAATACAAAAAGTATAGACCAACCTAGGTGCACAAATGCTTCCTTTCGGAGTTATAGGCTGCCGAAAACATGATAAAATAAAATTTAGAGGTCCATAGTTCCACAACTATGGAACCTAGCGTAGTCGGTCAAGACTTCACTTATGAACAAATATGTGTCCTATCAAGATATCCATGCTTCGGAAGATATTCACGCAGAGAGTTTTGCTACGGGCATTTAATTTATCGTACTCACCAACTACCTCTATAAAAAATGTTGCACAAGTACCACAGGATTCTGAAACATTGATATTTGAATTGGACACATACTAGTTAGTAAGTGAAGTCTTGAACCGGCTACGGTAGTCGGTAGGTACCATAGTATTGGATTTATGGACATTTAAAGTTCATTTTTTTCATGTTTTCGGTAGCCTATAACTCCGAAAGGAAGAATTTGTGCACCCAGGTTGGTCTATATGTTGTGTCAGAAATCGCCTCTCAAACGTTTCCGGCATTGTTTTGAAACACACTGCATATATACCTCTATTGAAAGAGTTGTGTCTCGTCTCGAAGTTTGTAAGGGACATTATGTCTCGTCTCGTGAGCATCCGTAAGCCTCTTAATGAAGCTGAAAAGAAGATTGAGTTCGCCATTCAACATGCAAGCAGGATTATAGAGTAGCGTGTACGTTTGATTCGGGATTTAGTTCAGAAGTTTCTTCGTATATGATGTTCTCCCCAAGTGGGTTGTTTTCTAGTTTTCTCTTAGTCGAACCACGCCAGTAATGGAAGTACACAGTGTGTCAATTAGGAAACAATACTTTTTGAGTTGGTTTTGGCAAGGATTTTCATGATGGTTTAATCTTGCGTGTGACCTTTGAAAACCATGCAGGGATTTCCAGCTAGTCTGGTGACGAGAGTGGAGCATGGCCCAGCTAAATAAGCTAGATAAATACTGGTATTGTAATACGTCGTCACCGTTCCAACAATGGATCAAATTTACACGGTTAGAAGAAAACTTCAACGGGAACTCTTAGACATATTGAAATGTAGGGATGGTATCGAGACGAGACGAGACGAGACTTTATACAGTCTCGGTCTCGTCTCGGTTGATAAGTAGCGGTCTCGGTCTCGATCTCGTCTCGAGTCAAAAATTACCGTCTCGGTCTCGGTCTCGTCTCGGTCAACAGATGATTGTCTCGATCTCGGTCTCGGTCGCGGTCTCGAAGGCCAAGTCTCGGTCTCGTCTCGAAAGTCTCGAAATAAATAGTGTGAAATTAAATTGTGAAAGTATTATTATCGTACAGTCTGTCGTTTCCGCTTCTTATTTTTTGCCTTCATTCTTGACTTAGAATTATGGCATGATGTACCTCTTCATAGCTAATTTGCTAGCGCTAATGCTTTCCATGTGTGTGTTCCAGCTTCGGTCATCAATGGGTTTAATATACCTGGGATAAAACCCTAATAGTAACCCTTATTTCACTTTCAGCAATAGACTTTGTCTCAAATAGCCTCAGTACTGCCTATACAATTAAACTCTATTAAATTAACTCCAGTACTGTACAGTAGTTTATTTCCTTCCTTTGAATCAAAATTGTTCAATACCTCCTAACGGATAACGCAACACATAGGAGCACGAATGTATTTAATTGCGCCGAAATTGAAATTTACAATTTCTCAGTTATTATGGAATACATTCTGCTTTGACTGTCATTTTAAAAATATAATATAACGTTCATTATCTTAACAAATAGAGTAAATTATTACTACATTATATTTTGTTTCAAATTGACCAAATGCTTTATTACCGTTTCATATATCAGTGTTTAATTGACACTTTAAAACAGGAACTTCTTTAACCTTGTGGTAGGAACTCTTGCTTTGCTATCTGTGGTCTCGGGTTGGATCACCAATCAAGTTAGACTCAAAGTCCGATGTTTCATATAGTTTGCGTCTCACTTTAAGTACATTATGTTTCTTATACAAGTTCATAAATTCGTAATGTATTACATAAGCATATATCCAGTACCGTAACATAGATTAAGCTTATTCCTGAGCTCTCAGCGGTGCATGTGGTCTTTATTCGAGAAAACTAATTATGCGTTCATTATGTTGAAATTTTATATTGATTGAAAATTACTTGCGAAACATGGACTTATACATTATATAAGTATATAGGTAATTCGAGCTATACGTATCTATTTTCTCTGTCCCAGCAAAAGAAGTGATTCTTAACTTTCTAGTTTTGTATTAATTTTCGTAGTTTTGCTGCAATATGAAGCATCAAAAATTTTTTTTTTTCGCTGTACGAATTTCGTTGTATTTTGGATCCGTTTTTACCCTACCTTACCTAGTAAAAGTGATTATATATATATATATATATATATATATATATATATATATATATATATATATATGTGTGTGTGTGTGTATGTATGTATGCATGTATGTATGTATGTATGAACTGTAGAGATAGACTATGCGACTATGCTAAGTCACTTTTTGGTCGAAATTGAGTTAACAATATTTTTTAAATAGACTATGTTCTTTCTAGTGGTGTAATTATGTAAGTCTAAAAGCATCCTATTACTTTGTAACTACTTACTAGGTATGATACCATACCGGGACCAAGTACCTGGGGAAAACCTATATATCGTCTCAAAGCTGTTGCCATGAGAAGTACGAAACCGTTTTCAAATCACGGGTAAACCCGCAAACTGACCCTATATGGGGCCAATTTGTTGGTATTTGTGACCCTATGTATGGTATATTCGACAGAAATAAAAATGAATATTACAATGAATGAAATGAATATTACACGTAAGCCCCTAAGCCCATCATATTCCTGTTTGGCTCACTGCCAGAACATGACTTGGGTAAGGGTTTTATAATATCACTTTGCACCCGAACGTACCCATTTCGTCAGTGTTGCCAATGAATTGTAAATACAACGTGGCAGATGGTTTATGTACCACTCGATGCATACCAATGAAAACGCGGCATAAACTTCATTCGTCACTAGAGAAAATTTACTTCGGACATATTCCTCTTCTAAGGACCCCAGTTTATCAGTGTTGTCAACCAAGTATAGCAATAAAAATTTTAAAATACTTTCCGTACGAATACACGTTTATACACTAAGCTTTGCAGAAACATCACACGAACTATAGCGAAAAGATGTTGAGTGTGGCCGTCTCCCAACCATTCTAAGTTGTCAGTGTTGCCAAGAAGTGTAAACATCACAATGTTGAAGATGGCGTGACTGCCATTGAAAGAATATATGACAAATGCGACAGAGCAGCATTGGACAATGGAAAATAGTGTATGTACCCGTCTCCCAAGCATCCCAGTATGGCAGTGTTGCCAATCTGCGAACATTCAAGATTTTCGCATGAAGTCTACCGCATTTTCAAACATGACAACATGGGTGCTTGTGGGTTCACTAACATACTACAAATCTAGTATGGACCACAGTCTAATTATATCCGCCACACCGACGTGCTTGGGAGATGGGGACACTTACACTATCTTTTCCATTGTCCAATGCTGCTTCTATCACTTTTGTCATATTATTTTGTTCAATGACATTAACGCCATCTTCAACATTGTGATGTTTACACTTGTTGGCAAACACTGACAACCTGGAATGGTTGGGAGACGGCCACACTCAACATCTTTTTGCTATAGTTCGTGTGATGTTTCTACCAAGCTTGGTGTATAAGCGTCTCATCGTACTGAAAGTGTTTTACAATTTCTTATTTTTAGACTTGGTTAACAACACTGATAAATTGGGGTCATTGGAAGAGGAATATGTCCGAAGTGAATTTTCTCTAGTGACAAATGATGTTTATGACGCGTTTTTATGGATATACATTGAGTGGTACAGAAACCATCTGCCATGTTGTATTTACAATTCGTTGGCAACACTGACGAAATGGGTATGTTAGGGTGAAAAGTGATATTATAAAACCCTTACCCGAGTCACGTTCTAGCAGTGAGCCAAACAGGAACATGATGAGCTCAGGGGCTTACGTGTGATGCATCGTAATAATCATTTCTACTTCTGTCGAATATGTCATACATAGTGCCACAAACACCAACAAACTGGCCCCATAGAGGGTCAGTTTGCGCGATTGCCCGTGATTTGAAAACAGTTTCGTATTTATCATGGGAAAAGCTTTTAAACGATATATAGGTTTTCCCCAGGTACTTGGTCCCGGTATGGAATCATCCCTAGTTAGTATAGTTTGAAAAACAGTACTACAGGTCTTATTAAAGGAACCGGTTTTTCGCTTATCCTGTAAAATTACAAAATTATGACTTGGTTTAGTTTATCTCTGAGGTCCAGATATAATAAAAATCATAACCATAATCATGATCAACCATTATCAACCCACTGCTGGATGAAGATCCTTCCAAGTCTTCACTGCAGCTATCTATCTTGAGCAATTCTTTTTCAGGTTACTCCCCAGTTATCCTTGATTTCGTCAAACCTTCTTGTACAAGGACGTTTTCTATGCTGTGCTTTTATCTCGTGGTATCCTGTCTAGAATTGTTTTTGTTCATCGACCATAATTTCTTGCAATATGTCTAGCACATTTTCCAGTCCATGTTAAAAATCATTATATTAGTACCAGTCATTAGTTACCATAATTAATTTCTACTGTATATATTTGGCCTACAAATAGTTCAAACCCGCAACTTTTGGAGCACAGACACGCTAGTTTTTGATCTTCGAATCTGACAACACTGACTCAATGATTTAAATCAACACAATGTGAGGACCTCCATTTGGTCTAGTGGCTAGCACGCTTGACTTCGGTTCGTGTGGTCCCGAATTCGATTTCCGGTGGGGGTACAGTTGAACGACCGAAGTGGTTCGGATTCCATTATAATCATTAGCTCCACGTCTCCTTTAGACACCCTAGCATAAACGTGCGACGTTAAACTAAAACAAACCAAACCAAAAATCAACACAGTGTGTATTACTAACTGTAAGTCCTTGAATAATTGCACATAGCTATATGGTATGGATCGCGTTTGAGGTGGTCGGTGGTCAAACTAAAACAAGTGAAATGTTACTAGGGTGTAATTAGAACTTGTAATTAACAATGGTTTTGTGTACATCAGGATTAAGGCTTAGGGGAACAACTAAGGTTACTGAAAAGTTATCAGTTACATTTAATTTTAGTTACAATTTGCAATTAGATGTATTGCTGGAACCAAAACTTTAACATTAACATTAACATTATAAAGACTACGAAAAAAAATCGTCTTTTGAAAACATTCTTGCAACATAAAACAAATTACGAGTAATTTTAAAATATTTTACAGTTTAGCTACGTTATTTCCACTATATTTAGAATATGATTTAGCAATTTATTTAAGTTGGCAACACTACTTAAAATAATGGAACTGCAACTTGTAATTAAACCACAAAAACTATTGTTGTAATGTTATAGAAGGAAACTAAAGCAACAATCATTATAAAACTTTAACACAAATAGTGTCTACGTTATTTTAAGCAGTATAGCAACCACTATCCATGTGATTGCTATCTCTGAAACGGTTTGAAATAACAATTGTTGTAAATGATATTATGATCCCTTGAGTCTTTTGGAAGCATCTACATGATGAGACGTGATATGTCACCACGTTTTCGAAGTAAAGTCTTTAGAAAAAGTTAAATTTTCCATTTCTGGTATCTTTGATCCTTCATTCATTCGAAACACATTATACCACGATCATAGTATTTGACGCTAATATACAAATGATGCGAACTGCACCTTCTATGCCATTTGAGTTATTAGAGATCTCTAGAACGTTGATGTTGGTGATGCTGTATTGTCCTTTGTTACACTGAATAATGTATGCAGTATTCTGGTTTTATTTAATATCTAAATTAGAAATAGGTAATACCTTACATAGTGCAATTTGAAAAAAAAATACAACTTTATTTTGCGTTGCCAACACTGCTTGTTTATCTAGTGGTCTTGCAGAGTATCTGGAAGAATTTTCCCTTCAATATTTCACACAACATGGTAAAATTTTCAGCATTTTTAATTACATAGATATAGGCGCGGATCCAAGGGAAGGGTTATAGGGGCTATATCCCCCCTTAACGCTCAGGTATACACAATAAAATGAACTTCAATCCTGCTTTACACTGGATAAAGAGGCAAAGTATGATTCAGCCCCTCCCTTGATCATATCCTGGATCCGCGACTCCATATATATAAACCATAATTTGCCCTTTTTATCCAGTGTAAAGCTGAATTGAAGCCCATTTTATTCAGTGTAAACCTCAGCGTCAAGGGGGCTATAGCCCCTTAGTTCCCCCTTCGATCCGCCCTTGTATATATATATATATATATATATATATATATATATAAAGAGAGAAAGAGAGAAGATTATATACAACAGCAGTGGATTTTGTTTCGGGAAAGGCTTGAGGAACGGGTAAGAAACATTTGTGTTGTACGTGCAATGCGAAAAATGATCAGAAATTTATTTCGGGAGGGGCTTGAGACTGACACCTACTCTCTAAATACGCCACAATACATCAGTCAACCATTCCCATATTATCTCACACAGCAACGAAACAAATTTTGAGTAAAGGCAAAATAGCTGTCAATATTCGAGACGAGACCGAGACTTTCGAGACTGACCAAGGTCTCGTCTCGGTCTAGTCTCGATTTATAGAGGCCTGTCTCGGTCTCGGTCTCGTCTCGGTATGTAAATGCCCGTCTCGGTCTCGTCTCGATATATAAAAGTCCGTCTTGGTCTCGGTACCATCCCTATTGAAAAGTGTTTATCGGGGCATTTGCTTTTCTCGTTGCCGTAATTTCGAATGGCATAAGAGGTTCAGCGTTCACACGAAGTCTTCGGAAGATGATGAATACCCACAGCTTGAAGTAATTTCAGAAAATTTGTCAGAAATTGCTTCTTTTAATTCAGAAATTTTTTCTGGTTTCAGGCTGTATATAAGATATGTCAATACACTACAAACAAATGTAAAATATTGTAAAACATTGTAAATCTAACAAACAAGAAATAAAAATAATATGAAATAATAATAGTAGTGTGTAATAAAAAGCAATGTAAACTAAAAAAAAAAAAGATATTACCTATGTCACACCTAGTATATTTGCATTACTATTGGCACATTAAAGCAGGTAATGAAAGGCATATTTTTTTATTACTTCTTACGTCCAATTTAAAATTTACCTATGAAAATCATAATATTTCTTAAGAGCATGACTTGCAAGAGTCTAGCAAGTAAGACCAAGACTAAGATCAAGACTGAGTGTACAAGACCAAGACAAAGATGAATGGCTTCATTGCGAGCCTTGGTGTTGTTTTGCATTTGCTCATTACTAATCAAGTGATTTTGATCAATGTGGTCGTCCTTTGCTAATACCGTTCTGGTATTCCGTTCTTACCAGGGATGATATCAAAACTGCACCTTGAATTGGGAGACATTCTATATATTTCCTGATAGGACTTCTCGAGCAAGTTCCAAAACAGGTGTTCGTTTCGTGCCGAAAGTGACCGTTTTGCAGGGGCTAAAATATATAGAACATTTTTACCTATTTTCTATAGCAGGTGTACATAAAGTACGTTGTTACCCCTAAAAGTTGAAACCTATGCTAAAACGCCAAAACACCTGTTTCATCATTCTAAAAGCATAACTTTACGAAGTGAAAATATTTGCCCCAGGGTCACCGCAGGGTCCCAGATAGATTCCAACTCAAAATTTGCAATTGAAAAGAGGGGCAAGTAGCATATCGTTTGAAACCCAGTGTTAAAAGAAAAACGATAACAGAAGTCTCACAGCTCTAATCAAACTCTGTGCGAAATGGCGGAAGATTCAAAATTTGAAAACAGTCTGCAGCTAACAGTGCATAGCTACCACTAGAATTCCAAAACGCTGAAACAGGTGTCAACATTCTAAAACACGTGTTTCATTATTTGAAAAGAGTTATTTATCGAAATGATAATGTTTACCCCAGGGTCCCCGTAGGGTTTCAGGTGGGGTTCAACTCAAGATTTACAATTGAAAAGAGAGGCAAGTAAGCATATCGTTTGAAAGCTAGTGTTAAAAGAAAAACGATAACAGAAGTCTCACAGCTCTAATCAAACTCTGTGCGAAATGGCGGAAGATTCAAAATTTGAAAACAGTGCATGACCACCAGAAGAATTCCAAAACAGTGAAACAGGTGTCAAAATTCTAAAACACGTGTTTCATTATTTGAAAAGTGCTATTTATCGAAAGGATAATGTTTACCCCATGTTCTCCGCAGGGTCCCAGGTGGAGTTCAACTCAAAATTTGCAATAGAAAAGTGTCCTGACTTACATCCACGAACAATCACTCCAGGCTGTACTTCCTATGGACAGCCATTCGATTTAGGATATATTCTTTACAGAAAAATGATGGTGAAGCGTGCCCAAAAGCATGTTCGGAATGAAGGACTTGGAGATAAGCTGGACATGACAAATCGGTATTACAGTGCTTACTTGATTGGGGTAACACGAAATCAGTTGGAATAGCCCAGATTCCAAGATATGATCAAGTACGCTTTCGGCAAATGTGGATACATCGACCTTCCTGACGATTTTAGTTACCAGTCAGTGAGAGACTTATCTTTCAGTTTTCACACAAAGGATCCAGCTTTCTCGACATGTTCGATTCCGGACGACGAACACTGCATGGAGAAGAGTTTTATTCAGTGCTGTTGGTGTCTCCAACCACTGTGCTTTTATCACTTATTTATGAACAACAGCATAGCCGCACCCCTCCACGAGACACTCAAGCCTCACTATTACGCCGTAGAGTGATCGTCATGCATATGGCCCTCATACCTGCATAACACCTGCATACCTGCATAAGTCCTGGCAGATACCACGTTACTACGACCGTGGCGTGTGACTTACATGGCTCTCACACATAGACCAGAACAAAACCCAAGATTCAGCAAACAACATTTGACGGAGCCGTGTTTTCTAGAGTGCTCCTACCAGATGGGCCGTCGGAAAGTTGAAGAGCGATAGCTTATAAACGATATACTTCTTGAACCCTTTCTAAATGAAAACTTCGAGGTAGACTCCGCGTGGGACCCTACGAAGGCCCTGGGGCAAACATTTTCATTTCGATAAATTGTGTGTTTTAAATATTGTAACACGTGTTTTAGAATGTTGACACCTGTTTCACCGTTTTGGAATTCTAGTGGTGGCCATGCGCTGTTAGCTGCAGACTGTTTTCAAATTTTGAATCTTCCGCCATTTCACACAGAGTTTGCATTGAGGTGTGAGTCTTCTGTTATCGTTTTTGTTTTAACACTAGCTTTCAAACGATATGCTACTTGCCCCTCTTTTCAATTGCAAATTTTGAGTTGGACCCCACCTGGGACCCTGCGGTGACCCTGGGGCAAATATTTTCACTTCGTTAAGTTATGCTTTTAGAATGATGAAACAGGTGTTTTGGCGTTTTAGCATAGGTTTCAACTTTTAGGGTTAGCAACGTACTTTATGTACACCTGCTATAGAAAATAGGTAAAAAAATGTTCTGTATATTTTAGCCCCTGCGAAAGCGGGGTCACTTCCGGGCACGAAACGAACATCTATTTTGGAACTTGCTCGAGAATTCCTATCAGGAAATATATAGAATGTCTCCCAATTCAAGGTGCAGTTTCGATATCATCCCTGGTTAGTCTTTCATTAACGTTTCTTTCCAGCAGTTTGATATTGCTTAATTTGTCATTCGTAACCAAAACATCATTAAAGAAAAAAAAAATATTGGAAATTTATTGCTGACAAGCAGCTAAAATATATATATCAAACGTAACATAAATAACTTGTTCTTTTCTTAGGAAAAATGATAATAATCATAAGTACCTGAAAAAGTTTTGTAGGAAAGCACGCATACGTTGTGGCAATGTATGTCGCCCCGACACCTTCCTCTAAAGATGTGAAATAAAGAGAAGTGTAACGTGTTAGCACATGTGTTAGCATGGTATGCTGATCTCAAATACTTGAGAGAGTTGTCATGCAGATGGCAGCACTAGCTCGAAACTAACCATATTTCTGAATGTAGTATTATTTCCAGTAGATATGAAAGTTCAGATTTTGTGAGTGTGCTTTTAGAAATATTGAAACAACTGAGTTTTTCAACATATATGCAATATTCAGTCTACTAGAGCTCCAATTAGGAGCCGCAATTGATTTATTTTACACTAATGCCACCTATGTGACAATTCTATCACATATTTGAATTGAACCCTGTACATTTGTTCCAAACAATCATTGATCTGATTCTAGTGAATCTTTTATCTTATTCATTTTTTATGACTGTATATCTTTTATTTCTGGAGGAATGCAGTAGTACTGCGTACCGGCACTTTTTTAAATGAGAACGTAATATTTCCCCATTTATATTAACAAGCGATTGACGAGAAACTTTGAAAACATCAAATAGTGAATATATTGTTTTATTGAAAATTAAAGTTTTTATTGTTTTCCTTTTCCTTTCTTCTTTCTAAGAAGAGTTGCCAATCTTTATTCCTTCTTGAAGTTAGTTAATTGTACTCAGGGACTAGAAATATTTGGGCCCTTCTGTCTCGCTCGCTAGCACGTCCTCGCGCCTCCATTCTTCTCATTCCTTTTACGCACGGTAATGTACCCCATTTTTTTTTTCCTGAGAAGACTGATCTCCCATAACGAAATAATCCTAATAAATTTGTCTGTCGCTGAAGTTCTACTAAACTGAAAGCCAGTAAACAAATTCTGTTGTTATCCCACCTCTGCATTTTCTCCGCAGAGGAGTCTTTGCTCAATACTTATTTTAACATATCCAATTAATTGTTTTTCTTTTCATTATTAGGAAGAGGATTAAGTGGAAACATCAGTTAGTTTTTTTTTTTTTTTTTGCAAAGTTTATCCATTAATTTAGTAGAGATTTGTAGAACATTTTTCAAGCATGATTCGTATTCAGTAAAATATTATGTGAACAATCTATTCTATCTGTGTTGTTATTGAAATTATGTATTTGTGGGAGTATTGATGTATTTTGGAAACAAACAATACCAGCTCACTTTCGTCCCATTACAAAAAGAAAGCAAGAAACAAATCACTAAGAAATATTGATTCATTACGATTATTGTATTTTGTATTATAAAATTAAGATATAAGAATCAAATTATTTAAAGCACTTTTATATATATGTACGTAAGAATTTTTAGTTATAAGAATTCAGTGATGTGCTACTGGGCGTTATTATTATTATTGTTAATAATAAAAATAATCGCGATATCCTGAAAGGTATGCAATTTTCACCCATTATTAACCTGAGGGTTCAGCGTACCGACACCTTATTCGGTAGCTTATTTCTGGGGATATATGCTTTTCGGAGATTTACTCAAAAGCAGTTCAGGCGGTCTTGTTTATATCCCATTCATAAATATGTCATTAATTACCTCGCAATGTGACATAACTGGCTTATTCTTAAAAAAAGAAAGAAAGAATAAGAAAATAAAAAAAAGTCATGTTGGGTTTTATGTACTTTGTGCAACCTTTAAGTTTGAGTGTATTTGAACATAACACCTGGTAACATTGAACATAAACAAATACAGAGGTAAGATGCTTTAATTAGTATTGTGCAAGGGTTGCGGGCTTGCGTTGGCAATATGTTGTTTTCATACATAATCAAAGCAGTTGTATAATTATATTTAACACTAGTTGAATATACCCATGCTTCGAACGGGGGCTGTATATGGAAGTCAACGCCTGTGAGAATATCACCATTGATCTCAGCGACCGCGAAAACTATGGATTTGATACTAATATCGGTCATTTTGGACTATTTTTACATGTCTCGGTATCGCCCCTTCTCCCCCGCTGACTCCTAGCCCGCATTCAATTGTAACTAAATTTGCAAGTCAATGCTAATGGAAGTGTCACAATTGATTTCAGCGACCGCGAAAACTATGGATTTGACACTAATATCGGTCATTTTGGATTACTTTTGTATGTCTCGGTATCACACACACACACATCCCGGTGGCCCCTGGCCCGGAGCCGAATAGCGTGAATTTGGAAGTTAATGCGATCGGAGCTTCACAATTGATTTCAGCGACCACGGAAACTATGAATTCGACACTAATAACGGTCATTTTCTACTACTTTTACATATCCCGGTTAACGTTCCCCTGAGAACCCCTGGTTCGAATTTTGACAAAAGCGTTCAACTTTGTTCTGGAGCCTAGACCAAGGTATTCGTGACTAAAATCTGGTAACTCTCGGTCAATTTGTCTGGTTCCCAAGCCGGTTCCGGTAAACGCTCCCCCTGATACTCCTCTGATTCGAAATTTGAAAAATGGGCTTCGTCTTGATCTGGGTCCTGGCCCAAGGTACCTCTGATCAAAATTCGGTAATTCTCGGTTCACTCGTCTGGTCCGCAGGCCGCACACAGACAGACAAACACACAAACAAACTCTTTATTTTATTTATATTAGATAATCTACAGTCCACATTTTATGCATAATGACTTCTATCATCAATAACCTAGAACCACAGCAAAACAGATAACTTATTAATATGAATGAGTTTTCTTCAGACGATTTTCTCAAGAAAGGTCTCAGGCGATTTTGCTGATATCTCATTAATATCCTGAATGCATGTATATGGTTTACCTTGCTTGCTTTGATAGAATATAGAAGGGGTAGTATTTTTATATATATATATATATATATATATAATGTCTGTAACATTTTTGTTTGAATTCGTTGTGTTTCATCATAGTACAGGTAGAGAGATGAAAGGCATTTATGGTGCTGTATGGTATTTATGGCGAAAACTAGGATTTCGGACTTAGTTATACCAATGTGTTGTTTTCATGTATAATAAAAGCAATAGTGTAATTATATTTAACATAATTAAATTCCACGTTTTATACATAATGACATTTGACATTAATAAGCTAAACCAGAGCTAAACGTGGTCCTCCGGGTCGGCCCTTGTGATGTGGTGTAATCAAGGATGAATTCGTTCAGTCTTTGTTGATGGAATGGTGTAATAGTGATTATTTCTAGTATATGTCATTGTTTCTAGTGACTATGATGCAAGTTTACTCTTCGTAGCGATCACATAAATGCGTTGGTATGCACAAAATTAGGTGCCAACTTGGACAAGTTATATGTGACTAAAACAGTAATAAAATGTGGGATCACAAGACTAAAGAGCAAGGCAGGTGATACTTATGTAAGCTAAGTAGCCGCTTAGTCCCACACTGACAAAACAAAAGAGTTTAGCGCTGAGAAAAATAATTATGCATAGAGTTTGCGGTCGCAGCTAAAGCAGAACTTGCAACTATGGAAAATGAGATCAGTAGAATTGAAGATAATTAAAAAAAAAAATAGAAATATTGCTACAGTAAGAGTCCAGTTCATAAGAGAATTATTGGAAGAATTCTCTATCTATCTAAAAGAGACAGAGAAAATAAAGCCTACATGATGAAGACAGCATTTCAGTAGGAGGTAGAATGATTACATGTCTACGGTTCGCAAATGATATGGCGCTTGTTGAGGTATCTGAAGAGAAAATCAATAAGATGTTAGAAAATTGGAGGAAGGATTGTGCATAATATGGGATGAAAATAAATATTAGAGAGACAAAAAGCTGAGTGATTGGAACAAAGCAGTCGGTGTTAAATATAGAAGTAGAGGAGGATATAACAGATGACTAGTTTTTGATAACTGCGTAATATTCTTAGTAATTATATTCAGTGCAAATGTGAAATAAAAACAAGAATAGGAATGGCGAGAAAAGGTCTTTAGGAAGATAAAACTATTTTAGGACCTTGAATAAAGAATTGAAAAAAAAAGAAACATACTCATAAAACGCTCCTGTGGAGTATTGTACTGTATATGCCAGGAACATGGGCATTACGCAAAAAAAACAAATGATGAAAAACGGCTGGAAGCTGTCGAAATGTGTGTGCTATTTCTCCTACTTATTAATGAAATTCCACTTTTTATTGAAAACTCTGAGATTCTCCTATTCGCTGATGATCTCAAATTATATTCTAGAATTAATTCAACTGAAGACTGTATACAACTACAACAAGACCTACAGCGAGTTCAAACATGGTGCGATGACAACAAATTAGTAATAAATGTACCCAAGTGTAAATCTCTGTCTTTTACGAGAAAAAGAAATCCTATCACTTTTGACTATACACTGAAAAAAACTAAATTGTCTAAACCAAGTACTGTCAAAGATTTAGGCGTTATTTTTGATCCTGAACTAAATTTCAATCAACACATATATATATGATAACAAACAGCGCATATAGAAACTTAGGTTTAATTTACAGAATAGGGCAAGATTTCTCAAGTGAGACAACGTTTACAACACTTTATTTTACATATGTTAGATCAAAATTAGAATATTGTTCTACAATATGGACCCCCAATAATAAAAAATACTCTCAAGAAATAGAAAACATCCAAACAAAATTCTTGAAAATGCTTACGTACAAAAAAACTAATTATTATCCCAAATATTTTTCCTACAATGATCTAGTAAACAACTTTAATTTTCAAACTCTAGAAAAAAGAAGATGGATGTTGGACTTGTTATTCTTATACAAATTATTAAACAATAAGATTGACTGTATGGAGTTGGTCTCGAAAATATCATTACGGATTCCCACTTGCAAAACCAGAGTACAAAATACAGGGACATTTTATTGTGCAAAAGCCAGGAGCAATATATTATATAAATCCCCTATGTGGAGGCTGTGTAAATTATACAATGATATTGTAAATAAGCTTGCTAAGTGGATGTATTTAGTCTATCTGAAAACAGGTTCAGATCATATGTGAAACAAGAAATTTTCTGTAGTAATAATTAAGAAATTTATATATGTAACGTTTGCTGTATGTACACAACACTGTAATTGGGTATTAAGCCTGTTGTGTTGTATATTAAATAAATAAATAAAGAAAGAAAGAAAGAAAGAAAAAATGGATAGAATTAACTGGGTCGAACCGAAAACGAATGAAAGGTGTTAGAAATGGTGGAGGAGAAACGAACAGTTTAAGATATTTATTTATTTGTTGTCTTCAATAGATAATATTGTCCAATTACAGAAGACCTGAACAAAATGTTTTTACAATCTTGTTATTATAACAGACTTAAATGTAAGAAATAATAATCAAAATAATGTAAAATTGGATCAACTACAGTAGCAACAAATAGAAAATATTAATACTTTAAAATACTTTCGTAAGTATTCTTTATAGAAAATTATAAAACATGTAACTGTCGAGTATTTGCCATTTTTCATTA
The DNA here is from genome assembly GCF_964235325.1 of Thermobia domestica. Taxonomy (NCBI): domain Eukaryota; kingdom Metazoa; phylum Arthropoda; class Insecta; order Zygentoma; family Lepismatidae; genus Thermobia; species Thermobia domestica. The sequence continues at coordinate 104,896,434 of NC_137459.1, forward strand.
AATTTGAATAGAGTCAAAAACGAACTATCATCACACACACATACACACACACACACACACACACACACACATATATATATATATATATATATATATATATATATATATATATATATATATATATATATATAGGGTGACTGGTAATTCTATGCAATCCTTGCAAGGGGGTATTCTACAAGTACTTCGGAACGTTTTCACCTATATGAACCAAGGATCGCAAATCAATAGTTTCTGAGTAATTTGCATACGTGTGATTTCTATGACATTTGCCGACTAACGAGTGGTGCGCGGAAAAGCTTTACCCTGTCACGCTCTGACATATCGTAGAGCGCTGAAATTGTACATGTGTAATCCTACATAGCTACGTAGGTCATGTGGTAATGTGCAGCTCTTAACTCTGCTGTGGTATAGGTCTGAACGTGAAGTAAAGTGTAGTGGTCCAAAATCCATTACTGCACCTCAGAAAACAGCGTGGCAATACCGCAGAAGTACTTGCCGCTAGGAATGAACTGATGGTTGGGTAGAGGTGGAATGAAGATGGTGTGCAGCCAAGATAAAACGCGAACTTTGACGAATTTCATACCCAGGCTCGTGCATTTGTCTCTGCAATATTCAATTAGTTTGTATACAAATATTTGCTGATTTATTTTTGCCTAGTAGATAATTTGGTATAACAAAATGCATTTAACAAACTTTGGTATTATATCCTATGTCTTAAAGCTGAGACTTCATAGAGTAATTCGGGGGGAAGTGAACATAGTAAGCATAAAAGTGATAAAATCTTACACAGAAATGGTGAGATACACAAAAATCTTACTCGGCTGGTTGACAATTACATGTGAATAGGACAGACCTTCTGCATTTTGAAAATACAAATATGGTTCATATCGTGTCTCAAGTAACGTGTACAGAAAGAAATGAATCATACCAGGTAAATTATCCACTTCACCCTACACGTGGGGGTGAAGTGAATATACATATGGAGTGAAGTGGTGAGAAGTGTCCTTGACATAATGTATAAAACAATATATATACTGCTATATAATGAGTATACAATTAACGAGGAACATCTACATAATGTAAAGGCATATAAGCTAATGTTGTAGAAACGCTTGAGAAGCAAATAGACATACCAACCCGAGATCGTGTCCAAAGTACCGTCTCGGGAGCATTGAGTTGTTTGACCTTACAAGAAAGAGCACAATTGAGCAATAATTGAGTTCCCAATATGTATTAAACCCAGGTTTTTCCTATACAAGACTGTGGTTTGAAGGACAGACAAGAACTAGTTAGGTCTAAATATGTTCTTTGGTCCATATTGTATACATGATTAACAGTACTATTCACATCACCCCAAAATATGTTAGTCACTTCACCCCACCTCGTTGTTCTCTCTCTCTTTTTTTTTTTTTTTTTTTTTTTTTTTTTGTCAAAACATGCTTTGTATCTTTACGTTCGCAACATATTGAGGTACACCTATATGCGTGCGTACCTATTAATCGTGTCATGCTGCTGTGGAAGTATTAGGTACAACACGATTACATCAGAAAAGAATTGCCCTAGTTTCTTACTGTTCCATATTACAATAGCAACAAAAGGGCTACAAATCTACTCACATTCCCTGTTGTTCGTGCTCGCTGCATTGAATAGTTCGCTTCTTTCCTATGTACACTACGTTCTTCGTCTGACCCAGACACAATACTGCACATACATGGGCTTTGCAAGGTCAGGGCCCATCATGCTTTGTTGAAACATATCATTAACCTTAAATCTGTTTACTTCACCCCTATCGTCACTTCCCCCCGAATTACTCTATTTCTGGATATATGAGTAATATAGAAAACTTTTCTGAATATTATTAAGAAGAGAAAGAGAAACTGTTTAGGTCATTGGATAAGAAGGAAGTGTATCATGAGGGACGTGCTAGTGATTATGGTGGCAGAAAAGAGAGGGAGAGGACGGAAGGAGACTATAATTAATATAATATATCAAAACAGAAAAAAAAATGACATTAAGACGAACATGTTGGCATAAGACCGTGGAACATGGAAGCTTATCTGATGCAACAAGTGACCTGAAAATAATAGCAGAATATATATGATGATGATGGTGAAGTTACTGAATGAAATAGCCCAACTTACTTGACTGACAATAACGAAATGTAGAGAACAGGTTTTAAAATTGTCACTGCTTTCTTAAACTGAACTGACTCCTTTTCAGGACGCCTGTAATGTATCATCATGATATATTTATTTGTATATGCATACGACAAGAAATCATTACTGCAGTTTTGCATTGCATTTTTGAAACACGTTATATATATGCACATTTTGAACGACATTTTTTCCCTTTCTTTTAATACAAGCATGTTTCATGCAAAGTCTATTTTATGCTGTCAGCAAGATAAACTGTTTTAGAAAGCAAGATGGGAGGTCGCTGAGGTTGGGTCAAAATTAAGAACATTTTCTTGCACAAACCAGCAACTCCCTTCGCTTTCATCTCTCTTTTCGGCGACATAGTCCAGAAGATGTCCGTGGGAGATTTTATTTTTGTAGATCACATGTGGAACATATGTATCTAGTTAGAAGGAATCTGTCACAGGAAGTATGGATTCTAATATATCTTATTTTAATGATTCCTTTCTCTTTCTGAGGAAAAAGATGTGCATTTTTCATTTTAAGTCCATCTTGTGCCCACCCCTGCTTAAAAAAAAAAACTGTGATAATATTTCACAAATTTAAGGTTTCCACCGCAATTTGAGCGCACGGCTCAATAGTAATAGTGACAAAATACTATGAAATACATTCATTAGTGGATTTGAGCGTTCAGGTATTTGATAGGTAATATGGTTTGGATCAACTTCCCTAATAGCAAGGTGGGTTGGCCCGTCGTTGAAAATTGAGTGGGAATTTGTCAAAGCCGTGGGTGATGGTCGGTGCGAGCCTATAGCGGAAAAACTTATGTTGGCCCAACGTTGGTTAAATGTATGGTTGGCCAATCAACAATTCTCCCGACCTTCACGCAACGATATCATAATTTACTGTTTTCCCAACAGAGAAATACGTTACTTTAGCGTTGGCTAAATGTTGGGGAACCTCTCTACGGGAAGCACTTTTCCCATAACTTAGGTACTTTGTTTAATCGTTGGTTAATGGCACTAATTCCATCATACTTGATGCTGGTAGAGTGCGTCACTGATCATGCGCAGTTCTTCACCGCCATCTTGTTGTGATCCAATCACGAAAACAACAGAGAAGTTAGTGTTGTGTGTGTTAAATCATTTTCCTATGCATAGTGCATTTTTTTTTTAAAGATTTACAACGCACAACTACTATCAATATCCAACACTTGTAAAGCGTGTGATTTTGGCCGAGTTGCCCTTCCCGTCTAGTGGCTGGCACGTACGTCTTTAGTGCGAGAGGTCTCGGGTTTGATTCCCGGTGGGAGAACCTTTGGAATTTTAACTTTCCTCGATATTTCTGTGTTCGTGTCCTTGTCGTTCTAAGTTACTGAAGAAACAAGTAAAGTTAAGTAAAAACCTAGTAATAAGTGGAGTTAATAAAAAAAGTTGGAACATGCCTGCTCGCCAATCGAGTAACTGGGCTTCGCGTCCCGTACACTATTGTTTCCACTTTTTATTTTCCTGCACGGTCGAAGTACTACTAAAAATTAATCATATATTTAAATACCCTAACTCTATGAAATAATCGAAATATCTCAGTAACACCATATAAAAAGTCAAACGTGTCAAACCGAATGCATCACCACTCTACCCCACCCGCCGCACAGTGGTCGGAATGACAATAAAATGCGGCGAAACTATTTGCGGGCGTATTGAAAGCGCGTTTCTGTCGATATGGTATTTTTTAAGGCACATTAGGCTATTTTCCATTGTTCTGCTCTAATGTGAATAATAATTAGAATTAGAATTTACCATTTAATGTCAGTGATGCAGGTTACCTATGTAAGTGGCGAAAAAAGTCGACATTTTCAAAATCAGGTTTACAAATAACATCTTGGGTCGTTATGGAAAAAAAAATAGAACTTGTGGTAATGTTATTCTTATATATATATATAATGCAGAGTAAAGATCTCATAAACAATATAAACATGTGTTTGGATAGTAACGAAAAACTACATATAAACAAGAATAATGAATTTAACCAAAAGTGAGTCCGTGTTATAAATGTTTACAGAAACGAAACTATCTCGCAACATGCATATTTGAAAACAAAACAGTAGGAGTTGCCCAATCAAGTACAATAAAAATCACAAAATTCGATTGTGAAATTAATCACTTTCAAAAGTCTCTGGTGCCCAAACATGAGACTGGCGATGGCTATTTAAAAGTTGTAGCATTTCGTTCGGCATATTGTTATGATTTGGGGCATATTGGGGCTGAACGTTGAAATTACCGGGTCAGACAATGACAAAAAAAAAAAAAAATGTAGCAAGTCTAGTCTTCTATTTTTCCTAGAGTTTTTCCGGCACCATTTCTCGCCATGATATCAGAACATTTGCGGTACAATGGGAAAACTATTTGCAGTACCGTTCAAGAGTTTCCCTTAGAAAGCGGGACATTTGCGGTACACACCGTGGAATGTGTGTATATTCTGACGATAGATGATGAGACAAACTGCCTGTTTTCAGATGACACCACAGAGGAAGGAATAATCCTAATATTTTGCACTGCAAAGGGACAGTGTAGAACTGAGTACGCTATGGACGGAACATTTAATTAAGTGTTTTAGTCAGCAGTTTGCCTAGTTACAGACAACACAAGCATATATAGAAAGTAACTTAGAGGAAGCAAACACTGTCCCTTTGATTTTCGGCCTTTTACCAGCAAGATATAGTAAGACGTATCAGATATATATATATATATATTTTTTTTAGTTTGGTGAAGGATAATATTAATAATTATAATCCAAAATGAACCAAATTGGATTTCGATCAAGCTGCAATAACATCTCTAAGAACACTGTTGCCGGAAACGCACTTTAGTGGGTGTAATTCCATTTTAACCAGTGCTTGTGGAATGGAGTTCAGGAATATGGACACACAAATTACTAAAAATCAGTTTCAGAGATGAGGCTCTCCTCAGCTCTTTGTAGATGATGTCGATGTTTGGTTTCTTTCCACTGAGGAAGATGCACCACATCACAAAAGGCTTGAGTTTTTTTTTTTTTAAGATTATTTTGTAGAATTGTAGTTCTACTGTAGAAACACTCCCAGTATTGATATCTCCACGTGCAACTGCTCGAATCAACAACACATAATGAATAATGTTGTTAAACGGTGAAACGACAGACTCAAATCATTAGGTAAGCCAACTCCTAATGTGCACTGTTTGATGAAGTATCTAAAACGTGAGGCTGTGTACAACAATTATCTATATGAAAGCAGAACTTCAAACATTGAAGGCAAACTTAGACAGCGTCAGTACATAAGATGAACAGAAGAAGAGAAAACGTATTAACTGAATATGTAACCTTGAAAGATGTAAAAAAAAAAAAAAAAAAATCTTGAGGAAAGTAGCACACATTCAAAAGTTGGAGTAATTTTTGTTTATTGCAGAAGAGAAGATATCTACTAATGTATTGACTGAACTCTATTGTAAATCAGAACAATAAATTACTAATTCATTGAAAATTAATTTTGGCTTTGTTTCTTATACTTATTCTGAACTAGATCTGACCAAAAGTCCATAAATATGCTCATCATAACAATGGACAACTTTTGTGACAAATCACTCAGCTAGCAAGTAGATCTTCGGATAATCCTGTAATACAAATATCTCAATATGTTAAAATGAAGAAATAATAATATATTATATTTCAACTCTGAGTAACCATGGGAAAATAGCTATTGGAAAACTGTTAAGGGAACTAAAAATCAAAACAAAAAAAAAACTATAAATATTAGTAGAAGTTCTCTTTAAATACAAAAATCAGGCGTTCGACCAATCAGAGATAAGGATTTATTTACATGTTCCAATTTTTGCCACTAATAAACAATCATTTGTTTATATCTTTTAGGTATGTTTACCCTGTATCCTAGTAATTGTTCTTTCCGTTTTCTGTATAATTGATCCTTATATTTGCGTTTACATTTTCTTAGGTGCTATGAGAAAGGTTTGCATATATGTATGGTGAGTTGTTTGTATTCTGAAAGAAGATTTTTAATCTGCTTTTAGCATGCAAAAATCCCAGGTCCCCTGAAAGTCATGTTATTGTCCCCCTAGATCAACGTGTTGGCTATACCAATGTATAAGACTTGGTCTTTTCGTATCAGTTGACACTGTGTGCCTGTCCTCCTATTTAACACCTTGAAATATATTCTCTCAGTTTGGGGAATGTTATTTTGAATAGTACCGCAAATGTCGATACTCGAAGTACCGCAAATGTCACAGTACCGCAAATGTCGATACTCGAAGTACCGCAAATGTCACAGTACTGCAAATGTCGATACTCGAAGTACCGCAAATGTCACAGTACCGCAAATGTCGATACCGCAAGTGTTGCGCTTCCTCTCGAGATACCTGCGGAAGTCTGTTTCGGAGACTTCTGAGCTTCCTCACTTAGCATCTCAATTGGGATTGAAGCTACGGATATTGTAAATCTTCCAGCGATTTACCATGTGCGCAAAGACTTTTCTAGGTGGCAAGATGATAGGAGAAAGCGGGAGAAACAGTCGGCCTCTGTGATCAATGAGAGCGCCCCCAGACTCATTGAAGCTCGCTTCATTTGTGAAGTAGCAGTTAATTGTAACAAACATAATTAATTGAGAGACCACATAAAATATTAAAATGAAAATAAAATTTTGGACTTGCTAGGAAAGTTTTAAAAGTTTACAAATATATAACAAAACATTGATTTTGAATATAGTGTTGTACAATGTCCCCAGTGCGCGTACGAAGTGCTTCAGAGGCCTGCTATTGGCCTTAAAGGATTCTATTGCTCTGATCAACAATACTAATATTTAGCATTTCATAATTATCAACATAGTTAAGAGTAACAGGTCCGTCATACTACAACAACGAAAAGCATTTTTACAAGGACGGCCAGTTATCCACTTTCGACAATTTTTTTTCTCATGGACGAGTGACGCCAAGATGAAAAACAGATCTGTTCTATATATAATAGACAATCCCCTGTATAGACGTTCGTTCCAGTGATAGAGTTCATTTTGGGGGTTTTGTTCATATTTTTTGCTATTTCGACTACTGTGCTCCTCTAGGACACGTTGTGGAACGTCAGGGAATTATGATAGATTTGATTAGGTAAACGTCAGTATTTGGATGGTGAATCACCAAATACCACCATTCAATATCAGTATTTGGATGGTGAACCACCATTCAACGTCGAGGTTTGGCTAGTCAAATGTAGGAAAACTGGTGGGATTTGGTTGGGTAAATGAAGGCCCAACATTCTCAATGCCGATGGGAATTTGATTGGTCCAACGTTGGGGGATGGTTGGGGATTGGTTGGACAAACGAAGATCCAACCTTCGTTTGATTGGGAAATTGGTGAGAAAGGGTTGCCAAAGCGTCTAAACCTGACGTTGGGCCACGAATAGTGTGTCACATCATCACCATTTTCCCAATGTCGGGACAACCGATTTTGCTACTACAGTTGTGACGTCATAAATTTTAAATACTGTTAATTGAACAATGTTCAATGTAGAAAGTTGGCGGGCATATGTGAGTGATTCATACAGCAAAATTTCAACAGTGTATTTATATTTTAAAATGTTTCAATTTTAAAATATTAGACATGTGTATAAAGTGCATATGTATTTGTACATTCATGCCAAAAAAGTAGTTTTTGTCTGTACATGATTTCTATAAGAATTTTAAAGATACAAAGAATATGCATATACTAGCCTTCGCTAGCTGGGAATTTCGCACCCAGATCCAGATATTAACACGGCCTACGGATTTACAGTTTGTATATTCCGATCATATTTCTAATTTTAAGAGATCTAGAGATATGACCATCTTATTAAAACAATTGCAGCCCCCTCACGTTTGTTTTTTTCTTCGTGCTTTGTTGCTCTCCTTCTAAAGGTAACACAAACAAGAAGTATAGGAACGAAAAAAATGCACCAAAAAATTCCGATCTTGGCCAACAATTTTAGAAATGATAAAAAATACATTAGAAGATTGCGATCTTGGTCAATAAATAGCTTTTCGAACAGGAACCACAAAATTTTTGAACAGCCCATAAATCGAGTTTTCGTATTTTCTACGGAATAAGCACATCATACTGTGTTAAATGATAGTGTGGGTTTGGCTACATTGTATATAGTTCTCCATATATAAGACGTACGAGAAAATTTTTCGATTGAAATATACTGGATCTTTTGCTTCTCCCGCCTATTCCATCCCCCTCCCCCCAAAATAGATAGATATATATATAGATATCGTCGCTGAAACACATATTCAGTTATTTTGAATGAGAAGTCGAAATACCAAATTCTATGTCTCTATCCTTAACGAACTTCGAGATATGACTATCTTAATTTAACAATTGTAATTTTCATTTTTTTACTTCTTACTCTGTTTCTCTTTCTCTAGGTCAAATATTAAAAAAATATAAAAATAAAAACGGTGAGAGACATATGCAATTATTTTAAATGAGAATTTCAAATACCGTATTTCATGTTTCTCACCTGAAGAGATTTCAAGACATTGACGTTTTATTATGTGATGTCTTATTCAAATCTTAAAAATAAAAATAATTAATAATAATAATAATAATAATAATAATAATAATAATAATAATAATAATAATAGAAACTGAGAGTCATGCCTAATTATTTTAAATAAGTCCATATAACAGAACTATCATGTTCTTAACATTCAGAGATTCCGAAATATGAACATCTTAAGATTATAATTGGCACCTCTCTTTCCCCCTCTAACCCCATCGAAAAGTCCTTCCTTAGCGGGATCTCATATTACAGATCCTATGCTCTGTCAAAATTTCAAGTTTCTTACCTGGGAGTGATCAATCATGCAATCACTCAGTCATGACTTGTTTTAGGTATAGATATATGCTGGTGCTTTAGAAAGAGAGACTTGTTTAAGTTAAGTAAGGTCAACTTTAGTGGTATTGGATGTGATTTCTGGTGAAAAGTCAGTCTCCTATACTATATACAGTGACTTAAAAATATTTGTACAATTACTATTATTTTCTTAAATAATGAATGCCTGTTTACGAGTGTTTGACGAGTAAGTTAAATTGAGATGTTATATATGAGATGAGATATCATATATATGAGACTGTGCATTTACGTCCACACTATATTGTGCCGTTAGTTCACTAGTTGCGACACCTACTCAGTGTAGTTTGCTGGTTTCACGTGTTACCCTTGTTGAAAAAGTATCCGTACTAGTGATGAGCGAAAGAGTCTTGGTCTTGCATTTTTTTGCAAGAGTCTTGTATGCAAGACCAAGACCAAGACCAAGACCAGGAATCCCGATGCAAGACCAAGACCAAAACGAAGGGGTGCAAGACCAAGACCAAGACCAAGGCCATACCTGCAAGACCAAGATCAAGACCAAGACTCTTGTATATACAAGTCTTGCATAAGTACTGGTAATACTTGATTTTTTTATACAATGAAAAAAGGAGAAAAATCATTACATCTTTTGCTTGAATTTTTTTTGCTTCAGTAAAAATGCCACTGGAGTGAATATGTTCCCAGTAGTTTTATATAATCCGTATGAGTCGATCTACCCGTGTAGCATATAGCTACAGTATGTCGTTTTATGAATTGGATGTTCGCGTTTTCTGTAGATATTGCTCGTTTTCAAGCCACACAGGTGTCATCTTGCGCCATGCAAGCTATTTTCGTGGACAAACATCGTGTACGTGGGTTTTCTCAGGTATTTTCCGTTTCCTCCTACTTTCTTCATTCCAGCATTTTAGTCATTTCTCACCATCACCGTCTCCCTTAGCCTTGATGCATAACTGTGGGACGTTAAACTAGATACTTCATTTCAATTCAAAGCATACTAGTGGTGTTCTTCTTCCAAAACTGAAGAGAAATGTAGTATTGAACATCGGTAATTCCGTACACCACTGGTGCCAACTACATTAGTATGGCCTTGGCTCCGAGACTCAAGCAACCGTTGGAAATTTTTAATGTGTGCTCATAAAATTAATATGGAAATATCATTTTCATGGCATTGACAAAAACTTAGTGCATGTGACCACAAGTTTGATTTCATGGGCGGATGCTTATACGTTGGATAATTGTTTATCAATATAACTTTTAGCCTCCTAAGGTATACGGCACATCGAGGATTGAGCGATATAACATTATACTACAACAGTAGGCTTAAATTTATATTATGAAATTGAAAGTGACTATGCTTATGACATCTAATTTCTTGAGCCACCCGCTCGATCTCGATCAAATGTTCAATATAGATGAGGTTCGGGCCTGGAAGTGTTCTCATCAGTTCACTTTGACGATAAAACTTACGATAGGGGGAGTTATAAAATAATAAATAAAACTTAATAACTCTTGAACCAAACGACCAATCTTGATCAAATTTTAAACTAAGATAAAATTCAAGCCTGGAATCTTATTTGTCAGTTCACTTTTAAAGAGCAACTTATGGGAGGAGAAGGAGGGGGAGGCATACAAAAATCAAAATAAATAAAAATAAAAGTGACTAAGTTTGTGACTTAATAACTCTGGAACCATCCAACCGATCTTAATCAAATTTTTAACATGTATGAGGATCTGGACTGGAAAGTTTTTTTTTTTTTTTTTTTTTAGTTTCACTTTGATGGTAGAACATAGGGAAGTTGGAGGGTAGGGGGAGATTTATATAAAAATAAATAAAACGTAATAACTCTTGAAACACCCGACCGACCTCAATCAAATTTTCAACGTACGTGAAGCTCAGGCCTGGCACGATTTTTTTTTTATCATTTTACTTTGCCGGTGCAACATAAGGGGGGAGGAGGGAGATATATGTAAAAAATAAAAGTATAAGTGACTGTCTTTGTGACTTCATCACTCTTGAACCAGCCGGTCGATCTTAATGAAGTACCGACTACATTACATAGATGAGGTTTGGACTTGAAGTGTTTTTTTTTTTATCATATCACTTTGACGGTAGAACTTAGGGTTTGAAGAGGGGAGGGGAAGTGTACAAAAATAAATAAAATTTAATAACTCTTGAACTACCCAACCGATCTCGATCACATTTTCAACATAGATGAGGTTCGCACCTGAGATGGTTTCTGTCATATCACTTTGATGATAAAACTTAGGGGACGGGGACAGGAGAGATACTTAAAAATGATTGAAAGTGACCGATATTAGAGTGGAGTCTATAGTTTTGGGGGTTGCTGAGATAAACAGTGACATTTCCGATCCTGTTTAAATCCAAATTCAGCCCCATAGCTTGGCGGTGGGAGGAGAGATATCTAAAAATTATTGAAAATGAATATTAGTGTCGAATTCATAATTTTTGGGATCGCTAAGGTGTACAGTGATACTTCCGATCCCGTTTAAATGCAAATTCAGCAATAGAGCGTTCACCTCTGGTGCTTGGGGTCCCTGGTTCGATCCCAGCCCACGATACATAAAATTTTTCGATACATAAAATTTTTCGAAAATGACCATTATTATCAATGTAAAATTCATGGTTTTCGAGGTCGTTGAGATGAACAGTGGCACTTCCGATGCCGTGCGTTTCAACATGGGGAGAGGAGATATATAAATTTATTGAAAATGGCCGATATTAGTGCCGAATCCATAGTTTTCAGTGTCTCTAAGATAAACAGTAGCGCTTCTGATGTCGTTTAAACCCAAATTCAGCCCTTCAATTTGGGGAGAAGGAGGGGAGAGAAATATATAAATAATCGAAAATGACCGTTATCATAAAGCGCTTTAGTAATAATAAAAAAGTGACTGGTTAACGAAACATATTATTATTATTATTATTATTATTATTATTATTATTATTATTATTATTATTATTATTATTATTATTATTATTATTATTATTATTTATTTATTTATTTATTTATTTATTTATTGAAACAGAACACAACAGGTATTATACCCAATTACAGTGTTCATCTTTCATGAAATAATATATTTACAATTTCCCTTTTAAACCTTGTGAGGCAATCAGCGTAAATATCTATATTATTTGTCATTTTTAAGAGTCTGTTGTAGGTTGCACTAATCCTCCATGTTGGCGACTTATTTAGGATATTAGTCCTTGCTTTTGCACAATAAAATAAGTTATAGTTTTCTGGACGTGTTTTTCTACCTGGAACGTTTATTTGAAAGCTCGAAAGCAATTCGTTGCAGTCTAGCTTATTATTAAGTACCTTGTACAAAAATATCATGTCAGATAACGTTCTTCTTTGTTTGAGGGTTAGAGTTTCAAAATTCCTATTCAATGAATTAGTGTTTTCAGTTCTTGGGAAAATGTTTGTTTCCTTATATACAAGATATCTAAGAAATTTGGACTGGATTTTTTCTATTTTTAGTGAGTTAATTTTTGTATCTGGGTTCCATACAAGCGTCGCGTATTCGAGTTTGGATCGAACGTAAGTTTGATATAATTTATGAAGTGTGGCAGGTTTACGAAACTCCCTACTAATTCTTAGAATAAACCCAAGATTTCTGTTCGCTTCATTTATTATGTTATCAATATGCGGTTCAAATGTAAATTTCGTATCATACATTACTCCTAAATCATTGACAGTACTTACAACGGGTAGTTGAGTCTCATTAATTGAATATTTAAATTGCACTGGTTTTTTACGTTTTGTAATACTCATGATTTTACATTTACTAATATTTACATTCAATAAATTACTTTGACACCATTGCACCACTGAATTTATGTCTTGTTGAAGTTGATTACAGTCATTTATGGAATTTATACATCTAAAAAGTTTGAGATCATCGGCATACAACAGTTTGTGGGAATACGTTATACATCTAGGAAGATCATTTATAAATATTACAAATAGTAGTGGACCCAAATTTGATCCTTGTGGAACACCAGATAGTTGCAAGTATTCGGTTGACTTGTATCCCTTATATACAACGAACTGCCTTCGGTCTCTCAAATACGACTCGAAGAGCCCAATTAACTCTGCGGAAAAGTTAAATTGACGAAGTTTCTCTATTAGTACCTTGTGATTTACTCTATCAAATGCTTTCGCAAAATCGGTGTAGATAATATCTACTTGACCACCCTGATCTAGGGTTCTTGCTACAAAATTGTTAAGAATACTGAGATTTGTGACTGTCGATCTACCCTGGACGAAGCCATGCTGGTATTCTGAAATTGATAGTTTTATATGATTTTCAATCCGTTTATAAAGAATAGATTCAAACACTTTAGCAAAAGTACTCAATATTGATACAGGCCTATAATTTTGAATATCTTTACCATTATTAGACTTAGGAATGGGACAGACTTTTGTTATTTTCCATTTACTGGGGAATTTACAAGTAGAAATAATTAGGTTGAATAAAATATAGAGTGGAAGTAGAAAGTGTTCTTCACATCCCTTTACTATATAATCTGGAATACCGTCAGGTCCTATCGTTCCTTTCCCCTTCAGTTTTCTTATTGCTTTTTTAATTATTGCTTTATTATTATTATTATTATTATTATTATTATTAAATTTAACCCAATCCATATTCACAAGTGAGACTGATTTTATACAGTTATTTTAAATAACTTGTAGTTTGATGCCGTTATTTTGTATATCTAATATAGGTCACAAGTATTTATATAAGTTGAGTTTATAGAAAAGACATAGACAGTTGAGTAGTTTTTAGTTTTCACTCAAATTATTTTAAAATATTAAGTTTCGATTATAATATTTATTTTATTTGTTTCTCTTGTTTTGTTCGATATGATAAACATATCATCATAATCATCACCAAAGCTATTCTGCCATTATTGAAAGGTTGCTTGTTGCAACTGAGAAACCTCGATGTACGGTGGTCCTCAGCGTTTTATACCTTCCTTCAAGTACAGTCTCTTTCTCTTATTCCCTCTGTTTCCTTCCACCATACCCTCTAGCACGTCCCCCACAGACAATATCCCAACCTGTTCCTCTTTCTCCTCTTATCGATATCTAAAATTCCTTTTTCTCCTACTGCTAATATTTCTAACACCTTTTCATTCGTTTTCTGATCGACACAGCTAATTCTCTCCTTTTTCTCCATGCCCACATTTCGAAAGCCTGCAATTTTTTCATCGCTTTTGCGTAGTGTCCATGTATCTGCCCCATTGGAATCAGTAAAACAAAATCTCACTATTTAATTATAAGTTTGTTTAATACAAATATTAGCTAATCGTGGTTGAGAAGAAACATCTGACGTCTTTAGAGTGTAAAAATGATTTTGTAGTTCATGGTATTTCAATAATCTGTACCGTTTTGATTTTCTTTCATTCGCCTCAGGGGTAGCCTTCACAGTTTGGGAACCAGTGGAGTCTTGGATCTGTTAAACAATATAAAAATATTACGAAACGTCGTAATTTATCTTATAAGTTGCGAAGCGTGGGCACCCAATAAACAAAAATAAAGGTCATCACCTATGTTGTACACTATTACCATACTTACACGAAGATGAACTATGTTATATTTAGAAACATACATTGTATTTCCGTTACTATTGGAGCATTGTAGAATTTATTATCCCTTATATCCAGAGTAAAATGTATCTATGAAAAGCATAAGATTTCATAAAGCAACGCTTGCAAGATTATTTCAAGCAAGACCAAGATCAAGACTGGGTGTGCAATACCAAGAACAAGAACAAGAACAAGACCGAAGGTTCCAGTGCAAGACCAAGACCAAGACTGGGTGTGCAAGACCAAGACCAAGACCAAGCCCACCCCGGTTTTGGTCTTGGTCTTGCATTTGCTCATCACTAATCCGTACACCATAGTTTGTTTTTAGCATATATATTCGGACGTTGATGTGTGGTATAGTACGGATAGAGGATTTTTTTCCTACTAATTTCTGACGGAAGTTAAGATAATACTTGCTCATAGTGATACATCTTTCTTGATTATACTATATTACACAAATATACGAAAATTATATGAATTCCAAGATTAAATTATATCATATTAATAACTTCCAATTCGTAGTAATTATACCTGCCAAGCACTGTTAGTGTGAGTACTCTTGCATTAGTGTTTGAGAAGGTTGCTTACAGTAGTATCGACATATTTCTCAGTCTCCGTTCACCACAAACAATTGCAACTAACTTGCAAAATGGGACACAAAGGGAAAGAAACAACGGAGAATAAAATAAAATAAAATAATTATCAGGGTTCACAATTAGACTAAGTCGATGTCTGAAATATCTAAAATTACGGAACAACTTCATCCAATGGTGCAGTTGATATTAGACAGATTCAGAGTTAGGAAGTCAATTAAAAACGAACGTAAGAGTGGTCACCTAGAAGAGCTACCAAATAGATACAAGAACATAATAGTACACGCTATCAAAATTAATCCAAAGATAAGTATACCTCAGATTGCAAATGAGCTGTAGAGACGACGAGTAAAGGTATCATTGGCTAGAATGAGAAGTGCATTGAAAACAGCATGCTATAATTGCTGTATCTCAAGAAACAAAACTTGAGTGATTAACCGTCACCGCAAGAAGCGCTAGAATTCACTCTGAAATTCGCAAGTAAGCCCTTTCATTTGAAGCAAAGTTATTTTCATCGACGAGTGGAAGCCAACTTGTTCGGGTCAAATCAGACAAAAACTATGCTAAGAATGAAGAGAACAGATATCGATTCCAAATATCGTACTTCCATAGTGAAAGATTATCCAGGATCTATGCTTGTTTGGCTGTCAATGAGTGCAGTTGGTGTCAGAAATTTGTGTTATAAGGAAGGAACGTGGATCGAAGAAAATACATCAATATTTCAAATATCAATGTTCCTCAAATAACTGCAAAAATGGGTTCAATGACGACTTCGTATTTTTGCACCATAAGGTTCCAAAATATACCACACATAATAAGTACTAGGATTGGGATACTGATAATGCACTAAAACTCTTGTAGAGCATTTGTGAGAAGTTTTGTTAAAAAAAATACAGGGTTATTTCTAACAAAGCAGCTCAAAAATGCTTTAATGGAAGAATGTGACAATATTTCATCTAAAAATACAGCAAACTTGGCCGTTCCCATTTATAAAAGACTTCAGGCAATTATTGCTGCTGAAAGGAACCCTACAAAGTATTAATAAATTGAAAAGTGCTTTTATTATCACTATTATTTTCTTGAATATGTCAGCTGTATGAATATTTTTTCCACGTACAATTTTATAATTCTTTATTTTTATTTATTTATTTTATTATTAAAGAGAAAATAACTTTTATTTGAGAGTCACTTCGTTAATATATTCATAGATGCATACACTAATATACCGGTACGTAATTCTTTCACCTACTTTACATTTTTGATATTAATAGTACCACTGAAATTATACGAAACGCGAGAATGTCCAAATACTTTTTCGAGTCACTGTATATAATGCATAAAACAAACAAACAGTAATGTTTAAGCCATGAAATTAAAAATTATGGGTCACTTATGTCTGCTAAATTAGTCTTGCAGTCTGTTAACTTTCTCTTCTTGTTTCTAGAAATAGGCTTCATGATCTCTCATACCATCTTGCTCTATTGACGATGCATTCGACGAAACTACAAAGAACAAACGCTAATACCACTGCGAATTATTACCCACGCGTTGATACTTTTCTAATTGTGCTTTTTATGCTTACTTCAGAATGCTGAATCCAATGAAGCTACGTTTTCAACATATTCGTCGATGAGGTCACGAGGAAAATTACCTCAAATTAGAGATCTTTTTTTGAGATTAGGTCAAAGTTGGGATTACCTCGAAGTACTGCTTATACCAATGGTGAAATTATTGAATATATTTCTAATTTCATTTCTTATATTAACTTGAGAATGCTGAGTAGAATGGGAATATTTCTAAACATATTCTTCCATGGGCTCACGAGGGAAAAATATGCCGGAAAATGTGCTGCTAGAATGAAACATAGCACGTAAACCCTAGCAGATAAAGACATGCGGTTTTTGGCAACGTGTTCCACAACTCTCCAAGTTTTATTCACAATTACAACATTAGAACACACCAAAGGATTACTTTTGGGCTAGATCGAACATGTTCACGAATTAAGTGAGGAGCTTCAGAACCCCATATCCGAATGTTATGTAAGTAAACATATTCAGACATTTGAAACGGGGCTTCATCAGAGAACATGACCAGTTGCAGGTACTGATCGCTTTCGTTAATCAAGGCCAGAATACAAGCAGCGGAGTCAGCCCGCTAAGGAAGGTCAGTTGGCTCCAAAGCTTGCGCAATTTGCACACTGTAGGGCTGCAGCTGTAATAAAACTTGGAGAGTTGTAGAAACATTGCCAAAAATCGCATATCTTTATCTGCTATGTTTCATTCTAATTGTTCCAGAACTTTATGAACACCCTGTATTTCCACTTTGAAATCATTTTTATCGCGACCCCATGAAGGGGCATCTTTTAACAAGTGGAATACGAACAGCTGTAAAAAAAAATCGTCCCTCATTTGACTTTTTTTTTTTTCTGTCCAAGGCTTACCTTTAATTGCAGTATTCAGTAATTATATTTTCTTTATGTCCAATGAATGGTTTTAGAAATTTGATTGTGCCTATCTCGGGAACTCAAAGCCCATACAACTTAATAACTCACACGCTTATGTAGCAGTTCAAAGTCTACCGCCATGTAAGTTTGATCTCGATCGAATAAGTTCAGTACATATGAGATTTTGTCTTCAAAAATGTAACATCTCCCTTAGCCTAAATGACATAGTTGTGGAACTTTAACCCTTATCCGGGCAACCGGGGCCTCCCAGGACCAGTAGCTTCATTTTTTCTAAAAAAATCTCAATAACCATACATATTTCGAAGACATAAAATACTGAATTCTTCTATCTTTCGTCGAAGTTAAAATCATTAACATATCGAGTTGGTAAAGCTAATGTTTTTTTTTTTATTTTATTTATTTTATTTGAAAATCTTTTCCTGACGTAACCGGGCAACCGGGGCCTAGGAGGCCCGTATAACTTTAGTGAAATTCCTGTCAAATATTAGATCAAATTGTCACATAATTATATTTTGAACACGTGACTATTGTAACCTTTAGTCGGAACAGTATGCGGCAACAGACATTGATTTTTGAGTGTTCTGCACTTAAAATATATACTGGACCTGACAGGCCCCGGTTGCCCGTTTACGTTACAAAAATGTCTGGATCGGATTTGCTATTCTGCTTGGCTTACAAAAGCGTGACACGAAGTTTCGCTACTTGACAAAAATATATACTGGTACATTCTAGACTAGTCTAAACAGTAAGTGACAATAGGCATTGATTTTGTGTATTCTGCACTTAAAATATATACTGGGCCTCACAGGCCCCGGTTGCCCGTTTACGTTACAAAAATGTCTTGCTCGGATAAGGGTTAAATTGAAATTTGAACTGAAAAATATAACGCATAATTTGGTTGTTCATAACTCGGGAATCAAACCTACTAAACGCATTGCATACGCTTGTATATATCAGAAATCCATTACTCACTATCTCTCACTGTTTTTCTCATATGGAGATTAATATTAAAATCGGAAAGAGAATTGATGTCTATCACATCTGGTTGCAATAAAGGAATAAAATCATAGGTGAAACATACTCTTCGTATTGAATTCATACAAAAAAAAAAAAAAAAAAAAAATGCTTGTTGCTAACTATTTCCGTTTTATGCATTATGAGATCAGTGTTTTAAACGAAATAAAAAAAAAATGTAATTTTCAACACTTCCAGTTTTGATAAAGATTAAAGTCAGGACAAAACTTATTATTGCCACGATGAATCTCTGTTGGAAACTACTTTTTGATATTCCTTTACGTTTTCGTTCTATGGAAATAATTATTGAAACCGTAAATGCTAGTAAACTTCAACCACTTCTGGTTTCGGTAGGATGTTGCGAGATAGTGAGGGCACGTTTCCTTGAAACGCTGAATCAATTGTTGGAAAACACTTGTCACTATCGATTATCTTTCTCAATAGCGAGCATTACTAAAACCTTACACGGCTAATTTCTACCACTTCTGGATTGAACAGATGTTGAGGGAGAACATGAACTTGAATAATAATAATAATAATAATAATAATAAAAACTCTTATCGATATATGTTACATTTGTGTTCATTAAACAAATCTAATTACTTTCGGATTCGGTAGACTATTGAGGGTTTTAGTAGTGTGTTCCCCTGGGGCTCTTAATTGATTGAAGAAAAACGCCATTCTCTAAGACTTTCCACATTTATGAATAGTATAATTTGGAAGTATAATATTAATAGTGAAAGATGTATGGACTATATTTCTTAAGTTTATACAAATTAGTTATTTGCATTATGTTAATAGTCTTTCTTTTTTTTTACTTTTGTATTTTTTTATTTTTGGAACTATTATTTTTTTAGTCAGTATACTGAAAACAATATTCACATTCCTGAATTCCTTGAGAGGTCATTGACAAGTAAACATCCAGAGGCGCATAAATTTGTTGGTGATTGTACAATCAAATTGTTTTATAATTATTCATAATTACATTGGTATAATTTACCAGTTTACCAATAACAAATAACGCTGGAAAAATCTAGCTAATCTTGCTCCTTAAAATGTTATACATTAAATTGTAACCTTTGAAAACCACACAGATTGCAGTGTTGTTGGTTTGGAAACGCAACAGAACGGGTGAATAAAAGTGCCATCAAAAGCTCTGCATAATACAAGAGTATTAGAAAGACAGTTCAAGTCACGTATGACACTTGCGACCTTTTGTTTCTATACTCACAGATGAGAATGAAAGCGTGACTATTCAATACGAGCACAAAAGGCAATCATGCTGATGAATAGGTTAGAGAATCCAATTGCCGCTGCACCACATCCTTCGCCTGCCGCCCCGTTTATCTCTCAATCTCACACATAAGTCAAATATGGAGAAACGCTCAAACATTACGAAAGCAATCTCGCTCCACTTGCAAATATAAACATCATTACTACTTTACCTGCAAAATCAGATTCTTTAAATAATAGTTACGTTTCTTTGCATGCTTTGGCTATTTGTTATTCTTTACGCTTTCGCTTAACAATTAATTCTTGACCTATATTATGTGTTTGTTCAACAAACCTGCAAGGCTATTTTCAACTGAAATTATTAGCAGTAAACAACAACAACAAAGTAAAACGAAGTGTGTTAGAGTCTACAAAGTAGTTAGGAACTTGCATGAGTGCAAGTACAAAAAAAAAAAAAAAAAAAATCAACATTCCATTTAGCAGGAAACTACATAGAAAATTGGTCACCCTGTCCGAGAAGCTTCGAACTCTCCTTTCATACATACTCCATCTGTTGTTAATTAGTGTATTTCTTTATGAATCTTGTAAACTCCATTCCCACGTTGGCTCTCTCATAGTTAACTGGCTAATACCTATGCTTTACATGCACTTTGTCTTGGACTCGATTTTCAGTGGAGTGTAATTCACTTGGATACAAACTTGAGTAGTGCTTCAGATCTCGCAGTAAGTATATTCTCATGGTTGAAAAGGTATATTAAAATCCAAAATAACCAACACAGAAATTAATAAATCAATTCATCCACACATTTGTTGGACTGTATTATATTTAAACATTTTTCGTATGTAGAGTCCATAGCAAAAGTATATCCCCCTGACTGCTATAACTCCAGTGTTTTTTTTGCTGGTATCACAAACGCGAGGACAATATGCAACTCAACCTACGCCTAACATATCAATCAGGAAACGGCAGTTGGCAAACTATTAGGTGAATACTGAAATAAGCTGTTGCTGTGGAGTTGATGTACAAAGAAATTTCTCCATTTTGAGAGTAATCTCTATTCTTTGGAGCATATTATCCAATGAGTGTTATATATCAATGATATTATAATTCGTTGTATGTATAATGTATTATTTCACTCATACTGAATGTGAGAAGAAAGAGAAAGAAACTAAACATTGATCATACATGAGTTAGAAAATCATTGAAATTAACCGTAAGTAGCAACTCTGGAACAATTGAAACTACAAGTTTGTAAATCTTTGTCTCCAGTCAAAGACCCACTGTCATTCTCGTTATTCAAACATATCTTTCCTTCTCCACTGGAAAAAAATCTCGCTTACCGCATTGGGTATGGATTGAAATTGAAATTGAATCATGTTAAAAAATTTCAGACTTGCGGGGACTCAAACCTGTGCCCCCTGGTAGCCAACTCCTTCTCTACGTACAATCACATAATTGATGTTCCACAAAGAAAGAAAGAAAAAAAAACATTAGCTAGTTAAAAGTATTTTGTATAAGTTTAGACTATCTACCAGTAGCGTAGCATGGTATTTCGAAATGAGGATGCCAAAGTTAGTCACTTGTGCGATACAATACTACTGCAATCAGCAATACATGGCTATTCCGAGGGGAAATATAGGGTATAAAAATTAGGAGGCCAGGCCTCCCTAATTGCGGACCTAGTGAAGCATACAGAAGAAAATGCGTAGATTACGTTAGAAGCCAATAAGCAATTGCCTCAGCTCCTTCTTTCCACTACTGTTGTGATAGAAAACTCGGCCTCACTGTTGTATAAGCATTGTTTGCAGTATAGTTCTCTTTACTTATTTCTCGTGGGCAGCTTTTTTCTCAGCATACCATACTTCAATTTCGTTCTTTAAAAAACTGTCGTCGCTAGAAATTTGTCAACTTGGGTCCGGACCTCAGACGCCTGTTCGTGAATATGGGCCTGAGTGTATATATCATTTGAATATGCAAATAGAAAGCACTTAAAATAACTCTGGGGGCCTGCTTCTGTGTATATTTCGCTGTCAGATATCCAGATACTGAAGGGTTCAAGCAATCTTTGCGAGGAGGGGGATGCTGGCTCTCTTGCCATACAGAAGAGAGCCACACGGTCTACTACATCGCTGACTGTGATTCTACAGAATGATTTATATTTATTCTTGTGTGTACGAGTCCCCTCAAAGAGTTTCTGACTACGCCACTGGGCGTACTATGTATTTATGATGAAGACAATAGTTTGCCTTTAATTACGATGTATTTAATTATGATTCCGACATAACTATTTTTACACTATCATTTACACAAGCAACATACTTCAAAAATGCGTTGAACTAACCATTTCTGTTTCGTTCTATTACCTTGACGTTAGCTGTCGTACGTTCTGTACAGAAACTATAGCTTAGTTCAAAATAGATAGAGTTCGTAATACTTGCGAATACGCCAGCTTATATCTAAAGCAAGTGTAGAGTTGAAAGGGATGATGAGAAGTAAGAAAGCAAGTAGTTGGGAATGCACATTCGACATAAAGCAGAGGAAAACTCCGATGTTTGCAGTAGGCCTGGAAGCCCAAGGAACACGGCATACAACAAAAGGGAAGACAGAACATATGCATCTAAGTGATGCGCATGCGTAGGTTAGACTTGTCAAAGCAAGGCGTGAGACTGCATCCAGAAGATTGCAGTGGAAATAATTGTGATAATTACAAGCAAACAATTCATATATAATGAAGTACGTACCTTTTCTTATTAACAGGGGATGCCGGGCATACCGGCGTTCCCTTATGCTACGCCGCTGCTAGCCACAAAAGCCTATGCGAAGAGACAATCAATTAGCTGATTTAATTAACTTCTGAGTATTAATTAGAATCTCAGTCGTATTTGATTTTAAACAAATAATATTCTGAAAAAAAAAAAACTTTACACAGAACACATTTGAACTAGCGTACGAAATAACCGAAAGACTTAGTTGAGTAGCTTACTAACCAAGTATACTTGTGTTTTAAACCACAAGAAAATCTTTTCCTCCTAACTTATCCCGAGACTGACAAGTGAGAACAATTTCTTGAATAACCCATTATCAATTCTTTTCCTTTCAAATTCAATTAGGAAACAATATTACATGAATTGTGAATGCAAAATGCCATAGCTGAAAATGAAATATTAACTATCTTCACTGTTTTCATTTAATATCCTCTCGAGCTAAAAGGAACAGGGTTCAGTTCTCGGTTGGATCTCATATGGTTCGAATCCCATGTTGAGTTGTGGATCCGTGTCTCAAATAACCCCGCTGCTAACATTTCGAGTTTCGGTGTTGGTTCAACAGAAAGAAAGAAAGAAACGAAGAAAGAGAGAGAGAATTATAATAAGTATAGAGGAACGGTTTTTGTAATGGGTT
Organism: Thermobia domestica; assembly: GCF_964235325.1. Taxonomy (NCBI): domain Eukaryota; kingdom Metazoa; phylum Arthropoda; class Insecta; order Zygentoma; family Lepismatidae; genus Thermobia; species Thermobia domestica. The sequence goes on from NC_137459.1 coordinate 104,919,776, forward strand.
AAGGCAGCGTTTCCTAACCTTTTTCAACTTGCGGCACACTATAGGTGTAACTTGAATTCTCGCGGCACACCCATTATATATATATATATATATATATATATATATATATATATATATATATATATATATATATATATATATATATATATATATATATAATACCGTGGTATTTTTATGTGATTACTGATTTCCTTACAGAGAAGAAAACTCGATCACAGATTTTAGCCCGTCGTAAATTATTATGCTTATTTTTCATTCTAATTTTAAAATGGAAAACAATTGCAATGAAATACAGGACACGAGTTTTTAAAAATCCACTTTCTCTTTCGAAAACTGTACCTAACCTTTAACTAAAAGGGAAGATCACTAAATAACGAATAAATAAACAAATCTCCTATACTTTTAAAACACATATGTATGCATATTTGCTTTGTTGAATTTATTGAATGATATGTTAAAATTTCAAGTTGCGAAATAGTCTGCAGCAATAAAGAAGCAATAATGGTCATGATAATGATAAATACGTTTTCCATCATTAAAAATGTACAGAAAAGTAACACAGTATTAAACTTAAAATTGTAGATTTATAGTAGAGGTTCATAGTAATGTGAAATACAAATATACATTTTCCGCTATGTCTTGCATTTGATTCATATTGAATTTATAATTTGTTTCGATTTCCTCACGGCACACCAGCGGCCCATTCGCGGCACACCAGTGTGCCGCGGCACACCGTTTGGGAAACGCTGGGTTAAGGTGCTCGAGAATAGGCGCCATGTCTGTCCTTAATTCCTCATTGAATCGAAAGCGATATAAATCTACTACCATTTAATATTTCAATTTAATGCTAAGGGCGGTATAAGAAACACTGTGAAATATAACGGGAAACTGTGTTTGACATCGATTCAACATCCGAAGAGGAAATCATATCTTACGAGATCTCTCTATTGAAACATGGTGTCGTACAAAACTATTATTTCCGGTTTATTCATCATACTTTCATACAATAAAAATAAATAAAGACAAATGATGCATATTTGAAGACGATTCAAGGTTTCAATTGTAGATTCCACCACCGTCCTTCTCGCTGTATTGTAACATAAAATGTTAGACACTTTCTCTGGCTTCGAAGTTGGATCCCTAAGAAGGAAAGCAGTAAAAAAAAGCGATATTTTTTAATGTTAATGCACCATCTTCAAAGTAACTTCCATCTATGCTTTTGCCGTTATTCCTCTATTGAAACTGGGAGTGGTGGGTATGGAACATCTCCGGTTTCCGTACTGGATCTTCATGGAGTAATCAGTAAATTCTAGTGAAATCGCACATCCGGTGGAAGAGTGTTACAACACAAAAAAGAGTTATCATCGCTCAGAAGAGAATAGAGGAAGAGAAGTGAGTTCTACTTGGTGGTATTTTTGCAGAAACGTAACTGAAAAAAATAACCCCTAGATGGCAGAAATAATAGTATTCTAGAGAGCGATTTTGACAAAATAAACTTTAAAAGTCATGCTTTCACAATTTATTTATTTTATTTCATTTTTTACTTGTAACAGTCTCATACCGGGTGTGCGATATATTCACTCTTATTTGTCTATCGTAACCGGCAGTTGTAAGAATCTACCTCTTGAGATTTAACTATAGATTCTTAAAAAAAAAGGAAACAGGAAATGAAATCTTTCAGTTTAACGTCCTACGATTATGTCCCTTGGGATAACGGAGACAGATGATCAAAGGCAAGTTAATGGTGATAGTAAAATCGGTGGAATGGAAATGTAGGATGAAAAGGAAGTGCCCAATAAAATCCACGGACACGATGATGTGCACCTCAAACTAACTTGGCAGGAAATCGAACCAGCGACCGAACCCACCAGAGGTAAGCGCTCTACTACTGAGCCACTGAGACTCCTAAGAAAGGAAAATATAATAGGAAAGCATGGATTTATAGAATATATATACCCATATAAACATGGATTCAACTCCTCATTAATATATTCCATATTCGAACTTATAATTTTGCAGAAACGGAAAGTTTTTTGAAAATATCCCATTTCCCCGTTTTAATATTGAATCCCCATAGAGTAAAAAAGAAAAGAAAAAAAATTCAATATAGGAGGTTCAGCGTTTTTATAATGTGGTTTCCAACAGCCAAAATAATCAAAATGCCGTTTGCAGCGATTTGTTGTATCTAACCGTTCCAGAGAAATGATAATGTTTAGTACAGTTTGCAACACTTCTTAAAATGATAAACTTGTAGGGAATGTTTAAAATTGTCTTTTTTTTTTTTTTTTGCATCAATGTGTAGCATTACATCGATGTTATTTAGTAGCTGTAATTACAATAATGTTGAACAGTGTTGCAAACCTTACCTGCGTTTATCATGTCTTAGGAATTGTTTGACATATCAATTTACTGCAATCGGCATTATACTTCTTTTGTTTTTTTGGAAACCATCTTATTTCTTAGACACGATGCTTATCTTAGCATTTCTTTAAATACAGGACGCACAAAAATGTTTTTTGTGACTTTGTATTTGGCCGAAATACATCATATCATGGTAATAGTATCCGACACTAAGTTATTTTTAATATGTGCCGCCTCATGCACCTCAGTTGCATTATTACTGTTGTTGAGCCTTCCGTAATTTGGATATCTGTGATATCATCATCCCTAGTTGGAAACACTGAATTAAATGTGTGGAATTTTAATATTTCGTTTTACACATAGATTTAAAACGTGGAATAATTCGACACTGTACCATTTAAAAAAAAAAAAAAAACTTTATATTAAGATCACAACACTGTTACTGTGGTGATGTCGTCGAGTATGTCAAACGTCTTTTTTTTTTTCCTTCTGATATTAGCTTCGCACAAAATTTCAACTTTTTATGTCAATTAGTTTAGAAGTTACAAGGAGGTGTCACTTTAGGTGGTTTAAATAAAGAACACGCAATGTTTATCTAAAAAAAAAAAAAAAGAGAAGCCAAAGAAAAGGAAAGGAGAAATGATGCTTCTAGTTATGCCTGAATTCAGCTCTCGGATATGAACAAACATCTAAAATAAAATGTACGGACCACCGCACTAAAAATTCTCGCTCCAATTCCTTAAATTAAATCATTTTGTACTGCAGTTATTAATTAAATATTTTCTTGTGAAACAAAAACAAAATTACAAGATATTTTTCGAAAACCTTCACCGGAATTAAACACATACCCAAAAGTAAAGTACGCCTTTCATTTTTTAATAAGAAATAATTTATGACATATGTTAGGGTTATTAATGAAATATTTGTTAATAAAATATACAAAATTGTAAAAAAAAAAATGCAGAGAGAGAGAGAGAGAGAGAGAGAGAGAGAGAGACTAAACTACCTCTTGCAGATATTGTCATAGAAGTGATGTATGCAACACTGTAAGAAGAATAACGAAATATTTTTTTTATGAAATATGACAAAAAAAAAAACATGTCATTTTTGAGAAATTAGTCTGAAAATAAACTCATACCCAATATAAGCTTTCTCCTTACCTTACCTTTGGTGCGTGGGATGTCTGGTTCAACCCTTGACCAACAAAATTAGTGATGGAAAACATCGCATCCGTGGGTTTTCTCGGGGTACTCCAGTTTCCTTCTACACTCTCATTGCACCAATTATTCCATCACCATTCACTTGCATTAATAATATTCTCCTTTAGATTAAGGAAACTTTCACGGGATGTCAAACTGAAAAAAATTCAAAGACTATCAAATCCAATCGTAACCAAACCCTTTGATCAATTGTTTCCAAAGTGTAAATGCAATCTTGTAATAAATGTGCAATTACGAAATAGTTATTTATTTATTTGTGTAAAATAACACATTTGAACAGTGATGATTTCTGGAGGTGCCCCTGGTGAGAAATTTTCCCCGGAGCAAAAACATTACCCGGGATATTTCTCAGAGCTGTCTCTTCCTGTGTTTCCAGTACTTTCGCAGTACTTGTTTCATCCTCTGTTTATTTCGAGTTCCACACCGAAGGAAACCTAAAATTATCACTAATTATATGTGCTAAACAAACAAATAAAAAGCAAACAAACAAGAACAAAAAGGAAGATAATAAAGAAAATTATTTCATTTTTCTCTTTCGATCAATAATTTGAACACTAAAATTCAAATTAATGTTTTGAGAAACATCTACAGTTACACTTTTGCACTCTAAATGACCATGAACTTGAGTGTGAGTTTCCTGAAAACCACGTTTATTCATTAATCAAACATGTAGGTAAGCACCATTCATATATAAACATTAATCAAACTTATCATTGATCCATCCAATCAATCAAACCGGAAAAGTTTTTTTTTTCTTCATGAACTCCTGCCTCAAGTTTATTTTCTGACGACAGCTTACATCCTAAAATACTGACTTTGTTTGGTTAACATGCATCAATGTATTTTCACCCGGTTTCCTGATAGTTAAACTAATATAAAGTACATTACATTAACAAATATATATATATATATATATATATATATATATATATATATATATATATATATATATATATATATACCCTTATTTCAACTACGAATTCATTTTGTAAACAATGTATAATTATTATTCATAATTATATATTTTTAATATATAATTAACATTGTTAATTCTTAGAACTCTTTTGGGAACTATACTGTATAAAAGAAAACATTATTATTCATTCATTCTAACATTAATTATAACATTAAAAGGTATGTTATAACTAGAGATCGGATGTTTAGGCATTCAAATCCTGGAAAATAGACAGACAAATAGGCAGTTAAATTTTTTTAAAAAATAGGCACTAAAATGTAACTCGAAATAATGAAGATAAATACTCAACACAATTAAAAGAATAAATTCAATTCATAGGGTTAGTTCAAAGAATATAGAAACATACCTGTTTGTTATTTTACTGTAGAGCTCCTTCGTGGCTAAGCGTTTAGCGTACGCGCCTTTGGCGCGGGAGACCCGGGTCCGATTCCCGCCGGGAGCTCAAGTGGTTCGGAGTCCATGTTAATCAGTAGGTCCACGTCTCTTATAGCCTCTCTGCTGAACGGAACGTTGAACTCAAAATCAACTCAACTCAACTATATTACTGTATATATAAACACACATATTCTTTTACTATATATATGTATATATATGTATATATTTCTATATATATATATATATATATATATATATATATATATATATATATATATATATATATATATATATATATATATATATATATATATATATATATATATAAACGAAACTTGATCTGCATTCGGGATTCAGGATTTTCTGATGGGAGTGCAATAATAATTAGCACTACATTTGAATTAAAGTTGAAATTGTTAATGCCTTTAGGCATCTGTGGTGTGAATGAGAAATATTACTTTGCTTGGTGAATCCTTTTTCTTCAACCTTCAGAAAATCGACTTAAATTATTGGTATTGCTAAACTCCGCATTCTTTTAAGCCCGAAACGGAAACATGACGGCAAAAAGTTTCGGAAAGTGTAGCTATTTTCACTGCTAGCTTCTTATTTTAGATAGTGTATATTTACAACGAAGGGGGTGCATGTGCTCCTCTGCACCCCTCTAAATCCGGCCATATATACAGGGTGGTAGGAAACTCCACCGACAAAATTCGGGAGGTGATTCCCGACACCGAAACAAGAAAAAAAGTCGTTTTGCACTTTTCTTTAGGACATATAGTTTCGGAGCTACATGATGCCGAAAACGTGGCAAAATACACTTTAGAGAGCTATTTCTTCTCTATTTCGAATGATAGAGGCAAGACGGCATGGTCACCTCAGAGGAACGAAACCTGCTCTATTCAAAGATGGGTATGTCGCAATCGTGAAATCTGTGCACAAGGTATTCCCCAAAGGAGCGTAGGGACTCCCGGAGAAACAGTCAGGTAAAGATACGTCAAAATAAGCGTGAATGGATAGGTTTCCCATTTGGTAACCATAATTAGCTGTAACCATGTTGAGGTCCCAAACAGAGACGAATTGATGGACGCGTCATATTAGGTATGTGTGGTTGCATAACCACCAGGTACTGATGGCGACCAACAATGAAGTTGTGGATATGAAGTGTGGGTGTTTACACTTCGGGAGGTGACTCCATAACTGGAAACAAGGGAACAACTCATGAACAGAAGTCGAAAGAGGCGGTGTGTTCCAGCAGGAACCGAGCAAAAGATCGCCCACACACCGTGGGTAAAGTAGAATATCTCCCGAACGAATTGAGATAGTGAAGTCGGTCCACAAAATGAGAAAGAAAATCATACTCAAGGGAACTGATGGTGCAAACAGAATGGAGCAGATGGAACTGCGCAATGGGAGTCCATACAGGAAGAAGGGGATTCCGCAAAGCAGACATGGTAGGGGCAGTGAAATGTGAAACAGACGTATGTACTATGATGTGTTACGTATGGCTTACGTACGAACTGTGGGTTGCGAGCTGGAAAAGTGGGGATTCCCCATTGCAGCGTCGGGAACCAATTCAAGGGAACACCGCCGGACATGGGTGTTGGCGCAGCGGTTCCGCAACAAGAAGAGTACGCAGACATTGAAGGGCCGAGAATCGCTGTAGGCAATACCGAGTAGGCAACTGAGGGATGGAAGACATAGACAAATGTAAGCATGCGTAGAGGCAAACATGGATTGTATTTTCAAGGATGATACACTACAGCTCGTGCTGGTGACCGTGATGAATAAGTATCACAAAGAATGACAATAAAGGTTTCAAAAGTCTTACAACAGTCTTACCTGGGGCTACACTAAAGAAGATGCTCAAAAAGACGTCCACCACTCTGATCATAGGCATTCAGACGTCGTCGCACAGACCGGCGCACACGTTGTAAAGTGTCTGGTTCTTCCCGAAAAGCGTCACAAGCGGCTTGGACGCGTTTTTCCAACGTTTGAATATCAGGTACCGGAGTAGCATAAACAACAGTTTTGAGATGCCCCCATAAATAGTAATTCAGAGGGTTTAAATCCGGCGACCGGGCAGGCCATGACATAGGACCGCCAAGGCCGATCCACTTGCCCGGGAAAACAGTGCTCAAATAAACACGCACGAGGCAACAGAAATGCGCCGGAGCACCATCGTGCATATACCACATTTGTTGTCGTAAGACTAACGGCACATCTTCCAGAAGTGTAGGAAATATATCGCGCAAGAAGTTCAAATAGATAGGCCCAGTGTGTCGTTGTGGAAGAACAACTGGTCCAGTGAGATGGTCACCCAGAATCCCTGTCCAAACGTTGATACAAAACTTGTGTTGGTGGTGGGCCTGTACCATTCAATGTGGATTATCCACAGATCACAGATGACTATTAAGAAATTTCTAGATACCATCCCTTCCAAATTGGGCTTCATCTGTGAACAAAATGGAGGGAAAAAAACGACAGTTGTTGCCACCAAATGGAGAACCTGATTACGAAAGTTCAGCCTGGGAGGAAAATCCAATGGTGATAGACCCTGTACCCGTTGCAAATTATAGGGGTAAAAATTCTTAGCATGAAGGATCGACAACCCCCTCTCATGACCGACATTATGCTGACGGGCAAGCTCCCAGGAACTTACGCTAGGGTCATCGAGCACATGTCGTAAAATACGTTCTTCGGCATGCACAGTGCGTTCCTCACGTGGTCTTCCCGTGTCATACATGGTAGGGTGGAACGTTCCGGTCTCACACAAACGACGAATCAGCGTTGCAAATATTGTATGATGCGGTTGGCGTCTATTGGGATATCGATCGTTGTATAGTCGGGCTGCCTGTCTACCATTTCCATGTGCTTCTCCATACACAAAAATCATCTCGGCCTGTTCCTGTTTGGTGTAATGGGCCATTGTCACAACACACTACACTAAGAACGTGATTCACAGCATAGAAAATAGTAGTTGCCCACTTCAACTTCATGGATGACTTTGACAGACAAGGTAGGTCTGCTCAATGGTGATGTATTTTTGTTGGTTGTGCACTCAGTGTTTCTTCCATGCTAACTCCGTGTGCATCGGAATGACCTGGACAGGCAACTTAGGGGTCCTCTCAAGGCAAATCAACGAAGTACGTATGTAGTGTGGTTTAGCCGCATGGTAGCTATGGCCCTCTGTTTGTGACCGTGCAATGTTCCCGAAAATAGTCAATGTTTTGCTGTCGGCAGTTTTCGAATAAACGAGAGGGTGGAGGGTGAATCACCCTCACGTAAAACCTTATACCCGGCTTATATCATGAAAATAACGTAGTATTCCTAGCAGGAATAATTAATACCACTGCATTGTTGGTTACCGTCAGTACCTCGTGGTTATGGATCTTTACCACAGCGAAATGAAACTCCCGTAATTGTAAAGATTTTTATAATATCTTGAAAACAAATAACACTATTGGAAAAACAAAACATAGTGCACTAGATAATATTCTGCATGTGATACCGTTATCACAACTCACTTTTTTGTGTGTGTGTGCTGCTATTTGCAAAACCCGCAAAAAAAAAATGCTAAATCTTTCGTCAGTTGCAAATGGAAACCTGATAAGTGAATTGTGATGACGGTATCACATGCAGAATCATAATATCTAGCACACTATGTTCTTGCTTTCCCAATATATGTACTTATTTTGAACATATTACACAAAACCTATAAAATTAGCTGTAGTTTAATTTTCGCTGTGGTGAATACCCTTATGCAACCACACATAGCGAATATGACGTGTCCACCATTTCGTCTCTGTTTGAGATCTCGACATGGTTACAACTAATTATGGTTACCAGGTGGGAAACCTATTCATTCACGCCAATTTTGACGTATCTTTACCTAACAGTTTCTCCGGGAGCCCCTACGCTCCTTTAGGGAATACCTTGTGCACTGATTTCACGCTTGCGATATACCCAACTTTGAATAGAGCAGGTTTCGTTCTTTTGAGTTGAACATGCCGACTTGCCTCTGTAATTCGAAATAGAGAAGATATATCGCTCTAAAGTGTATTTTGCCAAGTTTACGGCATCATGTAGCTCCGAAACTATGTGTCCTAGAGAAAAGTGCAAAAGGACTGTTTTTCTTGTTCGGTTCGACCGAGAATTGAACATGGGACACCTTGATTAAAAGGTGAAAGGGAAATAAAACTGTTGTAGGTGGTTTGATATCTGGAAACGTTACCATGAAGTTCACACGATTCGCATTTTTCATTCTTTTTATTTTTGTGGTTTAAACCAGTTATTAAAAAAAAAGTTGGTGTAAACCAGCCAACCCTCAAAGTAAACACTTCTTTTTAAAGAATACACAAATAACTAGCAAAATAGTATGTAGTATTTTTACTTCAAAATATTCCATACCCTCTTTTTGAAACAAAATAAAATTAAACATAAGAGAAATACTTAGATTTATATGATACACTTAAAGGCTGCACATCTAGAGCTTTTGGTTCTGTATATTCTTGAAATTCTACAGCTAAGTTTTATAGAACCACCATCACAGTTTACCCAATCCTCAAGTTTTCTGAATTTTTAACAAGAGGGATTCAACATATCATTACGGAACTCCCCCCCCCAAAAAAAAAAAAAAAACTACGGAATATATTTAAGTTAAGCTAAATACAACTCCACAACAAACATGACTGAGTGATTAGCTTTTGCGCTTCTATCGGGAAGTCCGGGACTCAACCAGCATTGGACCATTCTGACAAAGCTTTTCTTCATTCCATCTGTGAATGTAGAAATAGTGCGTGTACTGTGAGTTGGGCGACTTCCTTTTTTATTGTTTTTAAATCGTTATTATTACTAATTACCAGCAGTGACGGTTTTGCGAAGGTTAGGGGGGCGGTCTTTCGGACTGAAGCCCGTTCCCCAAAGTTACGGAATGTCTGCAACAAACGAAATATCTATTATTTATGCCTTTACTCATAAACTTTAAGCTCCCATCAAATAACAATTACGAATGTTTAAAAAAAAACAAACTAAACATTAGTAAGAAACCCTTCCCAAAATACTTTTCTAAATCCGCCACTGATTCTCAGTATAAAATGATTTTTAAAGTTGTATCCGGAAGATTATTGCTAAACATATAAACGAAACGAAATATTATGCCTGTACTCATAAACTTCAAGCACTTCCCAAATAAAATTAGGACTTTTTAGGAAACGAAACAATCAGAAAAAAACCCTCCTAAAGTACTTTTCTAAATCCGCTACTGATTATTTGTATAAATTGGTATTCAAGGTTGTGTCCGGAAAATTATTGCTAAATCACTTCACAGTTACAGTATAACAGAAATATGGAAGTACGGCTTGACGGATATATTGAAAAACGTACGCTTTGACGGATAAATAGAAAAACGGGCAAGTTTAACTTTTGCGCTAGAAGCTAGAATACTAAAAGCTCTTAGAAATGAAACACGGATGACAAACTAGAGAAGAAAAGAGATGTCGATAACTCAAAAGTTAAAATAAAGTTAAATAGTCTCTAAAATTACCCTCAAATACTACATTCTTCATGTTAGCTTTAATTCGTAAAACACGTGCTCCATCCATCTTGATGGTGAATTTCAGAGCGAAATATCACATTCAGGTCATGGAATTCTTATCTAACTATAGAATATATTATAAGAAAGCTATTTAGATAGAAAAATCATGAAGTTGAAAAAAGCCAAAATTTCCAAAATTCTCGTTTTTTTCCCAAAAAAGCCGGCTTTTTATGTAAAAAAAACCATCGATTCAAAAAAGCCGGCTTTTTTGCATCTCTAGTGTTACCCAACTCGGGGACACCCAGGAGTTCCCCCAGAAACAGTATTAATAAACCACGCGGATCATTCCCCAACTTGGCAAACATCTAGGTAATTGCCGGACTGAGGTGTGGCAATGCCGCTTTCACATATGAACAGGTATGGTCAACGTGGCAATTTCTTTTTGTTAATATTACACAATTAATAAACTGTTTTAAAATGTTAGATGATCTTTTCTAGTTCAGATAAACTTTCATAACGTATGGCAACATTTACTTCATACGCAAACAATTATTTGTATTCGCAACTTCATGTTAATACTATCAAATGTTTAGTATTAAACAATTCAAATCCGTAAGCCGTCTTCGTAGTTTGTAAACTGAAAGGATAGCAACTTAGCATATAATAGACTAGTAAATATAGCTATTTTTTCAAGTTAATGAAAGAAGACCCAAAAATATGAGTAGTTTTGGGATCTGATGCGTCCACCGCTATTACACTGAGAAAAATTTACGGGTAAAAAGTACGTAAATTCAAGTGATTTTTAGGACCTTTCGTAAGAATGACTTTCCAACATTACTGAGAATGTTAATTGTTCTTGTCCGTTCTACGTATGTTTTCTCCTTACTTTTCCAGATAAAAATGATGACGTCAGAACTTATGAAAGATATGACGTCATAGTTAATAACAGTAATAATGGAGGGACATCATTACCGGTCATGTTAAAACTCAAGTGGAATGGAAAAATCACAAAACAGGAATGTTATATTTCTAGCTGTTGCTAGACATTTTCCGAGGCAAACATGGAAAAATCACATGAAGGAATGGTAGAAACTCCGTCTTTGACTGCATTTAAATCTGTATGTGGAGACTTACGCACTGTATGTTCCAGTTAAATCTGCATTCACTACTGTGAAAATGCCATGACGAAAGGATACGAATACATGCATATACTTTCTTACCACGGTATAATGAAATGCTTGTAACAGTCAGGGACGAAATTAACTTAATCGAGCAATGTATTTTCCGCAGGCATCGAAATAAAGCTTGCAGTAAATAGTGCACGCAAACACTAATAGAATGTAAACTCCACTACATAGGATCGGAACACGCTCCTTCGGAATATACAGATTATAAGCACCCACGGTCACGGTCACGGTCACGGTCACGGTAAGTTTGTGGTTATGTATAGAGTATCGGGCCGGAGCCCCTGACTCCATGAGTAATATGTTATAAAGGATATATCAAGATGTGCTGGTGGTTTGTTGGATGATACTATTGTTTTGGTATGTATGGGAGACTACATCTGCAACTGTCGCAGAGTAGCTGATTATGATTTCTTTACCAGGTCTGGAGAGATTTTAAATGCGTGGTGTTCGATGGACGTTCCGCAGTGCGCATTCGGTGCCGATATTAGCTATAGCTGGATTTATATGTCTGGGTAAAGTACGCCAGAACTTATTGTGGAGATGCCGTAGAACGTCTCTGACAGTGGGTAGCTCTAAGTCTTCCAGGATCTGGCTGTTTCGTGTATATCTGTCGTGTCCAGTGATTATACGACCAGCTCGAGTTTGCACACTTTCGAGAGTTTGTACGTGACTATGGGAAGCATGTTGCCAGGCAGGGCATGCATAAGAGATGGTAGACAGGATTATCATTTTGAAGATGTGAACTCGGACCTCGTGAGAAAGGGAGCTACAGCGCAAGATGGGGTACAACGCTGAGATTTTTCGTAATGCTCTCTGTTTTATGTCTCTAATGTGTGTGGCGAACGTTAGACCACGATCTAAAGTTACACCCAAATATTTGGCTTGCGTAGCATGAGGAATGCGTGTGTTCTCATAGTTTAGATTTCGATGGACGCGGATGCGTCTTCGACTGTGGATGACAGCACAGCTTTTGTTGGCATTAATTTTGATTCTCCAACGTCTTGCCCATTCTTGAAAACTTATGAGTTGGCGTTGCATGTATATGTAACACTGTGCAAGTGAGCTACTGGTCGTGAAAAAGGCAGTATCGTCGGCGTATGTTGCAACAAAGCAATGGGGTAAGGTCGGGATATCTGCTGTGTACAGATTATATAAAAGCGGTGAAAGTACAGCGCCTTGTGGAACACCTGCTTTAATAGGTCTAGACGTGGATTTAACACCATCAACAGACACATCGAATTTTCTGCCAATGAGGTAGGAACGCAGTAAATGCAGAAGACGATCTGGAAAACCTTGCGTGTATAGTTTATATAAAAGTCCAGCTAACCATACTTTATCAAAGGCTTTTGAGACATCCAGGTAGACTCCAAGGGTGTGTTGTTTTCTGTTGAAAGCCACTGTTAAATGATCCACTACTCGCACGAGTTGTGTAGTAGTGCTATGTTGGGCACGAAACCCGAACTGATGAAATGGTAGAAGGTCTCTAGTAGCTACATGCTGTTTCAGCCTCCGGAGAAACACACGTTCAAAGAGTTTACTTAGGTGAGACAGAAGACTTATTGGCCTATAGTTTTCCGGGAGAAGTGGATTCTTCCCAGGCTTGGGGATGGTAATAATACGAGCTTCCTTCCAGGTCTTCGGGAAATAGCATAAGTGAAAGATGGCATTGAATAAATAGGTTAGGAAGACCAGTAGTTTTCTGGTTGGATGTTTTAGGATATCAGATCGAATTCTGTCGGGCCCAGATGCTGTCTTTGCCGGCAGACATTTGATATGTCTTTCTATTTCTCGAGGTGTAACTAAGCTGATGTCATGTATAGGGTTTTGTGTAGTTAGGCTATGTAGTGTGGTTCGGATATGCTGTTTGAGATAGGGATCAAGACGTGATCTGTTAGGCTGGAACTGTTCTTCCAGGGAGTCAGCAAAAATATCCCCTTGCGACTGTGGGTCTTGAGTCAGTCCTTGTGGGCCTTGAAGGACTCTAGCTCTGGAAGCATTTGTAGCACGCTGAAAGGATTTAGAGAATGTCCAAATTTTTCGATCATTGGCTGTGATATTGCGAAAAGTATCTTCCCAGTACTGTTGATTTTGTCGCTGCGTGAGCATCTTGAGCTTCGCACGCAGTTTATTCCATAATGTTTTGTATGCTGGATGTAGTGTGTGCTGCCATCGGCGTCTAGCCCAACGTTTTAAATGAAGATAGGTCTGCAGATGTATACTGTCACATTGTCCTGTGTGCGTTGGAGAGATTTTAGTAGTGGAGCTCGCTGCCTCTGCTGTTCGAAGTGATAATGTGATGTGAGAAACCGCTTGGTCGATGTCCTCAATAGTAGCTGGCCGATCTCGGAGATCGATCATAGTGTTTAGTTTTTGTTTAAAGATATCCCAATCGGTTTCTATTTGCTTAAAAATAGGGGCACAATGAGCAATGCTGCGGTGTGAGACGTGAAAAATGACTGGATCATGGTCAGAGTCTAAATCTGAGATGACATAAGGATGGACAGTAAAGGACACGTCTTTACAAAGAGCGACGTCAAGCACATCGGGTTGTCCGCCGAACTTTGGATGATGAGTTGGGTCTGGCGGAGCACTGATGTTGAAGTTGGACGTGAGGAGGTATTGGCGTAAATCGTCTCCAGCACTGTTTGGAGTAATCGAGTTCCATTCTCCATGCTTAGCGTTAAGATCTCCAGCTAAAATGACCTTTGGCCCTAAGTTTGCGATGACATCGAAGTCTGTGGGCTCTAGTTGTGTGGCCGGGGACCTGTACCCGGTGACCAATATTAATGGAACGCCTGGAGTTATTAGCTCAACAGCAAGTGCCTCCAAAGTAAGTAGGGGTGGTATGGTAACCAACCTGACTGGGAAAGCCTTTTTGATTATAAGTAGTAATCCTCCTTTCTGTCTGCCCACTCTATCCTGCCGATAGACAATGTAATTGGGTAGTCGCCAAGAAGTGATCCGAGCAGTAAAGTGTGTTTCTTGTACAAACATGACATCAACTCTATGGTGTGTAAGAAATCTAATTAGCATTTGTTTCTGCCCCTCGAGACCATCTGCATTCCATGTAGCGAGGATAAGTGTATGATGTAGGACGCTGGAGTTAGAAACAGCCATCGTCAACCATTTCTGCTATTGTTTCTATTACTGCTGCAGCCTTGGAAGCTGAATCTGCTGCTTGACGGAAACGGGTAATACCACGTTTAATATGCGTTATGATTTTGTGGAAATGTAACCCCTTGAGGAATGAAAGAATATACTTTAGGTCCAGGTCTTCTTTGGGGCTCTCCTGTTTTTCGGCAGATGCTGGTTGGATGTGGGAAGCAGGAGGGGCTTCAGCGTCTTCATTGTCCGTAGCCATAGGTTGGACATTAATAATAGTGGGATCGGGAATTGTCTCTGCTGCTGGTTTGTTGACAGTTTTCTCCGCTTTATCTTGAAGTTTTCTTGGTTGCTGTGCCGGCAATTTAAGAGCCTCAGAATAGGATTTGAATACGGGACATCCACGGTAATTTGCCGGGTGATCTCCCTTACAATTTGCGCAAGTGGCGGGTGTGGAGGAGTCGGATTTACTGCAGGACTGGGTAAAATGAAATTGCCCACATTTGAGACAGCGCGGATGCGCTTGGCAGGTGTCCTGTGAATGCCCCAAGCGTTGGCATCTGTAACACTGTAGCACCGAGGGAGGCTTATATGGTTCGATTTGGACCTTGTAATGAAGTAGGTTGTTGATAGCATAGATCTCTTTAATAGCTGCACTTCGTTCCAGAGCAATCAAAAACAGTGGCATTAGTATTTTCTTATTATCTGTCTTGCTTTTGCGAGACATTTGATGAACGCTTGTTGGTTTATAGCCCAGTCGGATAAATTCATCCTTCAGATCGTCTAAGTCAGTGTCAATAGGCAGCTTTCGCACAACCACCTTAATAGGCCTTTCGTTTTTTGCTACCCCTGTGGCATACTCAGTTTTCGTTTGATCGCAGTAAGCCTTGATAGAATTGTAGTCATCTTTGTTTGCCGCTTGAATCCGAATGCGCTCCTTAGTTGGCTGAGCTAGAGGGGGCTCCTTCAATGCTCGGGACAAGGTCTTAATAAATGTATAGGTGTTGTTAATTCCGTAGATGAAAATCGAAGGAGGCTTGAAACTGTGTGGCTGACTTGTCGTTGCAGTTTTAGTGCTAGTACTTGCATTATCTGATTGTGCTGGGGACAAAACCTCGAACTTATTACTGAGTGGAAGAGGTGGATATTCGGAGACACTATTAGTGAGGTGTTCTGTCTTGGTGTTTGCTAAAGACGACCTTCGTCGCTTCAGCGTTCCTACTACCGTGAAGTCCATGTCTTCAGGCTTACTCGAAGTGGATGGTTGTGAAGCGCTGGACTGCTTAAGTGCAGTGGATTTTAATTTCGCTGGGGCGGCTGCTTGTTTCTTTTTGCCTAAAGGCACTAGAAAATCTTCCGGTTTGTACGTTGGTTTTGTTATTTTGCCCCTGAGACCTGGAATCCGGGGTGATTGTGCTTTTTTTATCTGATTTTGCTGCTGGCTTCTGAGAAGCCATCTTTATTACTAAGGTGGGAGATGGCGCCAGCTTACCACAAAAGGGGTAGTGACGGCCCCTGTGTATATTCTGGTGTTAGAGCAAAGCTCTAAGTTTAGAGTTTATTAAGGTGCTCTTTCCTCCAGAGAGGGAGCACGAAAGTAATCGTTCACCGGTATAAGTGCCAAAGTCGTTAACTATATATATATATATATATATATATATATATATATATATTTTTTTTTTCCTTCAGGTACCTCTGCCTCCGAAGAGGAGAGTATCAAAATAAATCGTAAGCCTAGAGAATAGCAAGGTTGTCAACAGTTACGACCAAATCAAAGTGTCAACCTCCGTGGAGGTATGAAAATACAATTCGACGGTTGTTTCCTAAACCCTAAAGAGGCAAGTATTCCAACCGTATGAACGAAGATCGCGAATAAAAATAACAATTAGGGATGGACACACTAAGTGACTTGGTTATTTTTCTTCGCCAGCTACGAATACCCTATTTTTTTACATGGTTAGAGATTCCAGGTGGCCAGTTGTGAGCACCCACCGCACGTCTTCCAAGCATATCAGAAATAACTTCTGTACTGGCTATGAAAATTAGCATGATTTTATTGTTTGAAATAATCAAAGGTTTACGCAGTATCTTTGGCATTTATACCAAGTAACAAATAATGTTATATGTTTTCTGTATGCCCATCTGTCTCAATAATAGTTTTGTGAACGTGTGAATTGTTGGATAAAAGTTACAAGTCAATAGTGCTGCCATCTGTTTGCCATATCTGTTATTCTTGTGTCCTAGCACAAAAACACCCCGGTTTTTTTCATATAGTGTGGAATTGTGGGTGATGGAAATTTTGCATTTCTTTTTCCCCACCTATTATAACTGGAGTAATGCGTTACTGTCTGTATGGTAATATTAAAGTAACATGACAATACAGACTTTAATACCAAACAACTGTATGGTTACACAGAGTTTCAGGACTTTTTTCCATTACTTACTGTAAATTACTCGTTCTAAATGTAGTTTTATCCATTTTCTGGGATATATAACATTATAATGACTTTCTATCTTACCTTTACGTACTTTATTTGTCGCACTTTCCGAGTGAAAGGTCAGTTGTACGTAGCAATTGTACGTAATCATGTTTTCCTTAGACTGTCTTTTAAAAGTAATGATAAAACATTTCGTCTCCTTGCATAATGTCTGTAAAGTACGGATTTGTTCGATCTTTGCAGTGTAGAATGGGTAGGTCTCATTATCATGACAAAATTTCATTACTGACGTGAAGTTTGCACTTTACTACGAACATTTTCACATTAATGAGTTTCTTTTAACATTATAATGTAAAAAATGCATTACAAAGACTATTTGTTCTTCTTCCTGCGATATTTTCCTTACTCATGTCAAAAAACACGTACTGGATAGGATAACCTGTAATATTTTCATTCCTGAAAGGCATTTATCTCTCGTGGATTACGTCACATTTTCTGTCCAGTCTGGAATGTATTCTTAACATTACAGAACTGAAAACCTTTCTGTCGTTACGTACATTTATTGCGTACTACAGATGTTTCATAAAAGACAAAATGCAGCATGTTGTATTTCCATTTCGCCACATAATAAATTAACATTATAATGGTTTCAAGTCCAAATGTACGTAATTTAAGTACGGAATTACGAAAAAATCAACTTTACATGTCTTTACTGTTAAATTTTCTATGAAAATTTTTCTCAGTGTATTTACATATTTTGGAAAGTATATAATAAACTCATGATACACCTCTCAAAATCTGAGTTATGACTGGCCCCCCAGTTTTTAGCCTCTAGATCTGCCAATGGTGACCACTTTTGCGATATATCATTTTCCAGCATATCACAAATCCGGGCCTTTGTTTAGCGATAGGGGCCAGCTTTTTCACCAACATTTTTTTTTTGTGATATTCTACTCAGATTCGATAGTTTTATGGTTCAATACGTTACAATAGATTAGGGTAGGGTAGGTTTTGTATCAGCTGCAACAACTTTCCACTCCCCGAAGGAGGTTCATCTTTTTCAACTACATTTTTGCAATTGTTGTCACATTCGGTCGTTTTGTGTTTCAATACGTTAGGTTAGGTTAGGTTAGGTTAGGTTCTGTATCAGGTACAGCAACTTTCCACTTACCTTTACGGTTTGTATGGTTCAATGCGTTAAAATAGGTTAGGTTAGGTCATCAATTCCCAGTCACCAATACCAACTCACCTCTCCTATAAATCATCCTGTTTTTTGCCAGTTTTGCCCCCCCCCCATATCTAAACTGTTACCCAAATCTGTATGCAATTAATATTGTGAAGCATTGTCAAAAAAGCAAAAGGAGGATACCAATTTTAAAGGCAGTTTTGATTGAATTATCACAGGAAAACTATGTATTATGTATTCCTAAACTTAAGCTGCAGGGGACGGTGTGTCATTGTTGGAACGCTTACCTCTTGTGCGTGGGGTCCCTGACTCGGTTCACGACCAAGTAAGTAAGTTTGTGATGAATAACATCGTGTCCGTGGATTTCTCGGGTACTCTCGTTTCCTCTCACATTCTTATCACAACAATTTTTCCATCGTAAGTTACTTGCCTTAATTATTGTCTCCCTTAGTCTACACGGCATACTCGTGAGACGTTAAACTAAAAATTATGCTGGACTATGGAATGTGATGTCGCACATGATTTACAGAAGAACTATGGAATATTATTTCACACAGTATGTTTACACTATATTTGTTTACGCGAATGCGCACCTTTGCTAACACGCCTGCTCTCCACAGACACCCCGCTTGGTTCAAATAGTTCCGCCCTGTCCTGACTCGGTTAGATACTTTCGGTGGCCACCTAGCACCTGTTTGATCGTGTTTTTGTACATTATATTTGATTACGCGACTGCTCAGTTCTTATGCACCCATGCATGGACCCACCAGGTTCCCTCTACCTTGACTACATCAGATACTTTTTTTTTTTTTTTGCTTTTAGTGGCCATTTAACATAGGTTGTTTGGTATTTTGTTCAATTCTAGCTTTTATGGCATATATACATACATTCTGTGTTTTAATCATAAGGCTTGAGCTCTCATAAGGGAATCTGCACCTATGAATTCATGAATGGAACTCTCCTCCTAAGAACAATTCATATACCACTTTGAGTTCATTTCGTGGTGAATGAAATGCAAAAGAAAATTATGTATAAAATAGAACAGTACGTGTACATATTGGATGATCTGAGTAATTTTATTAACGTTGGATAGAACTTATGCATTTCTAAATAAATTTGACAAGTATTATTACCGTATCAATGTTTTTATTGTTTTTTTTTCTAACTTATAACTAGAGAAATGAATTAAATTAAAACGAGAAATGTAAACAAATATATTTTTATGATGATCAGGAAATAACTATTCACAGCACACATTACAAATTCATGAAATAGGAAAACAAAACATTCGGTTTTCGTATTTTAAATGATTGCTTTACATATCAACATATCAGGGAATGCAGTTTGGATACACATTACTACCATAAATATTGCCCAAATTACCTTCCTAGGGGATTGCCAGGGTGAAGATGAGATCTATTAATACTATTTTCTCATAGGGGTCCGTAAGGTGTCTCCCTAGCGTTAGGACAGGTTTATAAATACGGGATCTCCCTTTCTTATATTTAAAATATATCATGTAGGCACATTTCTGGAACAATTTCTTCTAAAAGTTGGATATAAACCGTTTGTTGGAGAGGTGAATATAGATGACTAAATAAGTTTATAGTGTTAATGACCTTGATAGTAGCGACTTATCGAAGCAAATTGGGTATGATACTATATATACAGATGGTGATCAGAAAAATGGAAACACCTGAACGAAGTTGCAACTTACCAGATTAATATGGTGTCGGGCCACCTTTCGCCTTCAGAACAGCCTTGATGCGACGTGGGATGGAGGCATAGAGGTCGTGAATGGTAGGAAGAGGAATTTTACACCATTCCTCGTGCAAGGCATCAGCCAGTTCTGTAAGAGAGGATGGAGGTGGAAATCGTCGCCGGAGTCGCGTTTCCAAGACGGACCACAGATGTTCAATTATGTTGAGATCTGGGGATTGGGCGGGCCAGGAGAGGTGTTGAGCTTCATCCCGATGTTCCTCAAACCACGCAACAACAACACCAGCTGTGTGAATGGGTGCATTATCATCCTGGAAGATGGCGTCATTGTCCGGGAACAACATCCGGAACATAGGATGCAAGTGGTCTCCTAAAATTGCGACATAATCGTTGGCAGTGTTTCGTCCGCTAAGTGTGACCACAGAACCCAATGAAAACCTTGATATGGCGGTCCACAGCATCACCGAGCCGCCGCCATGTTTCACAGTTGGGCGGAGACACTGCAGATCATAAGCTTCTTCGGGCGTTCTCCACACATAAACACGGCCCGTGGTTGTGAATAGGGTGAAGGATGACTCATCCGCCCATATCACACGTTTCCAGTCCTCAACGGTCCAAGTTGCATGGTCGCGGCACCATTTGCGGCGTGCGAAAGCGTTATGGTCCTTGATGAGCGGTTTGGCTCGTGCAATACGACCCCGTATGTTCATGTCATGTAATTCGCCGCGGACTGTGATTGTCGAAACAGGGTGGGGGAGTTGCTGATTGAGTTCCTCCGTCACTTGCTCCGCAGTGGCACGACGGTTCTGCGTGACAATGCGCTTTAATACCCGTCATGACATGTCACTCATGATTTTCTTCCACCCACTGTTCCGCTTCCCCGATGTGGTTTTCCCGTGTGTTGTGTAGGCCGTCATCACCTTCGACACTGTCCCACGCGACACACTTAATACAGTAGCCACTGCCGTCACACTCACTCCACATAACCGCGCACCAACAATTTGCCCTCTTTAAAAATCTGAGAGATCTCCCATTTTACACTACCTCCGTCTGCTGCAACCACTGGACACTGCTGTTCCACTGCGCCTGACGAAGTATGGAGACTGACCTAACACAACACCACCAGCGGTCCGACGCTGCGGGCGCCACGACACCACTGCCAACCCATACATCTGACGTGTTGCCAACTACAGGTGTTTCCATTTTTCTGATCGCCATCTGTATATATATATCGCATACCAGGTGGAAGACTGTTACAAGTCAAACATACACATTCTGGGAACATGACTTTTAAAGTCTGTTATTCTATAAAAATCTCTCCCTGGAACACTAGTAGATTTGTGCCATCTAGGGTTAATTTTATTTAGTTACGTTTCTGTGAAAATACAACCAGGTAGAGCTCGCTCTCTCTCTCTCTCTCTCTCTATTCTTTTGAGCGACGATAACTCAAAATTTCATTTTTTTTGAGTTGTAACACTCTTTTATCGGGTGATATATATATATATATATATATATATATATATATATAATAGGTCAAAACTACTTTTGATTTATTCAAGAACTAAAAGCAAGCATTTTAAGAATATGCTTGTAACAAGAATGCGTTCAACAAACCATAACTATAGGGCTACACGTCGATTTTGATTTCAGTCAACCCAATTGTTTGACTAACTTACTTAATGAAGTTTGTAAAACCCAAACAAATGGCTTGTAATACTCCGGGTAACAATATGTACGTACTTTTCAATTTGTGTAGATTTCAATATTGATTTTCTTTCTTTACTTTACTTTTATTTTTTTAAAATTTTTATCTGAGCAATTGTCACCTTTGTTATTTCAATTATATTTGTATTATATAGGATATTCTATATAACTTGTTGAAATGCAGAAAGCAATTAAACCTTCTTTAAATGGAGTGATTTTTTTTCTGTTGAGAGTAAAGTAAAATAAATAGTCAAGTAAACCGACCGATGGGGGAGTGGTTCGACACAATCCCGCTAGTACGAACTCCACAAGACAACAAGCCGTGGCGTCATTCTCTAAAATTCCCCGTTAACGCAACCCAAAATTAGCGTATTAGTTTCCGATAATCGTCATAGCATTATTCGTTGTTATTATTATTATTAGTTGCATTACTTTGCGATCCGCAACTATTAGCGAAGACCGATATAAAATAAGGTGCGCGAATTCTTGCAGCTATACTATAAGTCCACATTTCAAGTTGCATGATCATATAATAGGCCATTGCTGGCCTCTAGACAAAGTAGACATAGATCTTAATTCACAAGCAATGAATTTTCACACATAATTATAGCGGCCATAATATACGACGACCTTGTAATTATTAGCAGAATTATTTCTACAGACATTACGATCAGCCTTAGGCAAGTTTTAGACAGTAGCATTTATCGTAGTAAAAATAGTATAATCGATATCCTACCGTGTAAAGTAGCAAATGCTGCATTTCACATGCCATGGCATATCCTACGGTATTTCTTGTCGATAGAACCTGCACTATTCCGTAGCATTTTCACCAGCATTTCTGGTTCGATTGCAGCACCGTGATGTGTTAAAAGGAAGCGAAAGATTTTGTGCTAAATATCCATGCTTTTGTTTTGTGTGGAAAATTGAATTGCATTAAGGAAAAATGAGTTGGAGTAGGGATGCTATTATTATGCTGACTGAAAAATATGAGGAGCATCCATGTTTGTACAAAGAACTTTTCGAAGGCTTCTTTATCCATACGCAGGAAGTTCTTGAATGCAAAAGGATCCTCAGGCTTCAGTTCTTTCTCTACCATAGCAAGAACTGAAATATTATCATCCCTCCGCAACAACCAATTCTTTGCCCACAAACTTCTTTGTGGTTTGCGTTTATTAATATAACTGGCAATAACTGTTGTTACAACTACTACAGGTTTAGCTACTTCACGCTTTAGTTTCGGAGCCATAACTGCAGTCCTCTTCGGTGATTTGTTTGCTACGTCACGACAAGATGCTTATCAAGATGCTACCGTCTAAAAGCACAATATACTTTCGATACCATAAAATATTATACAAGATTTTTGGCACCATATCTGCCACGAGAAATGCTACGATAAATGATTCCGTCTAAAACTAGCTTTAGTGTATCGTTTGCGGTCGCTGGTGTTCTGGGCCCTTCAAACTAGGAAAAAAATATTTCCTCTATAATATTCCTAAGAACATTATTCCGCGCAATCTCTGGTGCAAATTTTATTCCAATTGATTTATGCACAAGGATGTTCTTGAACATGTTTCCATCTGTGTAGTAACATGAACTTAAATTGTGTAATGACACTTTTAATGATCCCTATACTAATATTTTAAAGAACTAGTATCCTCTAAATGTTTTTCGCGGTAGAGCTTCTTCTCTATCAAAATTAAACCAGTTATATTTTTTCTGGCAAACATTAATAGTATATTGAAGATAAAATTCCTCAAGTTTTTAGTTGTTTATGGTCGTTTTCTTAAGTTTAATACTAATTGCAATGCTATTAGGATAGCAGGGCAGACTAAAATAAAGTGGTTTTCGAATATTGATCCGACATTTTAAAATAAAATTGTCAAGAAAAATAATAAAAATCTGTCGTTCAGTAGTTATATACAGCAGACCGGAGATAACCCTATTTTATAGACCTCCCTCTCCCATCAAAAAAACACTCTTTATATCGGGTGGTAAATCTGAATCTAATATCCTGGATCACCGACATTCTCTATTTGAAAATAAGTGAGAAAGATTCTCGCACGAAGTCTGACCAAAATCCCTTTACTGTGCAGAATCTCACTGTAAGTATAGTTAGCATGTCTTGTGGAGTCCTTCGGTAGCATATATTTCAACGTCTCTGCATGGGCAGGGACGGAGGTTCAATAAGGATCTTCGACGGCGCGGCTCAAGAGAATTTGATAGTATTGGATACTAGGGGAAAGAAGCCCCAGGCCTCATATTAAACTAAATGGATTTTGAGCACCCTTTTTTTCTCTCTCTTCTTTTCGGAAGAAAGAAGTGAAAGTGGGGATCAGGGGGTAGAAAGAGTTGTCGCTTTCCAGTAACCAAGTGGTTGACGAAAGCCAACCGAACATTGTTAGATTTCCGGAAGCAGGAAAACGGAAACTCCGAGCGGAATTCTCAGCCGCATTTCTTATCAGCTGGTTCAGTACATTAACGCGAATATTGTAGGAGGGTAAATCCCTTCGGGTCAGGAATAGGCATTAATAATCTGAGATGTCTCCAACTTCTAAGTCTATACAGCGAGATGTTCTTTATAGGCCGGTTCCCTCTTTCCTGTAGTTTTCAATAATAAGAAAAAAAATAAAAAAAATGCATAAAATAAAATTGAAAATCTCTAAGGATGAAATAAAGACAATTTTACCATTTGATAAAATGAAATAATACAATTGTGAAATGATTTTTCTTTTTAAAATTACTGAGTGTTTGAAAGGCCCCATATAATGAGTTTAATTTTCTAAATAGATATAAATAGTGACAATGCTCATCATGGGCTATCATCATCATATTTGTTCTGCAATTATTGGCAGGCCACTTGCTGCAACTGAGGAGGTTCCATGCTTCACGGTTTTCCGCTAACCTCTTCGTCTTCATGAACCATTTCTTCGATTTGATATTGTCCATTATTTGTAATCTCCTTTGCCCTCTCCATCTCTTTCCTGCCACCATACCCTCTAGCACGTCCCTCATGATGCAGTTCCTTCTTGCCCAATGTCCCAACCAGTTTTTCTTCATCTTCTTAATAATATCTAGAATTGTTATTTTCTTTACCACCATTTCTAAGACCCTCTCAAACTTTTACCGCTCGACCCAGCTAATTATTTTCATTCTCCTACACACTCACATTTCGAAAGCTTCCAGTCGCTTGCCATCTTCCTTGCGTAATATCCATGCTTCTGACCCATACAGCACCATTCTCCACACAGAGCACTTTATGTGTCATTTTCTCAACTCTTTTTTTTTTCAAGGTCGCACAAAACAGTATTTTCTTTTTCTAAAGGCTTCTTTCGACATCCAATCTCTGCTTTTATTTCATGTTCACACTTCATATCATCACTAATTATAGTACCCAGGTATCGAAAACTATCAATGCATGTGCTGTTAAAAAAAATATACTTTTAACGTCTTTTGACATAGCCTGTTTGGCATTTGATTTCCAAAACTGTTAATGCGTATATTGTAAATGCTGGCGTACACAAAATGTGGAATATGAACAATATTAAAAAATGCAGGAAAATTCATAATAATAATAATAATAATAATAATAATAATAATAATAATAATAATAATAATAATAATAATAATAAACTTGTTGAAAAGTTACAGGCACAATGTACCGCCATGAAAAAAAAGAAAGAAACACTCGACTTAAGGCATTTTTAAAAAAATGAATTGATTATTGCAGAAAGCATCTGAGTTCATCTTGTGCTGCTTTAATCTACTATAGAAAAGCTATTCAAATCCAGGATCCCAGACCTTTCTTGCGCTCAACCTATAGTTCAATGTAGCATTCACACTGTTGCAACACCTTCAACATTTGCCATTGTGGTGCACAAAATTGCGCATACTCATAGTGCAATGGTTTGCACGCGGGCTCAAATAGTTTTCCTTGCTGGCCAACTGTGGGCAGGGTTTTGTGCAGTCAGTCGGGCAAAATCTATCATTTCTGTCTTCTGTCAGCATTTCAAAGCAACTGAGAGCAAAGTGTGGTAGTTACCGCTCGAACTTTCAGCGAGATGGCAGAAGATAAAGATGTTGTGACATGTGTTGCTGTAATATGGAGTTGCCTAGATTGTATGGCTAATTAAGCTGCCTTATGTACATTACTAGCATCAATTACCCACTTCGTTCGGTTAAATTAAAAAAAAAACAGTAATATGTTTCGTTAATCAGTTACTTTTTACTATTACTAAAGAGCTTCTTGATGTTGGTCATTTTCGAAGATTTTTATATATCCCCTCTCCTCCCAATATTGCGGGCCACGACATCGGAAGTGTCATTGTTCATCTCAGCGACCCCGAAAAGTACGAGTTCAACACTGATATTGGTCATTCTGACTTCATATATATATATATATATATATATATATATATATATATATATATATATATATATATATATATATAATCTTATATAACCCTCCCCTCCCACAATTTTTGCGGGGCTGAATTTGGATTTAAATGGCATCAGAAGTGGCACTGTTCATCTCAGCGACTTCAAAAACAATAGATTCGACTCTAATATCGGTCATTTTCGATCATTTGTAGACGTCTAAGTTGCATCGTCAAAGTGATATGACAAAAATCATCTCATGTTCGAACTTCATCTAGGTTGAAAATTTTATCGAGATCGTTGGGTGGTTCAAGAGTTATTAACTTTTGTTTATTTTTATATATCTGTCCCCTCCTCGCCCCCTACCCTAAGGTCTACCGTCAAAGTAATATGATAATAACCACCCCAGGTCCGAACCTCATCTACATTGAAAATGTGATCAAGATCGGTCGGGTGGTTCAAGATTTGTTAACTTCTATTTATTGTTTTCTATGTCCCCCCACCTCCACTTCCCCTAAGCTGTACCATCAAAGTAAATAGCTATAAACACTCCCAGGACAGAACCGAATCTACGTTGAAAATGTGTTCGAGGTAGTTTGGGTGGTTCAAGAGATTAAGAGTCACAAACATTATCACTTTCAATTTTATAATATATATTCTAGTACATTAACTTGTGTACAATTATCAAAGTGATCCAAGAAAATAAGAAACAAAATGATAAATTCGTTCATAACAATATATATATATATATATATATATATATATATATATATATATATATATATATATATATATATATATATATATATATATATATACAGGGTGGGCCATTTTAATTAATCCACGGAAATATCTGAAAAATGATAAAACATAGAAGAAATGTTTCAAGTACACGTTATATATTGCTAAGGGGGAAACCCAATTCCGCCAAAAGTACTCCTCCCCGCCCCCCCTAAATGGGGGTAACGGGGGGTAACTGTGAAATGTCAAATGGGTACATGGGTCGAGTAATACCTCCTTCGAAAGGTCTTGGAAAACTAAGTAACGCTGTACCAAAAGATGTTCCATATTGTGCACGGGTTTCAAAATGGCTGCCATAATATGGTTCGGAAATTCCAGTACCCGTAGTGTGAAAACCATGGAAGGTAAAGGAATGGAACAAAATTGAAATACGTAAATATCATAGGGCATATCGAATGATGTAATCCCTGTGATCCCAGTGGCCTCCCTGAAGGGGTCTTGTGGGCTAACTTCAAAATTTCAATGTCCGACCGGACAACGGTTCGGGCGTACGCTTGACCTACCCAATGCTGTTTGGGAGGCAGACTTCATGCATAGAGAATTGGTGCACTAAGTTAACGCGGATGGTCACAGTTACATTTTGATTAACTATTAGCATTCATGTCATATTGTGAACTTGAGGGACGAAACGGTGTGTACGTATATCCCCGAAATGCTTTCTGAATAACCACACCAGCACGCATTGCATAAAAGTTTCTCTTTTTTTAGTCACTTCAGCGTCATCCTTACAAACAAATGTTTCAACCACACCATACCTATTTGTAAGGTTAGCCTTAATTTACGAATTAAAGTAGATTTCTCGTTTGAACTTTCACTTTACTTTCCACCCGACTCACATACAGAGCGCAGGGTGAGATTATTTTGCAGGACCTGGATTTCTCTCTATACATTATGGCAATTTTACTCTAATATTTTTATCTCTGTTGTATTATTCTCGAGCCTTGGAACGCCTCCGTGGTTTTCCTACTTAATTTTCGTTATTTTCATTTATGTCTAACCGTATTCATACTATGGGCACTAGACGTTTTCTTAGACACAGTCACCATGTCTTTGCGATCATTTTGAAAACGGTGTCTCATGTCGAAAATTTTCTTACAGAAGCTGTTTGATATTAATTTGTCTATGTAACGTGATGTTACTCGCTTCAAGCTGCTATTTGACATTTTCAAGTTGGCCCCGGATACCTTTCAGTTGGCCCCTGGAGTCACCCCGACAACACCTCTCGATGTGCCTTACGTCAGTTAGCTACTCCAGTTTTTCTTTTGTTGATTTATCTCCAATCGCTTTCATACTACGAGTACTAAACCTTTTCTCTCACACGGATACTATGTTTCGGCGGCCTTTTGAGAACACTGCCATTTCACATCAATCGTTTTCTCCTGCAATATGTTAGATTTTGCAAGATTTATCGAACGAGGTACCACTCGACTCATGTTACTATTTGAAATTTTGAAGTTAGCCCCCAAGACCCCTTTAGGGAGGCCACTGGGATCACAGGGACCACACCGTTCGATATGCCCTATGATATTTACGTATTTCAATTTTGTTCCATTCACTTACTTCCATGGTTTTCACACTACGGGTACTGGAGTTCCCGAACCATATTATGGCGGCCATTTTGAAACCGGTGCACAATATGGAACATCTTTTGGTACAACGTTACTTAGTTTTCCAAGGCCTTTCGAACGAGGTATTACTCGACCCATGTTCCCATTTGACATTTCAAAGTTACCCCCCGTTACCCCCATTTAGGGTGGGCGGGGAGGGGTACTTTTGGCGGAATTGGGTTTCCCCCTTAGCAATATATAACGTGTACTTGAAACATTTCTTCTATGTTTTATCATTTTTCAGATATTTCCGTGGATTAATTAAAATGGCCCACCCTGTATATATATATATATATATATATATATATATATATATATATATATATATATATATATATATATATATATATATAATTTAAGTTTAACTACTGATGGTGTTGTGCAGTGGATTTATGTAAAAATATGCTAGCAAATAAAAAAAAACAAATACAATTCTCTTTTCTTTTTTAATGAGTGGAATATTCTCTGAGATTGAATATGATGTAGGCTATGTACTATAGAACGAGGAAAGTCTAAAAATTTTGGAAACACTTGAAAGTAATAAATAATGCATATGTTTTATATATTTATTGTCACTAATGTTGCCCAAAATAGTTAACTAGTTCTTTGAATAATAACAACATTAAAAATATCGATATTTACATTGGCAGAGTAGATATGCCTTAGTTGTGTTTTAACTGAAGTAATACTATATGACTTATTAAAAACTATACTTACATTGTGTTACAGTTTCAAGGACCTAACGTCCTCTTCATCAGACACAGCACTGAGAAAAGACAGGTGACAGCAGATCTTATATACACGAGAAAGTGAAAGGCCACGCCCTTTCTTCTCTCTCATTGGTCGGAGGGAACCAATGAGGATAAAGGCAATTCCGCACCAACGTCATGGTGGGGGAAAACTGATACTCAACCTTTGGATGATATCGATGAGATGGATAGGTATTGATAAAAAAAAGAAGAAAATGTTTTTCTGTGTAGCGATTTTAGTGAAAGTGATATATTTTATGACGTAAATTGAGTGACAAGAGGATATCTAACTGCCTGAAAATAATATGCATTACCAATAGTGAAATGGAACACGCAAAGAAAGAAAACATATGTTTCAGTCTAGTGATTCTATTAAAGTGATATATTTTATACATTTCTGTTTATGTATCATTCATTAGTTCAGTAATATTTTACGTTGTATGAAAAATCGTATTTGAATTCATTATTAGTAGTATCTAATTTAAGTATACGCTTTTCTTGAATTGAAAACCAAAAGATTTAAATTGATTAATTAATGAATGATTATTACGTTTACATCATCATCATACTTTACTATTCATGTTCATCATTGAAAAAATACATCCCATAACTTATGATTCGGTTGTGTTGATTTGTGTTTTAACGTCCTATAATACAGCGATGCTATATGAAACGTAGGTCTATTATTGCTAATTAACGTTGAATTCAAATCACAGGAGTTCTCAGACGAAATCGAACACCGGATCTCCCACGCTAAAGGAACTTGCGCTAACCGCTTATTCACGATGGAGATCTCCTTTAACTTTTATATAAGGAGACTCAGTGGTAAATCACTTTGTACACTTCTATTGGTACGTCATGATATCAAATAAAAATGATGTCACCAATAAAAAAAACTAATTGAAGAGAAAGAGATAGATAGAGAGAGAGAGAGAGAGAGAGAGTTATTAGGTTTGGATTTAACCTTGTACATTTGTTTGGAAATTTTACATTTTAATAAAAGTAAAAGAAGCGAAAAATCATCTCAGACGTTCCTTAGGTAGAATCACTTCGAGCAGGAAATCTTAATTTTGTGAAAATTTAGGTACAAAATTCCTCAAAGATTTGATCTTACACTTCATCTATGCAATTTCTTTCCTTGCTAAAATTAACAAGCTATATCATTCCTTTTTTTTTTTCAGAATGTAGGTGACAGTACTTAAAAAATACTTATCATTTTTATGATTACAGAACAAGGACGTTACGCAAAGGCATAGCGTCTGGTTTCGAGTATTAGTATATCTGAAATTAGAAGAATAATGTCTCTTGACTAGATTCCAGGGACATTATCTGATACTATATACAACCTTTATGCAGAATTTTTAAGGTTATGTAATATGCTGTACGCTAACCGTAAATATAATTACTATGCAACTTCACAATGAGGAGTACGGAAATCTAGATGCTATGGAAACGACAATTTTGTTTTATATGGAACTAATCAATATATAGGCTATTCTTCTCTAAAATGTTCAATACGAAATAAATATCACCATATTGGAGTAAGCATAAGACAGCTCGACAAGTAAACTCGTTAGTTTAATGTTCTACAATTATTTTTTTTTTTTCGATTGAATCAAATGGATGATTAATGAAAGTGAATCAACATGAAAAAATAGTAGGGATGGGAATAGGCAAGAAAAGAGAGAACCCCGATGAAGTATCACGAATAAGACGTAGTCTATCCCAAGCTTACATAACCTAGGAACGAACCAAGGATTATCTCGCACCACAGATGAGCGTTCTACCATAGAGTCTCGTTTACAAGACTCACACACAGTTTTAGCAAAGAATATTTTAAATCCCATAAATATGGTGTATTTTATATTTTCCAACATTGAAATGCAGTAACAGATTACTAATGGGAAATGTATCCAGCTACTTTGAAATAAGAGTCTTTTGTCTTTTCGGCTAATATTGAGTAAGTTAAAATAATGATCTTACAAGTATAAAAATAGCGTGATGGATTGCGAAAATACGAGTTAAGTTTCTCTGTTTTGCGTTCTTATGCAGAACCGAGGTTATAAAGAACACGACGTACTATTAACAGGTTGACTGCTATGAGCATTATATGTGGTGCTCATCTTATTTTTCTATGGGGCCATGAGCACCATATATGATGCTCATGCTCGATATCACAAATTACTAACCTATCCAGGTTCTTGAGCATAATGTATGATGCTCATTGTCACAAATTACTGTGAGACCATGAGCCTGACATACGGTGCTCGGCTCCCATTGGTACATTGGTACATTTTCGGGAGAAGCAAAATATCGCGACAAAATGTGACATGACTATCCATAATTGAGCCAAAGGTATGAAGAAATTTATGGCCTCCTGGGAACGGTACCCTCAAATCACCTTGACAGTCAAACTAGAAGGATCTCACATT
Source organism: Thermobia domestica (assembly GCF_964235325.1). Classification (NCBI taxonomy): domain Eukaryota; kingdom Metazoa; phylum Arthropoda; class Insecta; order Zygentoma; family Lepismatidae; genus Thermobia; species Thermobia domestica. Next base: position 104,951,540 of record NC_137459.1, read on the forward strand.
GTAGATTTAATTTCTGATGTGTCGCGACCCCGGAAACACACAAATCCCCGAGATGGGAGAAATTTTGTAATTATTAAAAAAAAAAATTAAATCATCGATATTAGTTTTGGGGCCGCTGTGTTCAATGATGATACTCTGAACTAATTAGTATACATTCTAAGGGGGGTTGAAGTTGAGGTCTCCAGGATTGGTATCGAGACACGTAAAATAACTTAAAATGATCAATATTAGTGTCAAATTCATAGTTTTCGGGGCCGCTAAAGTTCACTTGGTGGGAACAGGAGTTTGAACCTGGGACTCTCAACGTACACGGTGTTTGTCCACCACAAAGTTTCCTTGGTGGGAACAAGATTTTGAACCTGTGACCCTCATACACCAGAGGCGAACGCTCTGCTACTGACTGTTATTATTATATGTAGGAATTTATTTCTTGTTCTTTGACACTACTTGCTGAAAGCAATACACATTCGCGTCCAATCACTTAGTGCACGTACTTTCTGTGTAGGAAACTTGAGTTCGACTCTTGACGGATTCCAAGTTAATCTGTAGATTCATGTTTCGTATAGCCTCGAGATATCCTGATTCTTGTAGAATAGAATGAAGTTTAATTGTAATATTTACCTGAATATAATGATTAACTGTATTATATATTCCGTAGCTAGTTATTTAGTTACTATTACTGCTAGTATATGTAGGGCTTTATTTCTTGCTCTTTAACATTACGGAAATAAATCATTTTATAAGTATACTATTTATATAGTTTAATAGTAGCGGTTTTGATTATTATTTCAGTGATTATTTAAATGATATTTTCGTAACATAGAAAGTATTAGTATTGGAATTAATTATTTCATTGTTTTTCGTGGATGTACGTGCCTATATTGTGGGAAATCTGAGTTCGACTCTTGATGATAGATAATGTAGTTCGAATTCCACGTTAGGCTGTAGATTTACGTCTTATATAATCAAACATGGTCCTTCTAGACTAAGTTTTTCAAAGAATTGATAATGAATGGGGAATTTATTTACCTCTAGTGTGGTACCTAATTGGTATAGATAGTGATTATTTAAATTCTTATACGTATTATCATTTGAATTACGCTTTTCTTGTTTGTTTTAAAATAGAATTTGAAATGAAGTTCCTCTTACATAACTATTCAGTTCATTTTCCTATACTACAAACGGATTGAACTTCAACTACTTTGTTTTCAAAATCTAAGTATTACCAAGGGAATTATGGAGTCTTATGTTCCTTTAAAGAGTATGTAACATTATATTCAGAAAAAAACGATATCGAAATTAGAAATTTGTACACGCAAGCCCGTTATCAGCGATGGTTTTTGATTTATATTACCCCTGTTAGCATTGACTTTGGGGAATTGCTAGAGTTAGGAGGATATATATATATATATATATATATATATATATATATATATATATATATATATATATATATATATATTATCTGTAGTGTCATCACTTATCAAAACTTGTTGACCATTACATGGTGCAACTTTTTTTTTGCATTAAAGGTTCATCTGAAAAATTTCAGATTTGTGCAATTTTTAGAAGTGTAAGTGGTCAGTTACAGTTACAGATTCGATCAACCGGATATAAGTCTAGGTACATCTTTAATAGTGTAATTCAAATTGTGGACCTGATGTCAACATGTGCAGAGCTATGTAAAAATGCATCATGTATTATATCATAGAATACTACATTGCTAGATCTATCCGCTTTCTCAGATTTGTTCAAAAAACGTAACACAAGACTATTGTAATTCGTCATCTGAATTACCTTTTCTTGTTTGTGTTAAAAAGCAATACATCTTCGCGGATAATCATTTAGCGCACATACAGCCAGGAAAAATATTCTTCATTTGAGAAAATTTCTTTTCCTAATACAGTACCGACTTGACAAGTTATCAAATTATAACTATTCCAAAGATAACGCGAAAAACAGATGAATTCATTTGCTCACGAGTTAATGCGAAAATGAAAATTAGTCAACTGTAGAATACTTTTTTTTCGTGTGTACAGGAAGATTATATGGTTATACGTAATAATGATGCTACTGTATCTCCAACAAATATAGATCAAAATTTATTGGCCATTACGTGATGCAACCTTTTTTCACCAGTGTAATTCAAATTGCGAACCTGATGTCGACATGTGCAGAGTTATATATATATATATATATATATATATATATATATGCATGATGTATTATATCGCAGAATATTATATTGTTACTCTTTCTGTATATAGGATAGGTCAGTGTTTCTTTAGATATATGCTATCTTTTGTTGTTCAGCATTACGTCACTTGATGTGAGAACATCACGTTAACACTTCTCACTTTTTTGAATAATGTATTGGTTTAATATTTATCTTCACACGTATGTAGTGAATTCATTTAAAAAAAAGTAAACTTGCGATGTTTAAAGATGAGGATGATGAACGTGTACAATAGATTTCAATCTTTTAATGGAGTCATTAGATACATTTTTAATGTTAGACTTTCGTTTTGAAAGTAATTAATTTTCTAAGAAACGATTACATGTTACTCTTGTGCAGATCACATCTTTGCAAATACTATCTAATGTAACCCACTAACATTTTGAATCAGGTTCAGTTGGGACAAAATTTTCTAAAAGGGAGCATGGACATGACAATTTTGGTTGCTAATCATGGGCCCATGTTCGCCAAATATTAGTAATTTTAAGCATTACCTCATTAGCCATACTGTCTACTGTATCCTTGGTATTATCACAATGGAAAGTTCGCTGACAGTATTCGTAACTTTTTTGTAATAGAGTGATGAGTAATCACAATTTAATTTTTTTAACGGTCATGATGGATCAATGGTTGATTCCCAATGGTAGATTGGCAACAGCCAGTCCCAAAATGTAGGGAGAGGGGGAGTAGAATTTAGGAGAGACCCAATTCAATCATATTTTAGTTCATTTGCAAGCCTACCGTGAAAATTTTAGGGGCGCTCGTCATCCCTATGGATAAGTGCCTGGGTAGAGGGATTACTTCTGGTGCTTGGGGATCCTGCCTCAATCCGAGTTCATGTTAATAGGGAATTGTGGCAAACAACAAGAACTGTGGGCATTAGTTCTCCTGTTTACTTCTACTTTGTTCATTCCTGTATTTTTTTATTTTTATGTTTGTTATTTTTCTAAAGCAATTATGTCAGGTTAGAAGAACATGTATATTTTCTTTTTAGTATGTGTATTGTTCTTCTACTCACAAATTCAATGGATTTCAGAATGCATGATGACCCACTGATATAACGTTTATTCACATTGTCATTCTATCAACTATTATTTTTTCGTCATTCATTTGTCTTAATCATGTGCTTTTACCGAGAAAGGGCATATTTTTTATTTCTCCGGGGGTCTTTACATGATGTACAAACCTATTACATTTTAGGTTTGAGGAGTGTGGTGTCTTAGTGGTAAGGGATTTACAACCAGTACTTCATTTTTCAAATGCTGAAGCTTCTTGGTATGCATCCTGTACAATGCAAGTGCTGGAACTTAATGACGATCCGTGCCTCAGATTTGTCAATCATCACACCTTCGGTTAATTACTCTAAAAAAAAAGAAAGATAACGAGTTCGGAATTTGCTAGATTCATGTTTCTCCAAGGCTGATGATGATGATGATGGTGGCGTTAGGTGTTCAGTATAATAATAATGGCATAAACACATCTATCTCTCTTTGTTTCAGACAATTCTCATAGTTCGTGAAGACAAATTTATTACTTTCAGATTCATTTGCCAACGAATCGAGAAACTTTTCGGTACGAAAAGAGAGAAGTCGCAAATCAACAAGTACATTTTTTTTTCAAATTCGAAATGAAACAGAAACATCCGAGACTCGTAGTATTGTCAACTACTGTGCCTGCAAAATGCCCATTATGCTGAGGGAAACGGGTGATTAAGACAAATGAATGAATGAATTCTTAGTAGAATGATAATGTATGAGTAGACTATGAAAACTCACGGACACGATGTTCGGAGGTCGAACTAGGGACTGCATGCACTTTTCCACAGTGCATGACAATTAGTAATAAAAGAAACTTCTTTTAGTCTTTCCCGCTGGCCTGCATAACATCGTCGTCCTCTGTGAACGAATACAGATTATTATAATCACACATCTCAGAAACGAGATATCGCAGCCATGACATTGCACTCTTCTTCTTCTTTCACACACACACACACATACACATATACTTTCTCTCTCTCTCTCTCTTTCTTCATGCAATGTGACAAAAAGGGAATTAACATACAAACCTCTTCGTAGTCTTGCATTGTATGCTTGTCTTTTTTTTCACACTACAATGCAATCTGAAGATTGACTTCCAGACTATGCAATGCAACAGTAAGCCACATGAAAGAGCTATGTCTATCCGTCTAATTGACTGATTGAAATTTTCATGCTTTAAGGATGCTGATAACTTCTAGATCATCATTTTGTACTTACATTTTCAAAACGAAACAAGACGAAAAAAGATTTTTGAGAATACTTCGGGAATCAACACTCAAAATAGTAAGATCAAGAACTGGTTTCTTTGAAAACAATTCACCGTTCCAAAATAAATTCTGTCATCTCTTTATCAAATTGAAATGATAGAAATTATTTCTGGTTTTAACACTGATTATCATAAATCCGATCCGATCTTTATTTTCCGTGGGGGTCTTTACATGATGTACAAACCTATTACATTTTAGGTTTGACGAGTATGGTGGCTCAGTGATAGAGAATTTACATCCAGTACTTTTGGGGTCCCTGATTCGATCACGGTTCACACCGTGTGGACTTCCTGATAAATTCAAAAAAAGCTACAAACACAATGTTGTTCACCGTAAACGTACGTTGTACTGCGATCGAACTAAAGACTGTCGCAATAAAGATAAGTGTACATCGTTTCCTTAGTAAAAAAGACGTCCGTACGGTTTCTTTTCAGACCAACCATTCTAAAGAAGTTTCTTAATTCCTAAAAGAGAAGTATCGGAATAACAACAACATTAGTATACTAATTTAAAAATCCTACCATATTTAAACGTATTGATCGATCACAAAATACAAATTTTATGTGAAAATAATAAAAAAGAATCAATTTCACTATATTATTATTTTTATTTTTATTTATTATTATTATTATTATTATTATTATTATTATTATTATTATTATTATTATTAAATGCACTAGAATTAGTACTACACTGTTCAGTATAAATTAAAATATTTTCTGCTTCTTTATGAACAGAAGTCCACTTCATTGACACACGTCAACGGTAGAGTTCGTTTTCGAACTTGACTGTGTTTGTACACTATCAAATAAATCAGTCATAATTGAATCTATGAGTTTTTTGTTTGTAGTCCGAAAACAAGTGGAATCAAATGTACAAGTTTTCCCATTCTGTTAAAATTTCACTTAAATCCAAATACAAGGCCTTTACCAACACGATTCACTTGTTCAAATGTGCCACTTTTCAGTACAATACAAATTAATTAGGCTTTCATTAAATTAAGACCATATGCACCATTTAATATGACAAGGAGGAGGAACAACCATGTTTCGTCTTGTTTATATATGTCCTATACACTTACGATTATGATATCAGTTCAGTAAATTCAAGATCGTGCATGTTACGTCCAGATAAATTAATCTTTATTCCTTTATATATTAAATATATATTTCCATTTTTCCAAACACGATGCTAATGCATCATTATCAATAAAATCCCTTTAGGTTATACATAATAGCACATACGTAAATTATTTGTATAAATACATATTGTTTTGATAACTTTAGAATAGGTACATGTACTTTTTTTACAGTTATATACAAAGAAAAAGTATGTAATGGAATTTTATTCAAATTTCACTTCAAATTGTACCATATTGAAAGTTAAGTTCCTTATTGCAACTTTTACTGGCATTTTTATGTATATCATCATTCGGAGCACTACAAAATACTTGCATATCAGAGCACTTCTCCTGTATTCGTTTAATAAACGCATATCCCTTCTTAAGGTAAAGAAATGGACAATTAGGAAACCATTTCGCATGTTCTGTCCATGGAACATCGTTATCAGTCCAATCTTTTAATCTACCAGCACAATAGAAGCATATAGTTTGGTCTCTTTTGTCCGTGTAAAAAAAACAGCATCACTTAATTAATCCGGACATTGTTTTGATGAAACAGGCCAATGTTCGAATGTTCTTAAACGCAATTCCTTTGTACAATATTGATTATATTCATTGGCAAAACATTTATATGCACTGCTATATGGTAATTCTGGCATTTGTTGGAATGGTATCCTTTCAGATACAGAATTTGGTCGCAGTTCCATTCTTAATCTTCCACTATTCGTATTTTTCTAATCGTCTGCTTAAATGAAATCTTGCTTACGTTTCTATGTTCAATTATGTTCGAAATCTATGAAAGTCTATATTATAAAGCAACTTATGATTTACACAGCCATGTTATTTCAGCAGCTGATCAACAGAGTCTAATGACAGTATGCATACAGATATATGTGCACACATGCATGATGAAGGAAGGGATGACGAAGAGGAAATCATGTTTCATCTTGTTTATACATGTACCATACACTTACGAAAGACCACGATCCTTTGGGGTCCGGGTTCGATTCTCGGTGAGAAAGCAAGGATTAATTCATGCAAGGATTAATTCAACCATAAACCGTAAAGTACTGGTATTGTACAGTACCTTTCAAAATGAAAGCATATTTAGGGTCCGAGTTCGATTGTCGATGAGAAAGCATTCAGTACTTTAAAACAATACGTTAATTCGTTCCTCTGGGGAAATCGGTTCTGATGATGTGCAAGTCAGTCGAAAATGTTTATACATGTCCCATACACTTACGAAGAACCGCGACCCTTGGGGGTTCGGGTTCGATTCTCGGAGAGAAAATATTGAATATTTTAAGACGGTAAGTTAATTCAATCTTTCTGTCGTGAAACGAAGTGCTATATACGTGAAATTCTTTTTTTTTTCATGCAAGGACTAGTTCAACTTTAAAATCATGAAGTACCAAATCCTAGAGAGCTTTCAAAATGAAAGTATATTTAGGGTTCAGGTTCGATTCTCGGTGAGAAAGCATTAAATATTTTAGACATTAAGTTAATTCTTTCATTTCTGTCGTGAAACGAAGTGCTCTATACGCGAAATTCTTTTTTTATACAAGGACTAGTTCAACTCTAAAATCATGAAGTACCAAATTCGATCCCAGCTCCCTACCAAAGTGGATTTTTGTGTACAGAATCTTTATATCATAAGTTAGCAAAGCTACATTCAAGGACAGTCGTGAAGTACAGGTCTTGCGTTTTTATTCCGGTAAGAGAGCTTTCAAAGTGAAAGCATATTTAGGGTTCGGGTTCGATTCTCGGTGAGAAAGCATTAAATATTTAAGACATTAAGTTAATCCGTTTCTTTCTGTCGTGAAACGAAGTGCTATATACGCGAAATTATTTTTTTTATACAAGGACTACTTCAACTCTAAAATCATGAAGTACCAAATTCGATCCAACCTCCCTACCAAAGTGGATTTTTGTGTACAGAACCTTTATATCGTAAGTTAGCAAAGCTACAATCAAGGACAGTCGTGAAGTACAGGTCTTGCGTTTTGATTCCGGTGAGAGAGCTTTCAAAATGAAAGCATATTTAGGGTTCAGGTTCGATTCTCGGTGAGAAAGCATTGAATATTTTAAGACATTAAGTTAATTCGTTCCTTTCTGTCGTGAAACGAAGTGAAATTCTTTTTTTTCCTGCAAGGACTAGTTCAACTCTAAAATCATGAAGTACCAAGTTCGATCCCAGCTCCCTACCAAAGTGAATTTTTGTGTACAGAACCTTTATATCGTAAATTAACGAAGCTACAATCAAGGACGGACGTGAAGTACAGGTCTTGCGTTTTGATTCCGGTGAGAGAGCTATCAAAATGAAAGCATATTTAGGATCCGGGTTCGATTCTCTGTGAGAAAGCATTGAATATTTTAAGACATTAAGTTAATTCGTTCCTTTCTGTCGTGAAACGAAATGAAATTATTTTTTTCCTCCAAGGACTAGTTCAACTTTAAAATCATGAAGTACCAAGTTCGATCCCAGCTCCCTACCAAAGTGGATTTTTGTGTGCAGAACCTTTATATCGTAAGATAGCGAAGCTACATTCAAGGTCAGTTGTCTGCTTCACTTTCACTCCCAACATAATAATAATAATAATAATAATAATAATAATAATAATAATAATAATAATAATGTGATGCTGTATTTTTTCACGTCTTCCGTTCAAAACCTACAGGCATTTCGTAGCACCAAGGGGGCTAAATCGCTTATGTTCTTCGACTTCCCAGAAGGAACGGGGCGGGGAAAGACGAAAACCAATGCTATGCAAAATAGCTATTCAATACATAACGAAAAGACGAAAATCAATCACTCAATTGGGAAGCTTCGATCGTGATAACTGAAAGGACTCTGATGAAGATCCGATAGTCGTCCAAGAGTATGAGCATCCAAGACTATGAGCATAGCAACAGCGGGTTCCCACAAACCAACATTTTCCCACGGTGCTCCTGTGGTAGCCCTAAAAGGCTATATGCATAACAACTAAAAGCTTGTTGAAACTTGCCTCCGAATTCTAGGAAAACATATTCGGCTTTCCAGGAGAAGCAGGCTGTGGCGGGGGTTCAAATAACAAAGCAATATAAGATGAGGAAACGAAAAAAGTTATGTTTCATCTTGTTCCTACATCTGATAGGCGTCCAAGAGTATACTTCCTTATTTTAGCATAGCAACATGCTGGTTTAGGCTGGTTTAGGGCCTCTGATAACGGATTTAGAGCCAAAATTTTCCCACGCTCATGAACCCCCTCTATTCTACTCACATACATTTTCGTTTACTGCAACAGTACGTATGAGCAAAATTAGAGGGCTTTAAAATGGAAAGTTTGAAAATATAGGGGTGTACGTAGTTATGCATTAGCGAATTAAGTCCAACGGATAGTATATTTAGTCAGATTGAAACGAAAATAGAAGAAAATCCGGTAAGGCTTTAAATAGGTTAAGGCAACAAATCGACAATTGACTATTTCCATTAAGAGATCAGACCCTAAAAACAATAGGAAAATTTTCACTTTTTCGGTTCAATAAAGATGCAATAAACTTTTGTATGGCAAAAATGATTGGCATTTTAAAATATTATGTATCACATAAAAACATTCAATAATAATAATAAAATAATGTGTGTGTGCGTGTCATCAGCTTTTCTCTGAAAAGAGTGACTTAGAATCATCAAATTCGGTATACACATAGATCTTTACTAGGCCTTATCGCCTACGAAGCCCACCTATTTATTATTATTATTATTTTTTTTTGACAGAGACAGGTCGAATTTGTGAGGGCGGGGGTGAAAATGTACGCATAAAGGATGAGGACAAATATCCGAGACGACGGCTATTAGTTGTGATGGATTGTAGTTTAGCGTCCCTTTCAGTACCGATATTATATTAAACATTGATCTACTACAGAACGGAATATCCAAACCACATGAGCTCTTGTCTGGAATCGAACCCGGGCCAAATTTACAGCTTTCGGGGTCGCTGAGATGAATAGTAACACTCCAATGTCGTCCACTTCCAAATTAAGTTCTCATCGTCATGAAGGCGAACATTAACCATGTCCAAAATGAGCAACGTTAGTGTCGAATGTATAGTTCTCGGAATCACTTTGATAGGGACAGTACCAAGATAGTGACATTACCAATAACAATTAACCTCAAGTCTAAGTGTGAGAAGGAACATGTTAGATATCCCGGCAATTGACAGGAGAAACGTCCAAGGCATTGTCCTTCGTTATTTATTTATATATTAACCGTCTCCGAATGTGTTACTCTTTGTCATTCATTCATTTATTTTACTCATATTGACAGGGACATCGTCAAGAACGTTTCCCTTCTTTGCTTATTTATTTTACTCCCTACTTTCAAATATGATATATTTGCATAATTTTTATCCTTCCGTGCGAAAAAAAAAACAAGTGTTTCAGCTAGTAAATAAATAAGTAAAAATAAAACTTATTTTTTTATTTTACTTGCATGAGTTCTCGCTATTGTTTTGATTGTTGCTGAACGAATCTGTTTAGCTTTCTTTGAACAGCTTAATCATGTGGAAACGTCTAGGAAAAAAAAATGACAAATTAGGCTACTTGGCGCTCAAGTTCTAAAATTCCATATATAATTCCAACCTCACTTTGGAAGAGGGAATTTCTGATATGTATTTTTTTTTCTGTAAGCGTAGAAACATTTGTAGAGATTATTTTATACCAGCGATATCGAAAAATATGATCTTGATTGAACACAACAGCAGACTGCATTTCGGAGAGCAGTTTTGAAACAGGAAGTCTCGCGTGCCTTTTGAATAGAAATGTATATTTCTTCCCTTTCCGGAAATCCTCGATCGCCTGAACAAGATACAAGCAAATAAATCAACACATAATGCCCTTTCAAAGGTTCATTTCTTACACATAAATCACGTAACACAGCTTTATTGTTTAGTTCGAAACTACAGCTCATTTTTTTAAACAAAGAAAAATGACAAAATAATATAAAGAATGAACAATGCATCAATGCAAAAGTATTAGTCAAATATGTTGATAAGTTTTCATTTTTCTTAATTCTACTTAAGAAAAATTGTGCTGTATTGTTTGTGTATATGTGTGTTTGTTACAATTGGTAGGCTCTTTACCCCTTACGTACCAGTGATATTCATATGGATGAGATGCAAACATAACCCTTATTAGGGGTCGTATTAATCCTGGAGATGAAGAAATTTATTAGTACATGAAAGACAAGACTTATTTCTACTATTTCTCCTTAGGTGACAACATTTTACTGACAGAAAAGACGAACAACATAAACAATTAGCAACTTTGAGATGTATTTCGAGATCGAAAAAGTAAGAACTTTGTCTTTGATTTCCGGTCAGTGTTGCTGACCTGAATCCGCATAAAATCCCTCCAGAACATAAAAATTTTCCTTTTTCAGTCCAAATGTTACCCAATGTGAATACTTGTTTTTAGCAGTAATTTGAATGCTCTCCTCACGCCACGCAATAATTATGCCTTATATAACGGTCTAGACACTCTTTTAACAGTTAATGAAACCGGTATTACGGTACGCACATAGGAAAATGACACCTGGAACACAAAGGGTTAAATCTGGTATTTATAATATGGTTAACGAATTACCGACTGGCTTGCGATGTTTTGTGGGGGGGAGGTGGCAGTGGATTTGATTCTGAAGTTTTCACGCGGTTGATTATCAAAAGTTAAAACATTCCTTTTCAGCTTATATACTCTTACCGATGGTTTAAAGGTGAGTAATAATAATGATAAACAATTCTCTGTCTTGAGTATAATTGATTTTTCCACGACGAAGTTCAACTGCTCACAAAACGTTCAATGTACTATGCATGCGTATCTTCAGCAACATTTTGACCACTCTCCATCACCTGCCCTACTCATCTCCTTCTCTCCACTCTTCTCCACACCCACATTTCAAAAGCTTAAAGTATTTTTCGTCGCTTTTGGCAATGTTCATCTTTCTTCCCTTACACTCCAATGTTCCTAAGTGCAAGACTTTTATGAGTTTTTTTTTTCAAATCTTTATTCAAAGAGAGACACAAAAGACTATTCTTCCTCCTAAAAGTTTCTTTCGCTGTCCCTATCATTGCTTTTATTTCCCGTCTGCGCTTAATATAATCATTAATATTCGCTAAAAATAAATCGGATTTTCTTGATTGGCACGACGATTTTCCTTGCCTCTAAATGCGACAGTTCTGCATGTTTACATACCTATCCACATGAAAATGCGCCTCGTCGCTGAAGATAATTTCCTTACAAATCAGCATTCACTTGCAGATTCACCAAGATCTCAATCGACTGGTGCATGTCGCTAGAGGTAGTCGTTTGACTTAAGGTGTTGTCCATTTGAATCTTGTGTTAGTGCATATACAGATCTTTCGCCATAATTTGCTACATGACGCTTCTCGAAACGTCTAACTCAAGAGAGCGGTGGCAAATTGACTTTCTCGAACACTCAGCGATACTAGTATTTACAGTGACATTGATGCCGGTACGAGACAGAACACTTCTTTTGCTGTGTATCATTGAGACTGTTTGTTCAACGTTTGAACCACTGTTTCAACAGACGTTTCGTTTGAGGTGTTTTGCTGCCAATGCATAACGTGTAATTTGCGCTCAGTTTCAGCATATCTCTTTCCATATTTATAGTATATTTTCAAGATAGTTATGCGCTCCTGCATTGAGTATTTCACCATCATGACTAGTATTGGCAACGGGACGAAAAGTATATATTCAAATTTGAGATGGGACGAAATGCATGACAATGTTTGTCCCGTTCTTGAGGCCAGACAAAATTCACAAGTTTTGTGGACAACATTGGTTCACTAAAGTCTTAGATCTCAGGCACTATTCATTAATAATCATTCATTCATTAATAAACATTCATTAATTACCATTCATTAATAAAGTGATTGTACGAACGTAATGATTCGAAATTATCAACGTTTGAAGATACCTTAGTCATCATCTTGAAGATATTTTGCACATAAATTTAAAAACGAGACAATAAAATCTTCCGGAAATCTTTAAAATTTCCGAAACGAGAAGAGAAAACGTTATTTCTTGTCTTGTCTTCGCTCGTGGACAACACTAATCAAAATTAACTCAATATTAACCGGAATGTGACTACTATAGTATCTGTTTCAGAGAGCACCAATTTGAAAAAAAAATAATGTTGTACACAATTTAAAATCTGTTCTAATTTAGACACCATTTTCCTTTATCTAGTAATAAATGTAACAATACGCTAAAACTTTGTATATATTGACCGGCCAAACCATCATGACCGCCTAAATAATATCTTGTATATCCGCCTTCGGCTGCAGGACAGCAGCAACGTGTTCTCGCTTGAGAGAAATGAGGCTTTGGTAGATGGCTGAAAACTAGGTGCATCAGATCTGCGCACATAAGTCTCTTTACGCCTGGACATTCTGCGGACGAGAGATGAACTCGGATCTGGCATTAAATGCTACCCCAAAGGTGTTTAATTGCTTTAAGACTGGGTGAGTTCGGATGGTAATGTAGTAATTAAATTACTGTGCTTCTTGAACCACTACAGTACTACGTTGACCCTATGCCAAGGAGCATTGTTCTGCTAAAAGATGCCATTACCATTTGAAAATATGGCCGACAAGAATGGATGTACATATTCGGCAATGACCTGACGATAGCAAGTTGTCATCGCTATACCTCCACAGGCACTGTCTGTCCCATGGGTGACCGTATGAAGGTTCCCCAAATCATAACTAAACCACAACCTACGTGTCGTCGTTATATTGTACACGTCTTTCTCAGTTGTTCCCTTGGAAAATGACACATTCTGATTCAGTTATTGATGTGACATATTGATTTGTCGGAGTACACATCGTTGTGTCATTACTCAATGGTCCAATGACGTTACGCAAGTGTATATTACGGCCGGTATCGAAGATACCGTGCAGTTAACATTGGTGATCCTATGGGGCGTCTTTTGCGAAGATACCGACAGAGTACGGTGAGCTGCGTAGGTTCACATCTAATAGTGTACGGTAAACTGCGTGTTCAGACACACTTGTGCTTCATCCACTGTTAAACCATGGTGCTAATTATACCACAGTTTGCGCCATGTCCAGTTTTACTAACACCGACAGGTGAACGTGAATGATTATGATATATTTTTGGAACAAAAATGTGCAAAGAAACTGGAACATCCCTGCAAAACTCACGGACACGATTGGGTCCAACACAAACTCGTGTGGCCGAGTATTGAACTAGGAAAGTCTTGCACCAGAAGTGAGCACTCTACCGACTTTTTTTTAAAAACAGTGATCAACCTTCACCTCACATACACACACGTATATGTCGTAGGGTCCTACCCATGCATATAAATGCATTGTATACGCAAGTCACATTTCTTTTATAACATAAACTATATATGGCATAACTTCCGTTCCCTATAGATATACATAATCACATTCACGGCCACACCAATTACTACTTACAAAGGAAATTATACTCGTATATATTAATTTATTGATATGTTAGCTTTAATGGAAAATTACGGATACAAATTTATTAAATAATCAAAATTCAATAACATCTTAATACTTTCCGAAATAACATTTTAAAGTCATAACTTAACATTTTGGCATTTATAATCAAAAAAATAATTTCCTAAATTATTTATTTCGTAAACAACACACAATAATAGTAAGAAAAAAAAAACTTGTAGATTTGTCTGGACTCTAACGTGATTAGCATTATTTCAAAATTATTATTACAATGTCCTTATTTTAAAGTTTTCCTTTTAGTTTTTTTTTCTATTCATCTCTTCTGTTTCACGTAAATCATATAGTTGTTTGTATTGATAAATAAAATATCCGACATAGGTATTTCTACTGATTCCACTATCACACACACACACACACACACACACACACATATATATATATATATATATATATATATATATATATATATGGGGGTGTAAGTATGCATTACCTTCTTCAATCTTGTATTTATGATTATTTGCATACACTCTGAAATTATTCCAAGTCGAACATCTGCCGCTGAAAAGTGGCTCACGTCTCACTAGTTGGTCTCTGTCGAAAACTTCGGAAACGATTCTCTAACCCACTGACTATATGTTTGAAAGCCGTGAATGTATACAAATGTAATCAATTTTGCAAGTTTTTGGAAGGAGAAAAAAATACTAGAAAAGTGCATGCCAGAGTGGTTCATCCAGACTGGAAACGTTCTACTTTGTGAAATTTATGGGAAGGGTACAAGATTTAGGAGACACTCTCGAATCTAGTTGGTTTCCAAAGTGGATACAAAATGTTGTACATGTATGTGCAGAGAACGATCTCTACTACTAGTGACAAAGCTACGAGGTATGTGTTAACTTACAGGATATCATTTATATAATAAATGTGGCTGGAAGCTCAATTCGAGAATAGGATATGGTTTTGTTAATACTATTTAAATACATAGTTTTTTGCCGATGCAATTTAATAACGTTTGTTGTATAACTAACAATTAATCACTAATGCAGGTGCTTTCACAACTTGAATTACATTAATGTAGTTTAAAATATTCTGAGAAAATAGCTCTATGCTTAGGACTATGTTAGTCATGCTCTCTTCAAAATAAACTGGAATGTCTCTTCAAAATATAGCTACATAAACCACTTCCTTCATACTACTACTACTACTACTAATAATAATAATAAACTTATTATTATTATTATTATTATTATTATTATTATTATTATTATTATTATTATTATTAGTAGTAGTAGTAGTAGTAGTAGTAGTAGTAGTAGTAGTAGTAGTAGTAGTGGTAGTAGTAGTAGTAGTAGTAGTAGTAGTAGTAGTAGTAGTAGTAGTAATAGTAGCAGTAGCAGTCTTAGTAGTAGTTATTGATGTTATTCACCAAAAAGTGGTTCAAATGTATCAATAACTAACATAATATTTTAAAGCAACCACATAAGGAGATATAACGTGTAAAAGCTTGCATGAAGTTGCAGAACGAAACAAGATAAAATAATATCGAACTCCTGATCAAACAAAATATACTTTTTTTTTCTTTTAATGGTTAATTAAAAGACTTTTTGATTACAAAATACAGGGTGTTTCAAAAAGGACATTATAACTTTGAAAACTCATATTGATTTATTCATTAATCTTACAGATATGGTTTTCATGTCATTTTGTAGCAAACAAAATCAAGTTTTGACTCACGTAGTTCACTAGTTCAGAAACAAGCCACAACGTAACCGCTAACGGCAGACATTTTCGCCAATCCCAGGAGGTTCATCTAATACATTTCTGGAGTAGCTCTCTTATTGGCCACTTACCGATGACGTCACAAAGTTTCAAGTTCAGCCTGCTACTATGTTGCTTTCGTTTCTCTGTTTTGTGTCTCTGTGTTTTTTTTTAAAAAAGAGAGATTATCAATATTATTACTTTTTAAATACATTGCATTATAATTCTTGATTTACGTTCACATTTTACGCGGTACAAGTATATTATCCTTAAATAAGTCTTCGTCCAAATAAAAGTTTTAAAAAACGTATTAGACATGAATGTTATTAGGGGTCGTCCACATATTACATAATACGACAAAGGGGAGGAGTGGGTTCGGGTTTGTGTTACGAAGTGTGTCAAGGGGGAAGGAGGGTGCTTATATCCTCGTTACGTAACGCATGTTTCTTTTGCTGTAATTTTTATTTTTATTCTCAGATTTATAAGCAATCTTTTAAGCAAATATTTTTTTCAATGTTTTTTTTATTTTTTTTTTATAAATAAACAAGCATCAATTACCCGCTTCAATATACTAAAAATAACAGAGGATAAATGACTTTTCGAATCACTTCGTCACTGCAAGAATAAGATTCATTTAGGAAGTTACTCCCTATTCAAACCATAACTGGTGAAAATCTAAGATTCCCAGTTTCAGTAATGATCTTCATTCGGGTAAACGACAATACACCGCATATTTCTTTTCTTTTTGCATTGATTCAGTACTGCAAAGTTATTTTTCATCTTCAACTTCATCTCTTTATCAGGGGCGGATCCAGGTTGGGGGCGATCGGGGCGGTCGCCCCCCCCCAGAAGATGAAACTTTCTTATTTTTTATATATAAATAAAACCCATCAAAAGTTTGGAGCCCTTAAAAGTAGCAGTATGACAACCCACCGCCCCCCCCCAGAAGTCAGTCCTGGATCCGCCCCTGCTCTTTATAGTGACCGGAAGTGGTAGAAATCTAATTCCACTCCCGGTTTTAATTAGGGATGGGCAAAACCAGCTTTTATAAAAACCGGAAACCTTTTTTCTAGGAAACCGAAATACGAGAAAAGTTCATTTCGGTTTATTTAAGACCGGTTCTGTTTTTCGCCGAAAAGGTTTCGGTTTTCCTCAAAACCCGGTTCGGTTTTCTCAAAAAGACGGTTCACTGAAACTGGTTTCGGTTTTCTCCAAAACCCGGTTCGGTTTCTCACCAGAGTAGAGTTTCGTTGTTCTCCGAAAAATGAATCCGTCTACAACAAAACCCATTTTGATTTTAAACATATTGATTTTTAAGCATATCGGTTTCTCATAAGCATGTAAATTCTTATAGGAAGAAACCAATACCGGCTTTGGCAAAAATCGCACTGATTTTAGTAAAAAAAACTAAAAACCCAAAACTGTTTTGGAAAACACATAAAACTATTTCTGTGGAAACAGTATCGGTTTCCGGAGAACAATGAAACACTACTCTGGTTAGAAATAGAACCAGTTTTAGAAAAACAGAAACCGTTTTTGGAGAAAACAAGAACCGGATTCGGTGGAATAAAATACTCGGTTTTGGAGAAAACCGATAACCGGTTTCAATTTTCACCGAAACCGGTTTCGTCGGAAAACATTTTCTTAATTAAAAAACAGTTTCGGTTTTCATGGAAAACCGGAAACCGAAAAACAGTGTTTTGTGCCCACCACTAATTTCAATATTGGTTTCCGCAGAGTGAAAAAAAGAAGCAACAAAGTTGTACATATATATATATATATAGGTTCAGGATTCTAGGTATAAATTTTATCTTAACTCTTATTCTTCTACTGAAACCAGAAGTAGTAAAAATTAATGCATCAAGATCTCCTAAATGAGCTTGTTCACAAGAGTATCAATAAAATAACACGGACATTGGCATAGGTTGTGAATTGTGACAACTCAGCTATTACAGATTATTTACTTTCAATGGGTAAGGTGCAAAAATATACGCAAAATGAAAATGAGATTATATGCTTCAGTTTAACATTCCACGATTATGCCCGTTAGGCTAAGGTAGACGACTGAAAAGGCAAATGAATGATGATTGTATAATTGGTCGAATGATAACGTGGGAGGAAACGGGAGTAGCTCGAGGAAACCTACGGACACGATATTGTCCACCGCAAACTCACTTGGCCGAGGATCGAATCAAGGATCCCACGGACCAGATATAAGCTCTCTGCCACTGAGCCACAGTGACACCATATAAAATGGAATACAGTGTAGTTAAACTTTACAGGCGGTGACATGAAATAAAAATGCATTTCTAATTTTTAACACTCAATCCTTACATCCTTTCTTACATGCAAACAATGAGTGAGTTTCAAATTAAGAATGTGACAATATAAAATCAGAACACCATTTATGAAGTATGTACACTATAATATGTGATAAATATATTTAGCACTTAGCAACAGGCATGCCTGTGTGTTTCTACGTGTGTAATGTGAATATTTTCCGGAAATGTGGCAAGTAACTTATAAAATATTACTTTTATTTATTTATTTATTTTTCTTTTTGAATTTTCAATGCACTGTTTACTAAATTGCTTTATTGGAAATCTTTTCAGTTCGGTTAACGCATTTAATTTAGATATCAGCTTCACGAACAATGAACACATATTATATATATATATAAATATATATATATATATATATATATATATATATATATATATATATATATATATATATATATATATATATATATATATATATGCGCGTGTGTGTGTGTGTGTTTCATTATTTTTATCTCTTAAAGTCAATTATTGAATTATAGCTGCAATAATTAAGTGCGCCTTATTTCCTTACAATTTTATTGGATTGCATTAACCACAACCAAGCAAAAGCAAATATTGATTTAACTTCAAAACTTGTCAATGGCTTCTGCATTCTGTATGCGCATACACATACGTTCAACATTATATCCAATATCTGTAATGGCAACGAGGAGTGACGAATATGCATAACGTATATATATCTCAAGTGATATATAAATATATATATATATATATATATATATATGTGTGTGTGTGTGTGTGTGTGTGTGTGTGTGTACGTGTGTGTGTTTGTGTGTGTGTATATAGCTGAAGTGCCTTCTCACCATGGGCACATTCTCAATAAAGAAATATATATACATATATATCGATGGGTATCTGGACAAAGGTGAAATGTCCAATTTTTTTCGAAAATGAGGTAATGACTGATACGGATAATGTCCGAAGTGCTTTTTCATTTGTGAGCACTGGTTCTAAATTTAAATACGTAGTAACGACGTTATTGGCAAAAAACAAAGGTGATATGTTTTGGAATCATGATATGCTGTGAGCAAAAGTGATAAGTCCATTTATATGGACATGTTACTTATGTTTTTTCTTAAAACGGAGAGGATATGTCCATTTATGTGGACATATCACTTCTGTTTTTCTGAAAACGGTTAGTAGTAGTCATTTGTTTGTTTGAACATATAACTTCTGTTGATATGATGTAAAAGTGTTCTGAGTTTTATGTTGTTAGGAGTCCGTTGTGTCGGTGGAAGAAGTATGTCGTTCCGTGAAGAATTAACCGATATTCAGATCCTAGAAGAACTGGAAAATAACAGTGAACCTGTGGAATATGTTGTGAACATGTTAGGCAATGAATACATATTACAGGAAGTACCCAGAGAAGAAAGAATTGAAGCAACTGATGGTAAGTCTTGTTTCTGCACTAAGAAGTTGTAGTTACCTTCTGCTGAAATTATAAGATTAAGTACATTTTCGCAATTTTCTTGTTGCTTTTATTAATACGGATTTATATTTCATTTAGCTTTTACCACACAATAATTTCGAGCGAAAGGTAGCGAACGAAAGCGAGTAACTTAGGTTAGGTTGGTTAGGATCGTTGCTATGGGCAAGGTTGCCATTTCTACTGTAATGTTTACGCCTGCAACCCTAGTTTATTCAGAAGAGTTTGGCAATCAAGCTGGCTAATTTCGGAGTTTGTCAATGGTTCAGATTTGCTCCAGGAGTTCCATTACCCTCCCAAGTTTCAAGCTGGAGGTGCCGTCTTCTCTAACCTCCTAAGCTTCAAACTTTGGCTCCTCCCTCAAAAAAAAAAAAAAAAAAAAAAAAAAAAAAAAAAATCCACTGAACCTTCATTGGTTGCAAGCGTTGGCTCCATGGTAGGAATGCCGATCTTGCTCTATTGGCATCACTGAGTGGCATTTAACCACTGATCGTCACATTTGTTATCCAAGACTGCTACTAAAAGTGTTGATTGCCAGAAAATCACTGACAAATTAATGTTAGAAAAGAATCAGGTGAGGACGAAACCAAACTTCTGGTAAGCAATAATACCGTAAAATTCTAGCTTGGAAAATCTTGGTTTGCAGGTTAGTGAAACCTGGTTAGGTTATGGAGGCCTATGTAAACTTTTCACCGTTTTTTCTTTACACAATATCGCGCTTATTTTTAACATATTCGCCTACCTATATTTAATTCGATCACCCACTCTATGATTCTTCTGTAAAATTGTAAGTAACGTACTGCACATAATTTCCTTCGTTAGATAATTGCTTAATCGTTGTGAGGGTAGAGTGTGGCAACCTACCCACTTTCGACTTCATAATGCCCGCAATTGGTTAATCGTGCATAGGGTAGGATGTGGTTATCTGTCCATTTCCGAATTCAAAATGCCCGCCCCTACTGGAGGTCTGTTCTTTAAATGTCTTTGTGGGCAATAATCACTTTGAATAATAATTTTATTGTAATTTAGACCTAATCATATTCTTTATTTTTTTCTTTGCAGATCATGTGGAGCACTCAAACAGCGATGCCACATTCCACCCAGCAGAACAAGAGAGAGATAATGTTCCTGTGAATAATTGTGACCACATTCGACGTCGAAAGAAGAAAGCACAACCAGGAAACTGGAAGCAGAATAAAAGAAAAGAGGCACGTGTATCTGGACAGTCGTACATCACCAGAAAAGGAATTATGGTGCTAGCCAAAGTTCCGCGGAAAGTAGAATGTTCACAGTGTAGATATGGATGTTCTACGAACATTTCAGAAGAGCATAGAAAGGAAATTTGCAAGAACTTTTATGGTCTGAAAAATTATCAAAGACAAAAAGATTTTATATGTGAACATGTGTGTTCTAAACATGTTGCGCGTCAAAGAAGTCGCAAAAATATTGATCAAAAATGAAGAGCCAAAGTGTACAGTATTCCTTGACAGTGGGTGGTGTAAAGTATCGCGTTTGCCAGAAATTCTTTAGTTCCACTCTTGCGATCTGCAAGGAGGTTATTTACAATTGCTTGAGAAGGAAAACAACATCTGGACCTTACCATGGAGAAGATGGAAGAAGAGGCAACATTCCTCACAACAAGGTGCCGGATGATCAGTTACAAGTTGTACGTGATCACATTGATAGTTTTCCTCAGCTAGCACCTCATTATTGCCGCAAGGAGACGTATTACAAGTACTTGTCTTCTGATTTGAATATATCAAAAATGTATCGCCTGTATGTAGAAAAGTGCGGTGAACTGAATGCAGTGCCAGTTGGAGAACAGACGTACAGAAAGGTTTTCCACACTGATTTCAAACTGAAATTCTTTCTCCCGAAGAAGGACCAGTGTTCGTTGTGCCATCGGTATTATGAGGGAACTGAGGAAGAAAAAGAAAGTTTATTTCAAGAGTGGAATGCTCATAAATTAAGAGAGAGGGGAGTAATGGAGTCGAAAGATGCTGACAAGAAGAAGTCAAAAACAACTGATTCGTTTATTTGTATCAGTTTTGACATGGAAGCTGTCCTATATACTCCACACGCTGGTGACAGTATAATTTTTTTATAAAAGAAAACTGGCTGTCTATAATTTCACAATTTTCGAGAATCCTACAAGAAACGGGTACTGCTATCTCTGGGACGAATCGGAAGGTAAACGTGGTGCTTGCGAAATCGCGTCATGCATAATCGATTACTTATGCAGTCTACCATCAAAGATAAAACATGTGGTGTGCTATTGTGACATTTGCGCGGGCCAAAATAGGAACCAATACTTAGTTGCAGCACTTGCTCATTCCATCGAGACTGAACTTAACATGGAAACCATCGATATAAAATTCATGGAGTCCGGTCATAGTTACCTTGAAGCCGACAGTATGCATGCAAGAATAGAACACGAGCGGAAGTGGCGACAAATTTACACTACAAGAGAATGGAAAGTACTTATTGAAGGAGCGCGCATCAGGCCCAGCCGCTATTCAGTGAAACTAGTTCATCATGAGTTTTTCAAAGACTATTATGCTTTAGCGGCCAAGATTATCAAAAACAGAACACGGGATACAGAAAACAGAACTGTGAACTGGCTAACTATCAAATGGCTACGGTTTGAGAAGTGCAGGCCCTATGTTGTACAGTTTAAAGAACGCTTATCGGATGCAGAATTCCGTGAACTTAACCTTTTACACCAAAGGGGCAGGAGAGCAAAACCTGGAAACATTACAGTTTCCTCCTTATACCATAGTAGAATTCCCATATCAGTACAAAAGAAAGCTGATCTGCTATCCATGATCAAGAGTGGGGTCATACCAAAGGATTACGAAGGTTTTTACAACAATATCCCAGTCAGTAAAACCACCGTTGATAGATTACAAGCAGAAGAAGATTGTGAAGAAGACTCTACATAGTGCTTCTGTTTACCTTGTGCTGTTTCTTTCATGCTGACAATCAACGGCTTTTATTTCAGGAAAAAGTTAACCTGAAATACAAAAATAAAAATGTCTGAATCATTGTTACGAAAATATATGGTGTCCCATAAATCCGTTAACATAGGCCATCTCAGTAACTATTAACGATTCGAAAAAATGATAAGCGGGAAAAGTTACTGTAAAGTATGGCTTTTGAATCTAAAATGTTGGAAGTTTTTCAAGTAAACCAACCGTTTGGATTCTACACTTGTATAGTGACCAACAGTGAAGAAAAATGCAACAGTCACATCTTTGTTGGATAACAGTAAAGTTTATGAAATTTGGGCACTGACGTCTCATGTGATATTTGTGATCCATTATGGATGTATCTGCTATTCTCCGCTGTCCACCGTTTTCCGAACGACACAATCTATCATTTACTGTTATCCAAGAAAGAGTGGCTATGTTGCATTTTCCTTTACTATTGGGCGCTATGCATGTGTACATTGGGCGTTATACGGTTGGTTTAATTTGAAAACTTCTAAGATTTTAGACTAAAAAGCCATAATTTACAGTAACTTTTCCCGCTTATCATTTTTTTTATCGTCAATAGTTACCCAAATGGTCTATGTTAAGAGATTTATGGGACACCCTGTATGTTGTAGTCGTAATTTTGGAATCTCTGTTATTGTTTGTTTAAGAAGAAAATTTTTGTTTGTGAGAAAACTGTCATAATGCTGCATTGCAAAGGACTGCTTATCAGGACTTATAACTTTTGTCTATAATTGATTGTATCTAAACTATAGTGATATGTCCATCATTAATCACTGATAACGAATTTATTTTGAAAATAGTGATCAGTACACACTTTATAGCACGTTAAATAAAAACAAAAGAACCTGAAGTTAATATTCCATTAATAAAAACTAAGTTTTGCATAAATCTCTGATTTATGAGATGATTTTAAATTTGTTTTTTGTTTCCTGAAAAAAAATGCAAACATGGACTTATCACCTTTGTCCGGATACCCATCGATATATATATATATATATATATATATATATATATATATATATATATATATATATATATATATAGCTATATCCTGATATCAATTATAACAATTTCGACCTTTCTCCTAACATGCAGAATTTTCAAAAATGCTGAAACATGTGTGCCAGCGAATCCCCGCATATGATAACTTGTGAATTAATAAAAGGGAAATTTCGAAAACGATGAAACACGCATTATTTTATTAATGTGAGGGGCATACTAACAGTCATTAGTAACATGTTTTCACAACCATAATCTTTAGTTGTAAGTGAATCTGAATCTACACACTTTTCTTTCTTTCTTTCCTTTTGTTGACGCTGTTTTTTGCTAGCCTGTGACCGCAGGCAGGATTTCCAAACTGGCGGGCTGTGAAGTTTCGCTTCGACTGCGTGTTGTGATTGGATCCCTTGTTAAAGAGGACCAATCTGCTTATGAAATTCACCGCAAATTGCAACGTGCCATTGGAAATGTGTGCATGGGTGCCAGCAGTGTTGAGAGGTGGGTGAAACATTTTAAGGATGGAAACACGAATATCGAAGGTAAGTCTCGCAGCGAGCATCCTCGAACTGCCTCCGCGGAACGCAAAGGGTAAGGGTTAAATAGCTGATTAGAGCAGATAGGCATATCACTTTGAATGAAATCGCTGCAAAACTTGTTGGACATAGTGCGGTGCAAGAAATGATTCACAGCTTAGGGTATCGGAAACTTTTTGTCCGTTGGTTCCCACGTTTATTAACCGACGACCACAAACGTCAGAGACTAACCATTGCCCAAACCCTTCTTCAGAGATTTCGACTTGAAGGTGATGACTTTTTGGCGAGTATTGTGACTGGAGATGAAATCAGGTTTCATCATTATGAACCTGAAACGAAAGGACAGAGTATGGAATTGCACCACTTGATTAGCAACCTAAGAAGAAAGCAAAGACAGTGCAATCGGTAGGGAATGTTATGGGGAACGTCTTCTGGGATGCACAGGGTTGCATTCTGGTTGATTTCTTAAGCGTGGACAAACCATATATTCTGCCCGCTACATCCAGACACTTTTGAAGCTCCGTCGTATCTTGCGTGATAAACGTCCTTGAAATACCATCCTTCAACAGCATAATGCGCGTTCGCATACTGCACTTGCCACTACGGAGCAGATTTGGAGATTTGAGGAGAAACATTTTCACATCCTCCCTACAGCCCCGACATAACACCATACTACTACAATATGTTTGGTTTTGTGAAGGAACAAAGGCGTGGCCATCGCTACGAGACAGTAGAGGATATTCGGCAAGCAGTGTATCAGTGTCTACTGCCAGCTAGAACGGAATTCTATCGCAAGGGCATTTTCAAACTTGCAGAATGATTGAAAAAAAAATGTGTGCAAGAAACGGAGACTAGGTGGAAAAGTGAAAGAAAAATCTGTAGCCTGAGATAATATATTTGGTTTTACATACAAATAAAGATTACGGTTGTGAAAAAAAATGTTCCTCGCGACTTGCATTATGCCCCTCGTATTAAAAAGTTTATATAGCGCAATTAATGTACTGATATTAAATGAAATATCACATTGGTACTCTCTCAATAAAGGAAGGGAAATCTGGATATTGTAGAAATGACCTAACTTTTCTCTTAGAAGCAGGATTTTTGAAAACACTGAAATGCGTATTACCTTATTTTTCAAGAGCATATATACCGAATTTCACATCTCAATTCGAAGGGAATCCTAACATTCGGGACTTCGTAAATAAATTAAGGGTGATTTTAGTATTATTGAAATTTCCCTTCTTTCGCCCATTAGATGGAAATCACAAGAAACGCTGAAATACACGTTTCCTCATTTTTTTTTTATATTAAAAGTACACATACCGAATTTCGGATCTCCAATTTGAGCAAATCTAGACGGTTGGCACTTTCTGATTAAACAAAGAAAAATTTGAAATTTACAAGTGTTTCCTTCCCTCTCTTCAAAGCGAAATTTTCAAGAAACGCTGAAACACGCGTTCCTTAATTTTTTAATGAAAATTTAATATGCAGAGTTTTATCTTCCTAACGTCATGTTCGTGAAATACGCTATTCTTTGAGAAAATTTTGAACTCGTACATTTACCTCATTAGTGCAAGTATTCACCAAAATTCTCAATTATTCTTTGCTTTCCTGACAAAAGCACGTTAATATCTATAATAGTATTGCCTGAGTTGCCCACTTCTACTCTTTTATAGTAATATTTATTTATTATCGTTTGTGTCGTATAGATATCCACTATTTACGCTTCAATAGAGAAATAAGGCAGGACATAGAACGTGTTCATGAGATGCTGACTCCATGGAAAAATATATGATATATGCTCTCACATATGCCGACTGACAGATGAATGGCCGAACATGTACTCATTCTGTAATATTTCCAATACTATAGTTTCTCAGAATAAAAGTAACTGCTGGTAATAATCAGATTTGTGTATATATCACAATTAATTTATAATTTGCAGGAATTAAAAATAAATGGCGCTGGAAAGAGTGAGGAAGGCCTTAGAGTCTTCACCTTTGACAGTATTCACTAACTAATTGTCCTCACATAACCTTCCTGGTTGGACTCAAGTTTAAGACCACGCAACATCTTGTTTGCTATTATAAGAGCAACCAATGTTGATGCTGATTTTAATACTGTAACTTCACTGTCCACACGAGTAGAAATTATATGGTTAACATCCACTCCTTACGCATGATAATTGTATGCTACATACAAGCCCATGCGTTGAGAAATGACTTTGTTTTAAACTCATATTTCTTACAAGCTTTACACTTTAAAAATACGTCAAAGCAGAAAACAATTATAAGAAAATCACTCAAACATACGCACGAATAATACTTTAATGACTAGGCATTTGTTTCATATTTCATTCTAACATTGCCCATGGGTACCCTAGTTTCAAAGTGGTTAACGTCTTTGCTTTATAGAATGAATATCAGGGTTCGTTTTACGATGGAGTTAGTGTGGTTCGTATTCTATGTTCAGGGGTAGGTATTGATTCCATATAGAATCGGTGCTTGAAAGAGAAGCTAAACTCCAAAGAATAGAACTAAATTGTGCATTGTCACTGTAGCCTAATATTTAGAAGTATGCGTCGTACTGGGTTTGATCTCGTATGAGAGAACGAACTCAGATCGCACACTATTAGTAGTTCACATCCCATCTTACGTAGTAGACTATGATCGCAATGACTTCGGAGTTGTACAAAATTATAAACCATAAACATAATATAATCGTTCATATTCCCACCACTTGATCAGATTTTTTTTTCGTGATACTCTTTAGACTAGTCACGTGGACAACCGGCCCCGGACGGGTCTTGGTTCACTGAGCTCTTTCATACGGTCCAGTTGAACCGTTATTGAAAATTCACCTCTTAACCATCTCTTAAACTGAATTGATTTATTTTTCTGGTCAACTGATGTGCACCTTGAAAGCATCTTCGGAGTTGGAACATCCAGTGTACCACCGAACATTGAGAGACTAGTTCAAAACATAAAGGATCAGATTTTCGTCTTAATTGGTGTTCTTGTGGTGTTAGTGTACGATAAATGATATTCCCCTTTAAATATGCTTATCCAATTCTTGTGAATATGTTATACATTATCTGGCATGACCTAGACACCAGTAAAACCTCTGTGAATGGCCCACCCATTGTTCCAACTTGCACATTTCTGCTTCACGTTAACAGTCTCCAATTATTTAGATGCTATGTGTGGGTAAATGCGTTGTACTATAGAATCCAGTGAGCAGTTTAGTGTATTAGTCAATTAGTGACACGATACGAGTGATCGGTTATATGTGAATTCAGATCTAAAATACTCAGAAGGCAAGCCACCAACCCCTATATTGTTAATCTTGTGGAATAAAGAGTTCCTTTTCATAAATTATGAAATAAACCACAAACATGTTTAGTTATTGAAACTCATTCTTGTTATTATATCTAGGGATCGTGGTGGCTCAGCGGTTGCTGATTTTTTCGGCACAGAACGACCTGGTAAGACATGCATTATTTTAGCTTATTTGACACTACTGCGGTTGTGGAACTGTTTTCGTGCTGTAGTGTGCTAAATTGGTCAAGCGTTATCGGCTCATTTTGACTGTTTTGATAATTTTCACAGTATCCACCTTCAATGTTAGTGTTATTTTGGTAATAATTCATCGAATACATTGTGGCTGCTGCCAGAGATTCTCAAAATAAATTGGTATTATACAAAGCTTTGATGAATTGTTGCATGAACAGAAGCCAACTATATCAATCGATGTCTACGACGTTTCCTGCACTTTTTATCATATAAGTGCGTTAAAACTGAACTCCGAAGACTACCTTATATACTGTAATTAAAGTTTTAATCTACTCAAAAATTTAATCAAGTTCTTAGCTAATACTGTCCCGTCTCCTTTGGAAATTTAACACAACGAAAATATTGTGAGTGTAGTCCGTATCGTGATCGCTTCTGATAAACTACGAACAGTGCGTATACAGTATATGATTTTCTTTTGAAACTCCCCATGCACTTGTAAGAAGAATCGTTAAGCCATTACGGACAAATTTATGCTATTGACAAGCAAGATTTGAAACCGCCGTTCCCCTAATATCGGTGGTGTTTTTTAATTTGCTCAAGGAAACATATACAGTATAGTCTAAGTGAATTGTTATTGGCCGGAAAATTGGGATATCTTATGAAAGTCAACCTATTTCTATTCATGTTTCTTTTGCTCCAGTGACAACTATACACTAATATCATTCCCTTTGATACGTTCCTGCTCAACATGATCATCTGAAACTTCTAAAACCCACTTCCAAACTCATATGATGGAGTTATGCAAACTCTGTATTGGACAGTGCCCAATGCAGTGATAAGGATGAGAATATATGCCAACTAGTTCCGTCTTTCTAGTTAACGGAGGCGGCAGCTGGAAATAAACCCTCATTGCAAGACCATAATGCTTTTCCGTCATCACCAACACAATTTCCACAACAGGAGTCGCTACTAACCCTCCCGAGTACTAATCATTCAGCGTTACCTCCAAATAATTGTGTTGAGACTGAAAAGTGTTATATTCATATGCAGCTTAATGGTCGTGACGACAATGAGCAGTTAGTACAATTGTCTAAAGTTGAATCTGCAGATGTTGATCGTCATGGAATTCCTTCTACTCAAGGACAGAATACTAGTGACACTAATTCTCCCCTTAGATCACTGGCGTGACCACCTGGAAGCGAAAGTTTCTCCCACTCTTATCACTAAAAG
Organism: Thermobia domestica; assembly: GCF_964235325.1. Classification (NCBI taxonomy): domain Eukaryota; kingdom Metazoa; phylum Arthropoda; class Insecta; order Zygentoma; family Lepismatidae; genus Thermobia; species Thermobia domestica. The sequence goes on from NC_137459.1 coordinate 104,980,498, forward strand.
AAGTAAGGTGGTAAAAACATCCACGAGGACACTTGAACTTTCGTTATGTTAAGAAAATATGATTGATATACTCAGCAAATTCTACGGCCTGAAAATTCAGCATCTGTTTCAGAATTGGCGTAAGTACACGTTTCTGTATAGATTTGCTTATATTTCATGCCAGTGTTTAGTAAGAAGTTGCATGTTGTGCATTTTTCATCGCATGATGGGTCAAATATTTATTGTTTATTGAATTTACGCTGTTTCTTGGTTTACACCTTGAGCCTGCTGTGCAGAACTTTTCAGTTTATTTTATATTAATGCAGAATGGTTACTTTGGTTCGTGTGGTCCCTGATTCAATTCCAGGTAATGTAAGTTCGTGATGACCATCATCGTGTCGTGGGTTTTCTTGGGGTACTCCATTTTTTTCACATTCTCAGTCCACTAATTATTCAATTATAATTCACTTGCTTAATCATCCGTCTCCCTTAGCCTAAAGAACGTAATCGTGGAACGTGAAATTGAAATATTTAATTTTCATGCATACAGTTTGTCTATATTTTACGTAAATACGTACTGTTTTCTTGTTCTTCGTTGTTTAATTGTTATAATTTATTATTGTATCTTTTTCTAATGCCACATACGTGTTGTATCGTTTTTTTTTATCTAGACTGTTAACTTGCATCGGATCCAGGACGATCAAAATAAATTCATCCTATCGCAATTCATTACTAGTAGAGATTGCGAAGTAATTTCTATGCAAGAGGAGCTGCTTACAAATTTTAAGTTTATTCATAGCTACAGGCCCATTGCTAATCGGGGTCACCAAACATATACCGCTATGCTATTGAAGAAAGGCATCCTTGCTGATTGTATTGCGCTCGATACAGAAGGACGAACAATATGCGATGATATACATATATTAAACATCTATATAGTCAATATTTATAGTCCTTCAGAATATTTGAATATAAGGGCATGTAAAACATTTTATGGGACATATCTACCTGTTCCCCCATTAATTCATTTTCATAAGTGAATTAAAGCAGGATATTTTAATACGATCGTACACAAATGAGACAGCCTCATGCCTATGGGATAGTGCTATTTTTTTCTTAGAATTACTTGAATTTCTCAGCTTAGTAGACATTTTTCTACTCCAAATTTCCCCACGTCTTCACCCCTATTACAGTCAAGACTAAGTCTAGCATATTAGGATTTAGTGGTCTACTATCTCCATGACTATGTGCACGCATAGCGGACGTGCCGCGGCCGTTCTTTCTATTTAATGGGCAGGTTTCATCAGACAAGGCACCTTCTCTCGTTCTCAATCTTAGACATCAGTCCACGTGCACGAAGTGCATTGTCAAAATCTGTCTCTCAGTCTTGATGCCTTAGCGTGTAACCCCTATTCTCGAAGGGAGTGGGATACACCCAATGCGCGGCAGAACCGGAGTCATGCCTACCAGTTGCTTACTGGAGAAGACCGCCCTGCTAGAAAGTCAGGTCTTCCCATACTCTGCAGGCATGGTGCCCGAGCGTTTCGAGGCAAGCTCACCTCCTACATATGCTCGTCGTTACCCAGGTTCCTGGGATAAGCTCCTACATGCTACCAAATGCTACAGTACGACTAAAATCCGGCAGAGTCCAACCCAATTCGGGAGCCCCAGCATGCCTAGAGGGGCTTGATTATTCCCAGCCCTGCCTACCTCTATCATTCAGTAGCCATCGCCGTTGCCTAGACGTGCCTTGCACACGTCGAAATACTCCCATATCTCATTCTGGATCCAATTTTACGTGTTATGTCACCATTTAAGTTTGATGTCATCCCATGTCCAACAAAGGTTCCTCCCTTCCTCTGGGATCAGAAACCGTCACCCCGATATCTGAGATTGGCACTTTTCCCCAGCCGCCGGTCAATTCCCTACCAGGCAGGAATCTGGCATTCCCCTCCCGGTAGGATCGTCAAGCAAAACAAGACTTCCTCTGATTATGGTAGAGGTACACCTTGCAATACCAGAACCAATAACTGCTGTATACAGTCTGTCGAGACAGACACGGTCCTTTGAGAGTAAGACATACCCTTCTGGAAGGCTCGCCCAAGCAATACGGGGCTACCTCTCTTTTACGTGTTGAGGTGCTACCAACAAGTTGAGATAGATAGTATCTCCTTCCTGACTCAATAGTACGTGTAAGTCAACATTTGGGAGAAGACCTTTACCGGTGCTCTCCTCCAGTAGGGCTGCCCATAAAGGTACCTCACATGTTACCGTGTTGAGGTATTGCGTACACTACCAGACCCAATGGTGCGTGTTAGTCGCTCATTTGGGTTTCGGTTTCACTCATTCCCTGGCAGGGTGTTGGGGTGTAAAACCACTTTATAGTAATTTTTCCACTTGCGGAGTGTATGTACTTCTTGTCCTCGTCTGCTTGTGTGTAGGAGCTCGACTTGTTTTAGGTGTTTCAATCAGTCACTGATCCATTAGAACCTGGATCCCTCCAACTTGAAGTTCGTTGTTAATATACGCTATTTACACTATACAACTTTTCACACCTGTTGCAGATGTTCGCCAATCCCATCGCTTCTTGCGAAATAATTCATCGACTTCGTTGCAGCATCTCGCAGTATCTCGCTTTGTAAAAGTCCAACACTGCGTTTGCATGCTTTCCCATGCGACTGCATAGTGCTTCAGAACGCAGAACGTCCCTTAGCGGTATATGATGAAACCTTGCATTACAGTTGGGCATAACTGCTGGACGAGCTCATATTCCTGGACAGTGTGCTTAGGTGTGCAGAGAGCACGCCCGCATTCAAACTGTGGTGCTTCAGCTAACCCCACGCTTTAGTATTATACGGACAGTGTCCCGTTGCAAGTGTAGAAAGCTTTTACTTGGGTTTAAGTGCTTGAGGAAAAGCCGTTTGGCTACCTCCGGTAGCACGTCATGGGTTCTCCTTTCCTTTTCAGGAGCGCCCCATTCCATTTGTCAGGCTGCTACTACTCTCGTCCTCGTCTCTGCCTTGGTGAGGCAGAGTTGGTCTAGTAGGTCAACAGTTCTTTCAGGTCCCCATGCCTGATCCAGTAGTTGCCAGCTCGTTCGATTATTCTTATATGAAAAGGCACTATCCCCAATGTAACACAGAGTGATTCACAAGCGGTCGTCCTGTACTCATCGCTCAGTTTCTACAAGATCGAGGGTTGTACTCTGTTGACATTGGTTACGTTTCCATTGCGTTCAGAGAGCCTGTGAGCCCATGTGCTAGCAGCGTAGGCCAGAGCTGAGGGCCGCAGGATATCATTGTACACTCTGATTTGGCTTGGGTGGAGTTGGAATTGTATTCCTCCCAGGGATAGGATACTCTGTACAATGTTGCAGATGTAATCTATTTGCCTCTGCAGTGATTCAACGAGAACCACTCCCAGCTATTCTGTTGTCCTAACCAATGTGCGAATTAGATAATTTATATTGGGGGATAAAATTAAGCCAACAGGGCATAGCATCTGAAGGTGTAATAATTCAAAATGAGACAATAATGCATATCCCACCCTCACACACCAACATAAATATGACATGCCATATGTAATAAATAAAAGATTTATTAATTCAATAAATTTACCGACAATAACTATGTATATATTGTCTGACATGCACACCATACCTAACCTATCTGAACGTATTTATATGTTGTACTCACTCGTGTGCCCACAGCTCTGTAAGGTATATTTCCTTAATAATTCGGCCCATTTATTTCCCTAACCGTTTACATCAACGCAACGCAAAATTTGGTCAGTAAAATTTGTGTATCACAACGCAAAAAATGCAGATAGCCATTATAATTATTACGTCAATTACCACAAATTAAATACAGCTTTTGAGTTGCGTAGACGCAAGCTAGGGAATGAGGCTATTGCGCGACCAGAGAGTACACTAAAGAATGACATATAACAAAAATTAAAACAAGATCATAATCGATACAAATGTAGAGGTTGAATATGACATGTCCGATCTTCACCAAGTAATTCTTGGCCAAATGCTAAGAGTATTTATAAATCCATATGTGACTGTTATGCGCAATTAATACATTCAAATTCACGAACAACGAAGAACTGAAGGATACGAGTATACGGTTGCAACTAACAACTGTAGTCATAATAACCCCATGCTGTAAACGTCGACAACACCTACTATCCATTTCATAAAGATAGGCCCCTGACTTGGCGGTGCTGCCGTGACGTCCAGTCAAAACTTGTATTACATTTTCGTACCTCGTTGGAATTCTTAGAATGTTGTCTTTTCAATACTTAAAACATAAAAATTTTCTTTGTATTGTGTAGTGAAAAAAAAATAGAAATTAATGAAAAAGTGCGTATTTTTTCGTACTTTTTTGGTAAATCAATGTTTATAGGACTATATCTCGGAAAGGAGATAACATGAAATAATTTCCTGTGCACCATATGTAGATGCATATGTTACCTGTAAGTTCTGAGAATTTCATTACTCAACACGTAGTAATTTTCTTGTTATTCAGTAAAAACTGAGACATAATTGTCTCTGAATTGCTGCGGTGTATTAACAATCTTAAAAAACTTTTAGAAACATCTTAAAGTAGCTTTTTCAACCAAACTGTTTTGACTTGTTTTAAAAGATAAACAATCACAAATATGACATTATAATTTTCTCAGCTTTGCGCCCTTCGCTATCGCAGTTTATACGGAGTGCTACGTTGCCACATTTTCCTGGCGCGTATACACTCTCAGACGGACGGGTATTTAAACTTGTCACGCACACTGTCCGGCACTTTTTAGATATATTTTTAAAATTTTATGTCTCCACAGATTTTAAACCAATTTCTTAGAAATTAACAGGATATACAGAAAATGTGCCAAATGTTCAAAATTAGAAAAGCGAACTCTTATTTTGTTTGAATTTGCATGTGATGGTCTTCGAAAATTTGTTGCTTTTTGTCAGTTTTTCACTTACTGCACGCAGTACAAAATACACTTGCACAGAAACAAATACAAGCATAAACTTTATTATATGATACAACCTCAGTTGATATGTAATATTGAGTTTACACTTCACAGAAAATCTGTTCCACCACTTGACAGACATACTAATAGCTCTTGCGTAGTTGATTTGTAAAAATCGCGTAAAGCTGGCTTCCGTACAAGGCTTATGTGAATAATTAGTGTAAAAATTTCCTGGTTTTTAATTAAAGTAACACGCTTTCATTTAGAAAACAAAGATTTTTTTTCTCAATCTGCTGTTTTGCGTATTGATTCATAACTTTTACTACCGTCATTTCCCATAAATATAGTCCAGGCATCCAACTATGGTCCAAGACAACTCTCATGACGTCATTAGCAATAGCTAGTACGGTTTCCTGCCGGGAGTTGAGCTAGGCATCGGAAAGAACATCCAACAGATGGTGCAATAGGGCAACATAGTAGGTTTGAACGCGCGGGTTTTATTTGCGCGGGAGACGTGAGGTGATGAAAATAACAATAACTCTCTCGTGCACAAAAGTGTGAAAAGTAAGCTTCGGTGGATAAAATTGATAAGTATGATACGCATGAAAGTTGTTATTTTAAGAACAGTCTTATGTCTACAGTAAAACTAGATATAAACTACTGAAGGAAATTATATTGTTTCTGTGTAGTAGGCTAGTAAACAAAAATCTTCAACTTGAATCCCAACAATGTACCACAATTTTCGTGGACCATAGTTGGGAATTCTAGTCTGTGAAATGTGGTAGCGTGTTATTACAATGTGGACCATAGATGTATCCCATTTGGTTTGCACCTTTATTTCTTAGTTCAACCCTAGGTCTATTTCATTGACTATAGGCAGTGGCGGATCCAGGCTGGGGCCCTGGGTTTTATTGAAAATTACTAAATTATTAAATGCCAAGAAGCAATTGATTGCTTATTTTACTGGTGAAGGACGGAAACAAGGAACCCTTCCGAAAGCTATTTTTCCGAACCTCTTGCGGAAGCTGATGGAAATGCTTCATGATCGAGGAGCAGTTAACCTACAGTCTGGGTTTCGCAAAACTGGAATATATCCACTGAACAGGAACGAAGTGTTAGATAGATTGCCATCATCTGATCCTGAAAGAAACAAAACTTCCTCTCTTGTATCAACCGTTTTCTTACAACATTTAGGAAAAATGCGTTATGGAAACGACACCAGTACCAGTGCTTATAATGATAATACCAATGCGTTAGCGTTCAAAAAATGTACCGGTACTACCCGGAAGAGATAACTACATGTTGAACCTGGTAGAAGCATTTCAATAGATGAATTTCAAGGTTTGGGAAATGTTGCAGCAGAACAGCCTTCCACAAGTGGATCTCAAGCACCAAAACGGAAGCTTTCTAAAAGTAAGATGAAAGTGAACCGCAGACGAGTTTCAAAAGAATTTGAATCTTCAGACAGTGAAGATGACGAGCCGGAACTCTCACATTTAACTTTTTCAGATTCAGATACAGATACAAATGTCTCTATGTTACATGAAGACGAAGACGATTTCTCTACCAACATCTTTAGCCATGAAAACTCCAGTTGCCATGGCGTTGACTTGCAAGAGGGTGTGTATGTTATTCTGTCTTATGACAGTAGGCTATGGCCAGGCATTGTAAAGGAAACAAGGGAGACAGGGGCTGTTGTTTCTTGTATGGAAAAAGCTGGCTCGTACTGGATATGGCCACAACAAGAAGATAGGTTATTATTATCCACTAAGTGATATAATCATTAACATTATTCCACCTCAGCAAATTTCCTCTTCCCGAGGACTTTTCAAAGTGAAAGAACTTGACATAGGTATGGCACAGTACTTTGAATTGAATTAGTAATGGTACTGGTGCTTTCTTTAGTGTAGTACCGTAGTGTTAATGTTAAAATATCACTGATATTATAAATGGTACTATTTGATAATTTACAGTGCCGTTTTATTAAAAACTTTGTACTTTAATACTTTTATTTTCTTTTTAATAAATTTTCTATTCAGTAGATTTTCATTTTCATGTAAATTGACTCCCAACATTGCCTTCCACACCACAATCTATTCATGGACCATTGTTGGGCAATTCAGAACATAACTATGTACCACCATATTTTCTTTCATAAATGTGAACGTAGAGTGCTTAGTTTAACGACAGTAAATTATTTTATTAGCGGAAGGTATAGACTACCCAAAGCCAAAATTATGCACTTCTGCGGCAAATATTAGAAAAGATATGGCCAAATATATGCAAAATCTGGACCATAGTTATGGGAAATGACGGTACTATTCCTGGGGGGAGCTCATGTAGTTTGGATTCCACGTTAACCAGTTGGTCGACGTCTCATATAGCCTCACTGCTGAACAGGACGTTCAACTCAAAATCAATTCAACTTTTTTTTACTATAAAACTTCATCGGTAAAAACAGCTGAAACACTTTATATACGGAATACTCTGTAGATAGCCCAGCATTTTGTTCAATTCCCGGGATACCACTAAACAGGGGCATGCATTTACTTGAATTTTATCGCTCCAAGCTACATCAGAATCTGTCTTTGAATAGGAACGACACGTTTTTTTTCTCTCTTTCCCGGCGCAGCCTCAGGTTCACTTGAAACAGAGTTACTATCTTGTTCACTCCCGAATACGCCACTGAGCACAGAATAATCAATGTCATTACTATTCATTACTAACTCATAACTGTCTTGAGTCGGAGTCATTCATCAGTTCTGTAATTTCATTATAAATAATTCTGCAATTTTGCCTCTTCTTTTTCTAATACCGCCGCTCGTAAAGGAATATTCATATATATATATATATTTAATCAAAAACCACGACATATACTAAGGAAAATATAAATGCCCATTCGTCCGTCTCATTGCAATGAACCCATATGATGTGAGTGCATGTCTAAGTTTTTGACGCCTACGAACCGAAGGGAAGTGTTGAAGACGTAATCAGTGCAACGTGATTAGACCCAAATACAGCCCTCGTCACCTACTCATTGCTTTTTTTTTCGTTGAAAGAAAACAAAGGACCCATTCTGTGTTATTGTATATTCGGCAGGGGAACTGATCGCAGAACTTGGGTGAACACGTGATTGCCAAGGATACATTTCTTTTTAACCTTTAACATGTTCATAAGCTGGAAAGTGTGTATACTGATAGATCTCTTGAGGTAGAAATGGAGCCATGGTTAATAAGTATACAGGAAGATAACAGGAGCAGCGATGAGTCAACAAACCCATTACGAAAGTGAATGAAGTAAATAGATTAACAGATGAGTTATTGGATGTTTTACTTCAACGTTTTATTTCGATTAAATTGAGATGTGTAATGCATTATTATTATTTTTATGATGTTGTGAAAGGTTATAATAAATAGTTTTTCCTATTACATTCTTATGAAGTAAGATTCGCGCTACAAACTTCCTGAACGCGACAACACTGCACGACAGCGTTGCCGCACTTCCACTTACTGTATGCTGTTTCTTCATATAAGCGCGGGGAATTTAAAGATTGGGCTGCAACATGGCTCACCGCTTAACGCAGAGAACATGTTGAAGTAAAAACATTTTTTTAAAAAAAATAAATACTCTACCAACTAAACTTTTTATGTTAATAGTTTCAAATATTTGGAACACTAGACTTCCAAATTTTCGAACAGTGTTTTGTACGTTTCTCTAACTACTATGGTAAAGGAGATCAGAGCGTCGTACATTTGTTTTAATTACACAAAAAGTATCAAGTAATGAAATTTGAACTTTTCATAACTTACAGTTAATAGATGCATCTACATATTGTACACAGGAAATCATTTCACGTGATCTCTTTTCTGAGATATAGTCCTACTAGCAGCGTTCACCCCGCTTCGCTGCGGTCACCCCGGAACGCAATAAACTTTGTTACTTAGATAATTTTTACTTTTTCGCTTTCAAGTGATATGATAAAAACCATAGAAGATTGCACTAAATGTTAACATTATATCGCCTGTCATTTATGTTAACCCGCCCCGCTTCGCTGCGGTCACCCCCGAACGCAATAAACTTTGTTACTTAGATAATTTTTACTTTTTCGCTTTCAAGTGATATGATAAAAACCATTATAACGCCTGTCATTTATGTTAACCCGCCGAGTGACACGGTCATGCGGGTTGCATATAAATACGTTTATTTTTATACCTATGATGAACTAACAAAGGATTTGTACGTAATGGACACCTGAATGGTCAATTATCTCAAGACACTGGTAATTGAAAATTAAAGTGATATGATAAAAACCATCTAGGGTCCAAATCCTAATAACCCCCCAAAAATAAAAGAAATTGGTTCAGCCGTATTAGCGTGATGAGCGGACAAAGGATTTGTACGTTCTCTTTTATATATATAGATAAACATGGATCTACCAAAAAAGTACGAAAAAATAAGCACTTTTTCATTAATTTTTATTTTTTTCTCACTGCATAATACAAAGAAAATTTTTATGTCTTAAGTATTGAAAATACAACATTTCAGCAATTCCAACGAGGTACGACAATGCAATATAAGTTTTGACTGGACGTCACGGCAGCACCACGAAGTCAGGGGCCTATCTTTATGAAATGGATAGTAGTGGCTCACTTGCCGGTAAATGCCATTCGTCGATATAGCGACGCGTCAAAGGATTGCAGCTAGTGTGCCACGGGTGGTAGGGTTTCGTCGAGTCAAAACAGATATCTAGAGTCGTGGTATTGAAGTTGCCACTGCGTAGCAGCGAGAACTTAATTTTGATTCGTTGCGGAGAATCCCGAAGGGATGATAACTATCGCCAGTCATGTGCATACGGTTACTATTATCCAATATATCATTTTTTTGATCAATTATTCCTAAAATGAGCTCCAGGGGTCAAGAGTAACCTCTGGCTCTACATCATGAAGTGAAAAATCTGGAGACGAGTGCGTATAATTGTATGAATTTAGATTGCAACTGTCGCCTATCATTGGAAAGTGAATATGGGAGAATTATGAAATAAAGTAAATAGACACATGTCATTTTGTTATAAAATTACATGGCGAACGCATGTTATCCCAAACCGTTATCGTCGAATATATACGGTTAAAGAAGCACTCTGATTGACCAAATTAAGAAAAAAGACATCAATGATTTATCCCTATAAAAGCGAGGTTTTCATCACCTCCGTGGCGAAGTCGGAAGAATACGTGTCTAGTAATCGTGTTTGGTGGTTCGCGCCCACTTTGGGGTCCTTTTTTTCAGTACTTTTCTGAGTGTTCTTTAGACTCACCTTAATGTAAAGAAAACACACATATAGGCGATTTAACACATTTTGGGGAAGCAATTGTGTGGTTTGTTGGAGTTTCGTCGCATCTCTGCCACTGGTGGTCCGCTGGCGGTATAATTTTCAACACGGAGGTGGGACCACTGCGGATCGTCAGTGCGGGGCTACCAATTTTTGGCAAGAGGTCGCTAGTTGCCCATCGGTGGTCCACCGACGCTTACATATAGTTCAACTGAACAACAATGAAAACTAGAAATGACCAAAACTGAATAGTTTACATCGCTCATTTCTAAATGCAGCTAGCAGATTAAAGTTACAAGGAATGACCAAAAATTGTGAAAGTTAGCATTGTACTAAGCGTAGTTTGTGGGGAAAGCAAACATCCCCGGTAGGGATACTTCGGTTAATATTTTGGGGGGAGCAAATTGTGATTGACGTGGAAAATCCCCCTCATCCACCCGGTAATTCACGCCCTGGTCCTAACCCTTTTTATGATATGTCTGATTACTCGGAGAATTGCGTCCCACAAGATTCTCTTCCCAAACATCATGTAGATTGTTTTATTAACTGAAACAGTCATTTTTTTGTCTGCAGCAGGCATCAAGTTGCGCTAAACTAGCATTCCCCTTTGTCTCTAGTCTCGCATATATGCATATATGTCACATTTTGTTCAGACAGCATAAAACAGAATATAGTTAAAATGCATACAATTGACACTTTTTTTTTTTTTTTTACTGATCACGCTGCTTCACACGGTGTATTATGTTCCTCCTTCCATATCTCATACGAGACGACAGTCTCACTGATAATTAAATAATTATTTGTCTTTATGTCTCGTGATACAGTAAACTTTTTCTCATAACATGCCGTATTCGGTCCGCATGCAGCGATATTATCCAAATATTGTTCAAGAATCTATGGTTCACATTAAACAGAAATTATATATATATATATATATATATATATATATATATATATATATATATATATATATATATATATATATATATATATATATTAATAGCAAGTCCATGTCACTCGATAGGGTTATTTATATTTCTATGAGTTTATACACAGTGCCTTAGTGAAGTTACGAGAGGCTTAATCTTCTGTTTCTAATCTGCAACATATACAGACTATTAAACTGCACTTAAAACGCTTTAAAGTCCCTAATACTTTACAACCTTTTGTCTATGAAGATTTGTATCATTGTTTTCCAGTGGAGACGATTTCGAAATACCATGTAGCAAGATTATTACACCAGCATATAGCCTAGGTTTGGCATTCAGTTTATAAAACTTCGATCGACAGATTCCTTATCTGCAACTCCATTTTGAATGTCTTTCTCATTCCCTCACCACGAATAAGGTAAGGCAGTTAGCACAACCAACTATTGTAAATTCATAAGAATTGCGTACGGCAAAGCAATCAGGCTCATACGAAATCGATGAATTACTGTGTCGATTCTACTTACACGATTGGCAATCTTTGGGGTTTGTTTTCATTTCTCTAATTTCTTATGTAGTTTTGACTGCGGCATATTTTCATCAAAATACTTCAATTGTGATTTTGTTTACTAGAAAACTACACAGACAAAAGAAGTCTCTTTGTGACTCTGGACCCATCTCGCTTCTACCGCTAGATATTAAATTATTTACCATAGTAATAGCAAAACGAATAAAAACCCCTATTAATAAGTTATATATGCTTATACCACAATGCGATTCATTCGACACGTAACACTAATTTTACCTTACATTCTTTTCGTGATATATATTGCCTATTTTCACACCCGATAGGCATGCGCTGGCGTTCTTGACGTGAACTTCAAGAAGCCTATTATATAATTGACAACGTTTTTTTTTTTTTTTTTTTTAAAAAAATTCGAGAATTGGAAGCGTAGCGTTTCTCTCCATCCTTCTGTGTTTTGATTCAACGTCTTTACACGTCAGCTACATTGTGCCTTCAAATTAACGGCCATTTATCGTCTATTTTTCCTCTTCGTAGAGAGTTGAGCCAGGTATGTGCTCTTTCTACATACATCTTTGTTCTTGCTCTTGACCAACTTCTATTGCCTCCACACCACTTCCGTTCTCTTAACACTTCTGCATATGCAGATGATCTTGCAATTACATATGTACAATTGTCTGTTATGTTCCAAATTTTAGACACATTACATCAGTTGCTACAATGCTCTGGGGTTTTTTGTAAGCCACGTAAGACTACGTTTCATGGTTTGGCTTCACCTCAGGATAGTCCTTTGCACCCATGATTCCTCTTGTTACCTATACTGCTATTCTTTGTGCCACTTTCTAGCGGGTCCCGACCACCACTTTTGATCATATTTGGTCACCTGTTGTTCAACAAGTAAGACAATAAAACATTTTTATAACCGTTTTCTGCGATTTCATCTATTACATAAAATTAAGTTAATTAACCTTTGTACAGCCCCAAAATTTTGACATTATACTAGACTTTATATTCTACCTAAACTTCATGTCAAAAAAAAAAAAAAAAGCTTGGAATTCTTATTTGTATGGACTACTTTGCAGGACATCTTTTTCCGTTTGAAACGCATAGACTTATAATCCACGTGTTCTATGAGTATTCTAAGCCTTATTAGTATTCGCATAGTACGTCAAGTGCTTTAGATATTGGACTTTTATCGTACCCCGAGCCCTTCTATATCTCATACATTACTATGGCTCGGGTGTTTTTTGTCCTTTCTACCTACCACCTGTGAATCCGTCCTTATTGGCATTGTCTGATCTCTATCCTTGATAGCCTCATATTTTGATTCGATATTGGAAATATTCCGGGTTCACCTTTCCTGACAACTTTTTTTCCCCCGTGCATCTTCTTTACTATGAATTACTTCATTCTGAAATGGCTACTTTTCAGCTAAGGGTTTTCCACTTGTTTCCTCTGTATCAATGATTCAGAAATAGCGAAACATTTTTGCCAAACATTTAGCTGCCCATATACATGTTGAATTGTATACGATTATCAATCGTTTAGTTCCCACCAATGAATGCCTTCATAAGATACTCCACATCCCTGACCTACATTATGCGTCTTGTGGCCATATTGATACTATAGAACATCGATACTTTTCATGTTTTGTGTTCTATCCTGTCTGAATTCATGTGCTACTTTCTTGGAGAGGTGTGCTTGTCGCAAACCACATGTTTTTTATTCGTCAAAGTTATCTTAATTCCTGCTTTTCGTTGGTATCCTCCTATGGTCTTGTATTTGATCGCAGGTACAATCATCCCTATGCACCATTATTTCCCTTTGCTAAATGTTAGTATGTACTTTGATTTTCTTCAACTCAAGTGACGAAAACTGTATGTACCGTCGGCTGAACAGCGTTTATTTCTGCATTCTGTATTCATATTTTACTTTGCCCTGAGATATGATACTGATGTCCCCTCCGTGAGTCGTCGTTCCTTAATGACCTGCAAAATGTTACGGTTGAGCGTTTCGGGCGTACATAATGGTAAGCACCAGGGCTCCCTCATGACTAAGCGGTTAGCGTACGTACCTTTGGAGTGGGACACCCGGGTTCGATTCCCAGCGGAAGCTCATGCTGTTCGTATTCCAGGTTAATCAGTAGGTCCACGTCTCATAAAGCCTGGCTGCTGAAAGTGACACTAAAATCAATCAAGCCAAATCAAATCAAATTATAAGCATTATTTACGATAAAACTGAGTTATTAAGTGGAATATGTTGTGATGAAACCATAGAACAGTATGTAGGAAGTTTTATTTCGAAAATGTACCTGCAGAAGGCAGGGTGAAAATTGTTTGGTGTGTGTCATTGCATTAAATTGCATGGGAGTGGGAACTCTTTAGAAAATGTGACATACCATTATATTCACTCGAGCCTCTCAATTATGCTCTGTATTAGTGGACATTTTTTGGCTTAAATTTGTGTTCTAGTTATTGTTGTGTATTCAAGTTTTCCAATAAAATCAAATTCAAAGTGGTAGAGCTTTCACCTCTGATGCGTAAGTTTCCTGGTTCAATCCCAGCTGTTGTGATGGACAAATACCGTGTATATGAGTTTTATGACGGATATCCCATTTCCATCCACTTTCTTCATTGCACCATTTCATTCATTCTTATTATCCCCGTCTTCTTTATCCTACGTGGGACGTAAAACTGAAATATTTGGTTTATTTATTTATTTATTTATTTATTTATTTATTTGTTGCTATTATATTTTGTAACAAATTTAGGAAACTAATCCTATTGATTGTGGAAATTATGATTGAAATGGACACTAATGTTTGGTGGAGAAACTCGAAAAACGATATATCTTAATATACCAATGAGCATAATATAATTGAATTACTTCCTCGTCTCAGCTACAAAATCTATTTTTCACAAAAAACAAAGCATTTATAGATATTTTAAAGAGAACATCACCTCAGTAGCTGAATAAATCTACAAAACACCCATCTTTGATATTCATGCTAAATTAAGCATTATGCTCTTAATAATTTTTGTTTGATTTATTTATTTATAGCTGGAGACCAAATAATCTAATCATAAGTTTCAAAATAAAATCCCCTAAAGGAAGAGTACACTTTTCCCTTCGTTATGAGCGGCAAATAAAGTAGTGCTACTCTTTTTTCAGCTTTACTTATGACTCTTTTTACAAATAGAGTATAGTTACACATTTTCCGAGTCTTTTCAGTTAACAAACTATAATTCTGACGCAAATTTGGATTTTATCGCATAAGTCACATCAACGTTGATTGAAAATCAAGTTATGGAATTAACTTATGAAGCTGTGTATCACTAAGCAACTATAGTACGAAGTACAAAAAAGTAAATCATACAGTATGGAAAAAAAATACATAATATAAACGCATGCAAATAGATATTGTGCTAATTCACACTGATGAGACAGTTGCTAAGAAAGTGATAACACAGACGTAATACCGAGTTTGTAAACGCCTCGTATTTTTTAAAGCGTTGGACAGACCCTCAAAAAAAATTCTCAGCCGAGTACTTTATATTACAGACACGTTTTGTGATCCGTGCTTGGAGGTTGGAGAGGGCTACGTAGCAACCATCCTCACGCCTCAATTCAAACCTTCGTTGGACGTTTAGAATCCCTCACTCAGGGCTCTCATAAAAGAGAGTGTTAGCCGAGGAATATCAACCTTGTAATAAGAAACTTTACAAAAATCTCAAAATTCTGAATACCATAAGAGGTAAGAAGTTGGCATACTGAATGAGAGAAGAGGGGAACTAAAGAAAGAAACACATTCAATGAACAATGCATTGCAATCCCAGCGAATTTAAATGCAAGGATGAGAAAAGTGGAGGAAATTCTGGTAGTCAACTTAAAAAGATACCAAAACGAATATGGAATACTAAGTTACCCTTCACAAACTCCAAAAGAATTGTGATATAAAATATGTATTTATTTCATGTAACCATAATAAAGGATCACAAAGTACTACTTGCCAATTATTTATCGCATTTACTTACAAATCGTTAATTCATTGTATCGATTTAATTTACTATTGTAATTTCGAAAATATCTGTTTATTACTTAACTCATTTTAAAGATTATAAATGCATTTTGTTTACATTTCATTCATTTTAAGGAATACATAGAAACATTTTATGCATACATAAGCTTGAAGGAAAAGTGTCCTGAATGTGATGCTGGCAGCATCCATTCTAAGGACCAAGATTATAGAAATATGCAACCTTAAATTCACACTTTCAGGAATCCACATCGTCCAGTCGTCAAGTATGGAAAGGAGGCATACCTTTACTTTTAGGTCAATTTTAAATATTTCATGTGGTTGCATATTTTCATTATCTAATTGAAACGGCTGGCCATATCAAAGTTGCATTTAGATGACTGTCAGTTAAGAGAAACGTAAGCAAGTTTTACTGCTGGATTCACAATTCAATTACATATCAAATGTGACACAACTAATCAAAATATAATAATAATTTTCTGGATCGTTAGTTTACTTGGTTCACCAAGAATAAACACGATATCAGTTCAAATACATTATAATATTAAAAAAAAATATCATGATATAATGCTGATTGTATGTTAGACTGTAATACAAGGTAATGCTATTAGCACTGAATAATTATATAAATTGGTAAGTTATTGATTTTTTTTACTGTGGTTGGAAAGAAGGAAACCTATAACTTAATACCCCACACTTATGTAGGCTAAAAGAGACAAATGATTAATGATAGCCAAGTACTATTAAATAAATTCTGGAATAAGATTGTGGAAGGAAAGAAGATAATTACAATAAAATCAAAGGATATGTTGTTGTTCATTATGATTGAATATGCATTTGAATATGTAAAATGAATTATCGGGCACAATAAATTTGCCCTAATTTAAAACAACCAGTCAAATTTGATTATGGACATACATACTTTACCATATCTACATAAAATATAATTAAACTTACATTTTATACTATACGATTTCAAGATTACATTGACATTCAGAAATCATTTTAAAATATTTTCATATAATTATATTTTAAACTTGGGGAACCATTACACAGATTTTAAAGGTTGGAAACGCAACATTAGGGTAGCACGGTTGGACTTAAACTCAAGGAACTGTTTGCATGTTTCTGCAATTTGCTTTCAAAAACCGCCTGATAATCTATGGAACTACACACCAAATTCAGCAGCTAAGATAATTTCCTATACAAATAATCACTGAAACTGTAATATACATTTCATGCTCGTCTCGTGTTAACGCAATTTATGTTTAAATAATGATTTTTTTTTTAAATCGAATTTTCCTTCCATGATTATGTTTCCACTTTCTCTGTTGTAACACTCGACACGGAATTTCTCTTTTCTGCCAGATAAATTTCTCAAAAGACTGTAAGAAACATTTTTTTTCCTTACCAGGACGAAGAATATTTTGTAGGCTTGATAAGCAGATAAGTCAGTGTGTCTTTGATGACTTGGGTTAAAGCGAGCAAAGGTATTGCAAGCGACGCTGACTGGATAATCACAAGGTTCGTCTTCAAAGAAAGTTAATCAAGGTAGACGAACACAACAGCTTCAACAACGGATACACTTCTTAATAGATTCGCTTTTCTCAATATCCGTCTCCCTACCAACGAGATGCATCATTTTCTTCTAAGAAGAAATTCTTAGCTGTACGGCTGTGTTGATTTGCTTTAAAATAAGGGGAATAGAAAAAAAAAATCTCCCGAAAGGTATTTTTCTTCTTTGTTGTAAAATGGAAACTAAAAGAAGTGTCACTTCCTAAATGAAAAATCTCTTGCTTCGAAGAGCTCTATGCATAAATTTCCTTTGGCGACACGCTTCTCTATCGAAACCACTAAACAAATGAAATTGGCCAAGGGTACCAACAAAAAAAGGGGAAAGTTTAGTTCAACGTTCCAGATCATTTCTCTTTATAAGAAATGAAAAAGAAAATTAATGAAATGGATCGTATAATAACCTGTGTATATTTTCTTTACATAAATGCTTCAGTGGCATTAGTATTATGATAATGATTTAAGTGACTCAATTTTCAATTTAGACGGAAACTTGATTGGTTGATTTTAGTTTAATGTTCTCTTTCCTTATCGAAGCTATGTGAGAGAGGATATACTGTGTAAAGAGGAATCGAACCAGGAACCACCCACGTAGCTAATTGACTATAAAGGGACGCTTTTGCTAGCAAGGTTCGAAACATTAGTACGTGACGGGGGCACATGGCCACGCTGCTGAGGTCTACATTATTACCTACAATCAACCAAATAACTTTAGTGGCTGCTTAGGAAGAATCATAAATATAACGTGTAATCGTTTCAAACAAGCGTACTACTACTTCATGTGTCATATAAATGGTATGTAAATACCTGTCTATATGACCAGGACAAAAGTTTGATTTTCGACTCCATCCTGTTATTGGACCTATATTGGGTGCATCAAAACTCCGGAGACATACACCAACTCCATTATGAGTAGACATACAAAAACAATGAAAATGGAGGAAAGTTATTAGAAATATACACAATTTTGGTATCACGATCACACGACCTCATCCTCACAACCAAATTTCAACATCACATCCACTCGATCTCATACACACAACATTGTTTGGACATCACGCTCAATCGACTTCACATTTACAACATCTCAACATCACGCTCACTTCATAAGCTTGAAATCGGGTAAGCTTTAATTTCAAACTCACCTCATGTGCTCATGCACCTTTGATCCTGACTGAGTTTCTTTTTCTCAGTTCCAATAGTCGAATGTCGGGATTGTACTCCTAAATATTGGTCCCACGGGGCTTCTTCCCACCTAATTGTATATCGTTACTGTTTGACTAGTATCTCTTAATTATTAGGGTTGTAAATTTGGACACGCAGGTTGTATTTTGATATTTATTAAGAAATGAATGATTTAATAGCGTTATTTTGTCACTGCGGCAGAACTTCCATGCTCTTTAAGGTATAGAGTTAATTCGTTACTTATACGCAATATATTAATCTTTTGTAAACTAAATAGAAGCATATCCTCATGTTGTGGCAACCCTTATCATAGTTAGAGATCCATTGCAGAAACCCATTCAAGTGTGGTATGTGGAAGTTATTCACACATTAAATAAATAAATAAATAAAGATAATGCTATGTATTGAAACGCTTTCCTTTGTTTCTAGGAGGAGTTTGTTATGCTATTGAACTCGATTCTGAACATTCTCCTTGTTTAAATCAAGCTCCAATCAGCATGACGAAGAGGTAAAGTGGGAATTCGATTGGACTGCCAACTCATTTCTCCTGTATCTCGGCTGGGGAATGAAGTTCCTCTAGAAACTCTATGTACTGGGAGGGGGAATGGAGTCTGTTGGGATTTCGTGTTAAACACACGCTGTTGGTATTTGTAGAGAACTCAATGTTCCACAAGCGTTTCATTGAAAGTCACAATGCATTGTGCTATTCATTGTCTACAGCGTTATTTGCATTTGCAAGTATCCATTTTGCTTCCACACAATTTTGTACATTCGTTTAAGGAAAATTATTCTTTTCTGAAAAATGGAAGGGAAAAAAATGCACAAAAATTACTATGTGTGCTTACAAGATGAAACAATAGCAAGAATGTTATTATGAAGTCCTTTTTGTTTTGATGATTTATTACATTTGTAGCAATGTTTTTGTTCTTTCATTTTAATCTAACTTTGTATTAAGGTTGAGCAAACACCATCTTTCGTGCAGCATTACTATTTGTGAATTTAAAACAAACAATCCTATTTTCCTTATATTCATATTCCTATTTTCGCTTTTCCTATGCTTGAGTAGCTGATATTAAATCACAGTACAGACATCAAAATGTAACTTAAATTATTCTAAGTTGATTTTCAATTTAGCGTCCCTTTCAGCAGCAAAGATATATGAGACGTGAACCCTTAGCTTAACGTGGAATCGAACCGCGTGAGCTCCCACTGGGAATCGAACCCGGATTTCCCACGCCAAAGGTGTGTATGCTAACCACTTAACCATAAATGAACTTTTCATTTCTCTAAAGAGATATCTTGAGATAAAATCTTATTAAATAAAAATATTGAACAATTGTCTTTTTATCGCAGACCATCATATAGAAATATTACGGTGTATGTTAACATATTGTTAGAATATACATGAATATGACATACAATTAAATGCTTCGGTCTAACATTGTTTATTTAAGGAAAGTATTAAATTTTATTGTGCAAAAAATAATAAAATAAAATTGTAATTATTTTAAATAATAGTGATGTATTATTATTAAATTGCATTTTCTGAATTTTTTTATGTTTGCTGAGTTGGATGAGACAGAACATTTGACATTTTGGGTGATGTTAATGATAAAACACGAAAGAATAATTTGGTAGTGAACTTTATGCAAACACAAAATAATACAATAATAAAATGTATACTTTCAATTAGTAAGAAACACAAATTGTAAAATAATACTAGGCCTATACTGCGACACAGTTATTTGCTAATTGTTTTAAAAGGAAAACTTTCAATCTATTCAAAACTATTGGAATTTTAAAATTGAAAATTTTCAGATTTGCTTTTTTATTTTTTATTTTTTGAAAAAAAGCAAAATAATACGTTGTAAAGATTGAACAAGAAAAATCAAAGCGAATTCTGAAATCGGCAATATTGTGAGTATGAGATTCTCAATTACAATCAGAACTTAATTATTTTTGGTAGTCAAATTCTTATAATTGCCAACATATTTTAAGCTGTATGTCATACTGTATTTCTTTCTCCATACCTGCACTTTTAACTGTTAAAATATATATATATATATATATATATATATATATATATATATATATATATATATATATATATATATATATATATATATATATATACATATTCAGGTATCCTAATTAGGTTAGTCTCAAATTTAATTTTTGAATTGAATCCTAGTAATTAATGAAACTACCCTATTCTCTGGAATATCGCAAATCAGATGCTGTTATTATTTCAATAAGAAGTGTTTCCTGATGTTACTGAACTACAAGTTTTTGTTCTTCTAAACTATGATGTGCAGATATTTCGAAAATTTTACAGACTGCTATATCCGTCTCTCCATCAGTCCATCTACAGATATCGCAGCAAAAAGTGTACGGGATGCTGAGAGCTGAGAACTTTACAAATATTCCGAATTATGTTCTTTCTGCAAGTGACTTGGCAAGTAGATAATATTAGCTTTCAATAAAATTAAAGTTCTCGCGTGTCCTAAATAGTTGCTTTTGTTTGATCTGACATCAAAATGGGGTTTGTCGTCAAACACTCCGATACCGCAGTGGAGATCTAGGTAGATTTCCACTTGCAAGGGCAGAACATATAAAAAGAGATGGTATCAGGTCTGTTTCGTTAATGGGCCTATCACATTGCTTACCTTAGGATAGGTTATATTGATTTCTACTGAATAACTTGAAAGAAGCAATTACCGTTCGATTTTGTGAATACGGTCCCAGTTCAAGGTGCCCAGCTCATCGCAGGCAAAGACTTCTCCACTACTAGCATGTTCTTCATTTCTTCATTTATACGAGACCATTATGAATTACCGTGATAGTAGGAACCTGACATCGATGCGCCTCTAAATTTGTGTGCCACACAATTCTCCCACTTGATAGATAAAAATGTACATAAAAGGTTGTATATGTCAGAGATGTTTAAAATTAAAGTAAAAATCCATTTCTAACATTATACGATTGTGTTTTAAAATATGATTAATGCAATGACAAATGGAAATATCAAGAAATAAGTAGTATGAAAAAAAATGTAGAGGAAACAAATCATGGAAAACAATTTTGAAAGGATATTATTCCCAAAGAGTGATAATCAAAAATTAGGTCACAATTCCTTAAGAAGTTTGGTCATTTCCTAAGAAAGTTAAGGGGTATGTGTCATCTTGTTCTCTCCTGACAAGACAACATTTCTCTAGGATATTCCACCACATGGTATTTATTCGTATCAAATAATACAGCTCAATTAGGTTTTGAACAAGGAATGGGCTTCTCAACTCTATCAAATAAAAGTTGAAGAAAACTAAAGAAATGAAAAACCTAAAGAGGAATTCCTTTAAAATAAAATCAAAATCAAGTGATTATGTTAAAGGACTACAAGTACTGTACTAGTGCATATTTATTAACGTATTAAAATGTTAAACATGCTATAAAGGAAAGCACACATGTAAAGCAGATCTAGAAAATAGAACATAAATATGCATAGTATTTCCAAGATGCTACATACAAAATGTAATTTCTTTCTTAGTCAACATTGTACTCTATCCTATAGAACGTCATGGTAATTTATTTCCCCTACACTTTATATGTAGTAGTAAAGATGTTAGAGCCATGATATGACAAAAGGACTTGGCTTCTATTCAGAAATTTAATTCCTACTCTTTGCTGCTTCTGAATGTGTAGCGAGCGAAGACTACTTGGGGTCTTCCACATTAGCCGTCCAGCCGGAAGCGTTGATTAAGTGCAAGCATTTCCTAAGGGTCATAGAATTGGATCGCAACGATCTTTTCTCCTTCACCGATGCTTCATAATTCATCCCTCTCTCACAGACACGAACGCAATAGAAACTGAAGAATCTTAAAGACAAGTAGGAAATGCTATATATATATATATATATATATATATATATATATATATATATATATATATATATATATATATATATATTCCTTTCACACACACACACACACACACATTATATATATATAACTAACTCTATGGCCTATGGAACCCGGAGGTTCAGTACCGCGTTCACAAAAGCTCTCCACTGACTTCTAATTGGATCCAGTTTCTACTTTGTATTCCTATCTCTGTGATATCCATCTTAATATTATCCTCCCATCTGCGCCTAGGTCTTCCTAATGGTCGTTTTCCTATGGGTCTAGCAGTCAAGACTTTGAAAGCGTTTCTACTTTCTTCCATTCTAGCTACATGACCTGCCCACCTAAGCCTCCTAGACTTGACGACCCTAACAATGTTGGGTAAACCGTATAAACTATGTAGTTCCTCGTTATGAAGCTTCCGCCATTCCCCATTCTCGTTCCTCTTGGGTCCGAATATTCTTCTCAGGATCCTGTTCTCAAACACTTTCAGTCTATGTTCTTCCCTCAGAGTAAGCGACCATGTTTCGCAACCATACAGAACAACAGGCATGATTATCGTTTCATATATTTTAAGCTTCAAATTCCTCGACAGAATTCACGACGACAAGAGATTTTGAACCGAATAGTAACACGAATTACCTGCTTTTAGTCGACATTTAATTTCTTCGTGAATATGATTTTCGTCTGTTAATATTGATCCTAAATATTTGAAAGTATCCACTTTATCAAAAGTATTATTTAATATTTTAACGCCTCCACAATTTGTCGTATTACGGTCCCGACGCACTTCTATGTATTCAGTTTTCTCTGCATTTACTTCTAAACCCATGTCCCTGCAAGCGTTTAATAAGATCTCTGCATTTATTTCTACTGTTCTCCTATCATCCTCTATTAAATTTACATCATCAGCATATGACATAACCCGGTGAATGCCGTTCAACTCTAGGCCCTGGTTGTTATCTTTGATTTTCCTTATGGCGTATTCCAGCACAAAGTTAAAAATAATAATGGCGACAACGCATCTCCTTGTTTCAGGCCATTTTCGACGTGGAAGCTCGTGGACAAAAATTTTCCTACCCGGACTTTACTTTGGGATTCACTTAAACATATCTTAATTAATCTAATTAGCTTTCTCGGTATTCCAAGCTCTGTAAGAACGTTGTATAATGTTTCTCTCCTACATGCGCGGATCCGAGGGGGGCTATAGGGGCTACAGTCCCCTTGACGCTCAGGTATATACTAGATCAAACGGCAAACTATGGTTTAGCCCCTTTCTTGATCATATCCTGGATCCGCCTCTGCATATATATATATATATATATATATATATATATATATATATATATATATATATATTGCAGAAATCAAGGATGTTATAAAATAGAGGATCTGCCCTTACGTATCTTCAAATGAACTCAATGAAGCCGAAAAACAGTCGCGCATCGTCTGAGCCGGCACGTATGATTGGCTACTCTCGTTTCCACCATGATTGTTGGTTCGAAACATTGCAATCTTAGTGGCGCGGAGTGGCATGAGTAGGTGTGACGAAGCTGTGACGTATGGCTTCACGATTTTGTTGTATGGGCAGATCCTCTATTTTATAACATCCTTGGCAGACAAGAAACCACATATGTGTTGAAGAACTCTAAGAGGTTTTTCCTTGCAATAAGTTTCGAATTCTGCATCCAACATCACTAAAATTGTACTGTGATTTTGTTCAATTAACACTAGCTTAAAATAAAATAAATAAACAAAATTAACGATAAATTCCGTAAAAAATATAATTTTTTATTGTTTTTTTCTTAAACATTGACAGTGGTATGTTTAAGATTTTCAAATATGATCTATTGTTTGGATTTGACATTAGTGTTGAGCGAAAAGTTCAATTTATTTTTTGATTGATAGGGATGTCAGAGCAAAATGGTCAATACACCTTAACTACAAGAGCATATTCTATGGGAACTTAAAGAAATATTCTATGGTATACTATAAGAAAATAGTGGGAGCTACGTTGGGAACATAAGAATTACTCATAATGTTTGATGATTAAAATTGGTCAATAATTTTAAACCCTATAATTTGAATAAAATTGTCATTCATTTCAACAGTGCACAGTTAAAGTGGTATAATATGGGATTTACTGACACATATATCTGAAGACTATTTGCGCTTCCTGAGATTGAAATTTGAAATGTATTCAGTTCGAAAATATTAACAACATTCAGAAGTAGGAAAATACTACTATTATTATTATTATTATTATTATTATTATTATTATTATTATTATTATTATTATTATTATTATTATTATTATTATATTTTATTGCATTGTATTAACATTAACTATGTAGCATATAAGTTCTATTTGTGTGATTCCCTCCAGGTTTGAGCCCCGGGGCTTATGGGACATACAAAACTCTTAACCTTAGGAGCTGCGTGATACACAGGCAGCTCCCGGCGCCATGTTGTAACATGCATGTTGAGTGATGAGAGGCCTGCTGAGCAGAACCCTGCACTTAGTGCATGAAAAATAACTTACTTGTTGATGACCTTACTTTTACAATTAATATCAACAACTTTATTTTGCATTAAAACACCACAGTATCAAGTTAAACAGATCTATTATAGTAGTCAAGATGTTATTAGTTTAATTTAGTTTTCATAATAATCAGTGCTTGCTCTATGCGTAGAGCTAGCGCTTATACTAGAAATTAATTCCCTGTTTGGGCACAGGGCTTTGTCCACTATCGTGACGGAATTGGGCAGTTAAGATGTAGCAAACTTCTGTGTAAAATATCAGAAATAAACTTGGATGGATACTTATTTTCTGATCACACATCATATAGCTAAAAGTCATTTGGTCGGCCATAGTCTTGTGTGAGCTGTAATTACATTGAGTTAGTTTGATTCCAAACAATGTTTATTCTATGCGTAACCATTGTTGGAACGCATCTGGAGTATTTCTCATTCCATGTTTTATAACATGAAACAGTTTGGCAGATAAATAAATATAAAAAAAGCTTTAAATCATATATAAAATATACCTAGTTATTAATGAGGCTTGCAGGAAAGATTTGAGATAAAGACACAGAGTTTCTTCGTTTAATATATACATGTTTTTATTAAATGTGAGTGCATATATGCATATACACGTTTAAGTGTTTTTTACATGCTATTTTAAGGCTAGCTCCTCCAAAGCCTTACGCCTTTTATATGGGAAGAGAAGGAAAATTATTTTGGATAAAAGGTATATACAGTTGATCGAAGAGTGCATTCTTTATTTACTAGTTTCAATAACAAACACAAACAAAAGAATGCATTGAATGTAAATATAAAATAGATGTAAAAATATATTTATTGCAAACATTATAGCATTTTGCTGTAATCATAAGGATGGGGAGTAGGAAATGTTTCGACAGCTGAAATTAAACCAAAGTGAACGTAACTGTTTTCTATGAACAACACTTACAAAGATATAGTGGTTGTTAATAATTGTGAATCATTTCACTTTTTTTTAAAGAAATTGAAATGTTTTCTACGAGTTTGTCTTTTGTGTTATTAATGTTAAGTTCTCTAAAAAAAAAAAAACGCATTTCTCCACAGTGGTAATGAAAAATAGTAATACGCATAGGGCATTTACATCTATCATTATGTCTGGTATTACAGACCAAGGCATAATCATAATCAGGAACGTACGCAGGAGTGGATCCTGGGAGGTCTGAACTTCTTCCTAAATGCAGACTTTTCTGTAAATTTAGTCTATATATAATTTACTCGCAGATTGAATTTGGACCTACATCCAATAAATAAGTTTGTGTGTACATGACTGATCATTTTATATATGCGTAAAGAATTAGTTCTTAATTATAATTCAGATTTAAACCTTCAACACATTTTATAACCAAATGACACCGATTTCCATCTTTCTTAACGATTCTACCACACAACTTTGTATGCATATATATATGTATGCATATATATATATATATATATATATATATATATATATATATATATATATATATATATATATATATATATATATATATATATAGATAGATAGATAGATAGATAGATAGATAGATAGATAGATATTTAACTCAAAAGAAAGAGACAAGAGATATATATTTTCTTTGCCTTAGTTTGTAACATTTATTTTCATTCCTTTTGTTTGATTACATCATCAAAGGTTAGTAACCGGGGAATGACAAATTTTGGTGCAATCAAAGAGAATCCGAAAAGTAATTCAGAAACGAACTGCAGGAAAAGTTTTCAGTGTCCTGTAGATGTCATTTTCTCACGGTCTGCCGATAAAAATCATTAACGGGAAGAAGAAAGAACAAGATCCGACTTTTTTTTTTTTCAGAGAATAACATTATGTTGATGCTTTCGCTGAAAGAACTGGAGGTGCGTGATCTTTTAGAACTTAGTAAGGTCACAAAAGAAGATTATTTGGAACTATTTAAGTCATCTTCTATGCCAGCCCCCCACCCCCGAAAACTATAAAGATACTATCCATTTTCATTTAAGAATGTCATGATACCTAACGTCGCCAGTCCAATATCATTTTTTTTCTTAATCTTGGTTTTAAATTAAGTGTAGTCATGAGATATACAGCTTGTTCGCAAAGTCTCTCTCTGATTACAAACATTTGCAAGCTATATAGAGGAACATTCTCTTTGCTAAAAGTTAAAAAAAAAGAAAAGAAAAAAAAACGTTATGGTTTCGTAGGTATTGGCCATCGTGATATCTTCCTTTTTCGTGAATTCCGTGACCTTTTTCTCAAGATGAAGATCATCGGTGCATTCTTTACCTCAAAAACTGATCTTTTCAAGTCCACAAAATCAATCATTCCTGAATGAAATAGTTACACTTTCTTACTCAAAATATTAAACGTTACTGTATTTCAAAAAATTTTTTCTATTAATATGGAAACACAATTACGGCTTAAAATTAAACTGCTACAATAGCATACACATTCCATTCAATATATGAAATAATATATATAACCAAGGGAGTCTGGAAGATCATTCTATATACATTTCTGATTCAAATTATATTCATTACCCTGCCTCCTCCACCCCCAAAGTAAAAGTTGTAATCAAGCCGCTATCTTAGATAACGGATGAATTCCAAACTGTTTCTAAGGAAATAGCAGGTTTTAATAGATATTTGCAGGCACACTAATTGGTCGAATGGTACAAATAATATTACCTTGGAATTATAATGAAACATATTGTTATGCGAAATATAACAGTTTTCTGTAGTGCTTAGTAAAGGGAAGTAATGACAAGAACGTTGTCAAATTTAGCGTCCAAAATTCACTTTCTTCTACATTTTCTAAAATAAAAGAAGCTGTAATGTGACATCACTGAGTGCAAATAAAACTTCCAAAATTGTAAAAGTACACAAATACATATGAAGTATATCCTGTAAGTTATATATTACTCTAATGAAAACAGAGGGACATAAAAATTTGCAGTTCTTATAGTTGTACTTATTTGAACTATCAATTGGAAACAGTTTAAAGGCTGATTCATCAGACCAAATGACCATCTTGCATTGCTTCGTAGCCCAGGTTATATGACTCTGACATCACTGAGGCTGTAGTAAATTTTGATCATTGATGATTGTTTGGAAATAAGGTTTGTCTATAAATATTCTGCATGCATTGTTTTGCTGGTTATTTAGTTTTGCGAAAGTAGTATTCACTTGAGCAGTAAATTTTTTGCAACTGGAGGGGCCACTGTGGCTAAGTGGTAGAACGTTCACCTCTGGTGGATAGGGTTGTTGGTTCGATCCCATCTCACGCCAAGCGAGCTTTATGGTGAACAAACAACGTGTTTTTTTTTTTTGGTTTTCCTGTTTCCACCACTTTCTTCATTCTACCGTTTCATTTACTTCTCACCATCAACGTCTCCTTTAGCCTAGCCGGCATAACCGTGGGACTTAAAGTTTTTTTTTTCAACTACATTTGCTTATGTTTTGTCACAATATACAATATTCATTGGTTTCTATGACTCAAAACACATTTCCGGAGATTATTGTATCAGGCAGTTCTGAGTACTCCCTGACAAATGTGAGAACAATGCAAACCGGTTGCGTTAATTTTAAGAAATTCGAGTACAGTACAAGAAAGTTTTGCGCAAGACGCAATATGACGACGACTTTTTTTTTTTTTAATAGCACACAAAACGCATGTTCAAATCAAACGAAGTACGGATATTTGATGAAACGATGCAACAGAGGGCACGATCAAGATAATTTATGGGCATTCAAACAGGCTCTGGAATAATTCGAGTAGAGAATCCAAATGCGTTCTACGTAACCAGAGTACCGCTCGAGGACAATACAAGATTGACTGAAGGAATAGGTACTATCGTCTCTCGTAACCCTATATTGAAACCGAAGGTGGGTTTCAACGTTGGCCATCATTGAGTAAAAACAGCAGTACATAGGAAAACGCAGTTTTCTGTGATCAATTAGGTGTCTCAATGATATATTACATCTCTACTCTAATCTCTCTACTAAAACCAGAAGCAACAGAAACTTACTACCACTTCTGGTTCTAATACTAATTGAAAAAATATACATTATACACCAAAATCCTTCATTTGGTGTAGACATTACACTGCTACGTGTTTAATTCAATGACTCTCCGAGAAATTGACCAACTGACCAATGAGATAGGGTTTTCAAAAATGTACATAAATTTATATTCTTTATACGTCAAAGAAAACTGAATTAAAAGTGGTCGATTTGGCTAGAAATAAATTATAAAAGAGCGTCTAAAGCATACAAACTAATTTTGTTGTTCACTGTACAAAGGACCACAGATGTTCTTTGCATTTATTTTCAGACATGAGAAGATATTATCAAATACGTTTCGATTTTATTTTAATTAATGTTCGGAAATATGAGATTTAAGCATAATATTTCCATTTTTTTTTTTCTGACCATGAGCATGTTATCATAGGCATTAGTTGTCTTCTACTCAAAAGCGAGAAAATAATATGACCTTCAGTAACAATAATGTTCACTCTTTGCCACACGAAACAATAAGACTAACTGATTTGATATATGCTATTCCATTAGTTAGATTGAAACAATTCAAGCTGTTTTTAACGTTTGACTTTGGCTGGCAGTTTTCTTCGCCGTTTATGTATATGCATAAGTGTTAAAGTAACACTAAAAGGTTCTTGCTACTGCTGAGCTTCCACAAACGGCCACATTGAGGCAGCACTGCTTTGCTTTAGTAAGAATGACAACAAAAGTAGCATATGAACTGAAGCATGATATATTTGGATTAATTCTTACTCCATGTGGGAAGAACTTACGTGATGTATATATCAAATATCCTTTCATCTACTGTTAGTACTTACAAAGTATTGTAGCACAAAATAGTACCAATAACATTAAAAGCAACCAAAGTAAAACTGAATTATGGAAAATACATGGAAATAATACACACGAGCCGATATAACTGTCTGCAGAAAACTAAAGAACAAACGTTAATATGAGATTTATCTTAGGTAAACTAATTTGATAGAATATGATCATCTACCTATTTCCTAAGAGGTTGTAGGTCTGATACTTGTGTAACTTATTACAAATAATACGCTGACTCATATGTTCCAATTTTGTTCAACACTTAAATTATCCCAATCACATAATAAGAGAAAATTAATATACTACTACTACTACTACTACTACTACTACTACTAATAATAATAATAATAATAATAATAATAATAATACATCTAGACAGAAGAACAATTAGTATTGACATTTTATTCTAAAATACAGCAATCTTTTAAAAGCTCTAGATTAGTTTAGAAATAAAATATTACAAAATAAGGCAATTTTTTTTTATATCTGCAAAATTTGATCACCAAACAAAGAATTTCTTTATTTTATTTGTTTCTTTTTAGTGTATGACAAACATATATTGTCAAGTTTTTTTTTTTTATATATATTGTTCAAATATATACGTGATAGATTGTACTGCACCTTAATGTGAGCATTAGCTGCTTGGGGCCAACGGGAAGTGAATAAATAAATACAATAACCAGAAAGTAGAGATGTTGCCGAAACCGAGACAAATATTAGCAGGTCGAGGAAAGACCAAGACGAGACTAAGACCACTATTTGTCGATCAACACGAGATTATGTCAAGAAAGTACATCAGACAAAGCAGACTCTTAACAATAGAGAGAGAGAGAGAGAGAGATAGTAAGTTTGGGTGATTCCGGACAGTCGATGAATCCGGACATCTTAAGCTTACGGTAATACTGTTCTTCTCATGCTTACTGTGGAGACTTGTTGTGATGCCTATTTGAAGTACCGTACCTTCCTATAGTTCAGTGCTGAGTAGGAAGTGCGAAGAGTGTTATACCACAGAGAAAATAACAAGTTATTTTCTCTGTGGTTATACGTAGTTTCGACGGTGGGGGAAGGAAGAAGAAACAGGAAAGTTCATGCATGGTTTTTGACCTGATGTAACTTTTTAGTGGAATATGTTAAGGTTTTACACAGAAGTAGTTGTCAGCAAATGGTTAAGTAAGACATATTTCGAAGCGAAGACCCTACTTTACTCGTTGCATATTGGAAGAATTCTATTACTTTGCAAGTGCCTGCTCAACGCGTGCTCAAGTGTACAATGCTCAAAATGGGCGAATCCGGACATTTAGGGAAGGGTGAATTCGGACACGTTTATTACGTTAAGCTGAATCCGGACAATGATATTAATGAACTAGGAGGAATCAGAACATTCTGTCTTCTCCCGCTTTTCACGTTTATGAGTGTGAAATAGTACGTGAGGTCTATTGCTTATATCTAGCGTCTATTCATTTTGTCATAAATGGACTCTAAGGAATCACCAGGGAAAGCTCTAAAAATTATCTTACAAGTAAACCTTACGTTTGGGTGAATCGAGTTGCTGACTGAGACACATATGAGAAAGTAGTACTAAATGTAGTCAGTATTTCAGTGAAGTTATAGGTGCGAAGCTCCAGGGGTTTAGGAGATACAGCTACCAGAACATCACATGGAAGTACAGAATAGTCTTCATACAGTTGGAGGTAAAGGCCCTGTAAGACCTCTTGTAACGACAAAAGGTGAATAACAAATATATGGGTACATATTAGGACTAGGGGGATGTCATATCGTAAGGGTATACCTGACGGCGGCCATCTTGAAATCCGCCATTTTGAATTAAGGTTTAGTTTTTAAAATAGAAATAGGGTCATGTGATACATGATTTAAGGTGCAAATTTAATCAAAAGAACAATGGTGACGTTAATTTTGATTTACACGCAATTGGTAAAAAGTTACAAGGAAATTAACTATTGTTGCAGCATATGTATTAGTCCTTTACCCCACCTTGTAAATTTTGTTAATGATAATAATTAAATAAAAAGCAGGTGGATAAATATTAGGTCTATGGTAAGAGTTGCCTAGACGGCGGCCATGTTCAAATCCGCCATTTTGAATCAGACAAAAGTTTTAAACAAAACGCATAACATTGACACCTTATTAATAGCAAATTTTACCATAAATCCAACTGTATAACCATTTTTAGTCATCAAACAACTGACATTCTAACGTCACTATTGTATTTCTGATTAACTTCTAGCCCGAAGTCATCTATTGCATTACTCTATTCCCATTTAATTTTGCGCTGGTTAATGATAAAGCAAAAATGGTTATACCGTTGGATTTATGGTAAAATTTGCTATTAATAAGGTGTCAATGTTATGCGTTTTGTTTAAAACTTTTGTCTGATTCAAAATGGTGGATTTGAACATGGCCGGCGTCAAGGCAACTCTTACCATAGACCTAATATTTATCCACTTGCTTTTTATTTAATTATTATCATTAACACAAAATTTACAAGGTGGGGTAAAGGACTAATACATATGCTGCAACAATAGTTAATTTCCTTGTAACTTTTTACCAATTGCGCGTAAATCAAAATTAACGTCACCATTGTTCTTTTGATTAAATTTGCACCTTAAATCATGTATCACATGACTATTCCTATTTTAAAAACTTAACCTTAATTCAAAATGGCGGATTTCAAGATGGCCGCCGTCAGGTATAACCTTAGTATATGACTTCCTCCTAGTCCTAATATGTACCCATATATTTGTTATTCACCTTTTGTCGTTACAAGAGGTCTTACAGGGCCTTTACCTCCAACTGTATGAAGACTATTCTGTACTTCCATGTGATGTTCTGGTAGCTGTATCTCCTAAACCCCTGGAGCTTCGCACCTATAACTTCACTGAAATACTGACTACATTTAGTACTACTTTCTCATATGTGTCTCAGTCAGCAACTCGATTCACCCAAACGTAAGGTTTACTTGTTAGTATCTACAAACACAACTAAATTACAAAATGTTAACCATAAGGTGCTCAAAAATTCTACACTACTGAATGGCTACATCATCTGGTATATTCCCATTTGATCCGCAACAAGTTAGGAAACATGAATTTCTTTTGTCGAATAAACATTATCCGCCAGTAGCTGCAAATAATTCCTCTTCTGTGTCATCAGACTCATCCTCAAACACGTCTCAATCGCCTTCAGAGTCCACAGCTAAATATTTAGTATCCTTTTCTGCTGTTGCTTTCCCAAACCCACATCCCAAAGGCCAGGTATTGCTAAAAGATTAAGTGTCACGGATTGCAGTTTGTTTCAAACTGTCTCTTCAAACACAATCGAAGGTATGGATGAAAACAAATGTGGATTTTGTGGGAAGAATATTATGCACCATCATCAAGCAAATACGATTCCTGGGCGTCCTATACTGTGTGCAAGACATAGTTTCATGAAAGATGTGTGGCAGGTGATAACGAACTGTATTTTACCTGTGGATGATATGTCTGAATTATGACTAGTGCTTCACGAAACTGTCAGATATCATTAACGTAAAATAATAATAATAATAATAATAATAATAATAATAATAATAATAATAATAATAATAATAATAATAATAATAATAATAATAAAAATAAATTGTAGTCTCAGTGCACACTTATTATACATTTTACTAATAATCTAGTTGTTGCCAGCAAAAATAGTAGTACAATGTAGTTCTAATAGAAACAAATGTGATAACTATGTTTAATGATTAAACACTATAGTGGTAGTTACACTACAGTGCATTTAGGTTACAATTTCAACAGCAATCAATATAGAAATTGCTATGTTCTTAATTTATATGTGTAATATCTTATGTGATGTTGTAAACAAACAGTTCCGCGCATCAGTGTTTACAAACACCACCACGTGGTTCGGCAAGAGGATCTTCCACCAGATGGATCTACAGTCACATACAGCTTCTGGCCCCTCCCACGGAGCAGAAGACGACATCGGAGCAGAAGCGCCACCGCCACCCAAAGGACCCTATAAATTGGATGGACGAAGACAACTCGAGACCAGTTTTCTGGTTACCCTCCTCTAATCTGCTACGGGACTACCCCTATCCTATCTCCTGGCTTAGCCTGCTACGGGGCTCTGTCTGGAAATCCTAACCTCAGCCGCTTACCCTGCTACGGAGATCTGTTGGCCAATTAACCTGCCTCTGCTTGCTACGGAGCATTGGTTCCTTAATTCTCATCTGCTTAGACTGCTACGGGGCTCTGTGGACATCCTGTCTGCGACCTTACGGTCAAATACTACCTATCTCTAACCTTTCGTATTAGAGAGATTATTTTGTATAGTATTTTGTAAAAATACTTTCATAGTGGAAGCTTTTATAACAAAACTGGTAGTGGGAGTCGATTACAGACACTCCTTTTATTAAATGCCCTACCTACAACCTATATGAGACAAAGTTTTACATATGTATTTATCATGTATTTGTATTTATATTCTGTCTTATCATATTAGAAAATTAGTGTAGCAAGGTAGTAAGCTAAAATATACCTATCATGCTTCCTTCAAAGTTCAGTGTCCGGAATCACCAACCTACCGTCCGGATTCACCCTTCCAAATTTGCAAATCAAAGATTTCGTCAACTTTCAAAAAAAAAAAAAAAAATATTTCTTAGCATGCCATTCCAGGAAAACTATTTCACTTGTACATGCATACTAACATATCATTAAATACTATGACGAAGAATTGGATATTTTCGTTTAGTGGGGTAGTAGTAAAAGAAAGACATATCAGAACTGTTCGGATTTGCCCAAACTTACCCTACATATATACACAGGCGTATGAAGGATATGATCAATGGAGAGACTAGACGATAGTTTGAGGTTTTATCCACTGCAAAGCAGGATTGAGAGCTCCTCCGTGGCTAAGCGGTTAGCGTACGCGCCTTTGGCGTGGGAGGCCCGGGTTCGATTCCCGGCGGGAGCTCATGTGGTTCGGATTCCACGTTAATCAGTAGGTCCACGTCTCATATAGCCTCGCTGCTGAACGGGACGTTAAACTCAAAATCAACTCAACTCAAAGCAGGATTGAAGCCTATTTTATCCAGTGTATATCTGGGCGTCAAGGGGGAGGTATATCACCTATAGCCCCCTTTGGATCCACCCCCTCCCCTCCCATAATTTCTGCGGGGCTGAATTTGGATTTAAATGGCATCAGAAGTGTCATTGTTCATCTGAGCGACCTAAAAACTGTAGATTCGACACTAATATCGGTCATTTTCGATCATTTGTAAATATCTTTTCCCTCATTTAAGTTGCATCGTCAAAGTGATATGGCAGAAATCATTTCATATTCGAACTTCGTCTAGGTTGAAAATTTGATCGAAATCGGTCAGGTGGTTCAAGAGTTATTAAATTTAATTTATTTTTATATATCTCCCCCTCCTACCTCCTCACCTAAGTTATATCGTCAAAGTAAATAGACCAATACCATCCCAGGCCCGAACCTCTTCTATGTTTAAAATTTGATCGAGATCGGTCAGGTGGTCCAAGAGTGAAGTCACATAGACAGCCACTTTCAGTTTTACTTTTTTTTTTACATATTTATATCTCATCCTCCCCCTCCCCTACGTTGCACCAGCAAAGTTAAATGATAAAAATTATTCCAAGTCCGAACGTCACCTATGTTGAAAATTTGATGGAGATCGGTTCGGCGGTTCGAGAGTTATTAAGTTGTATTTATTTGTATATATGTGTCCCCTCTCCTCTTCCTACCCTAAGGTCTACCGTCAAAGTAATATGGTAAAAGCTACCTCAGGTCTAAACCCCATCTATGTTGATTTTTTTTAAAAATCGGTCGGTTGGTTTAAGCATGATGAAGTCACAGACAGTCACTTTTATTTTTACTTTTTTTTAA
The DNA here is from genome assembly GCF_964235325.1 of Thermobia domestica. Lineage (NCBI taxonomy): Eukaryota > Metazoa > Arthropoda > Insecta > Zygentoma > Lepismatidae > Thermobia > Thermobia domestica. The sequence goes on from NC_137459.1 coordinate 105,016,217, forward strand.
TATATCTCCCCCTCCTCTTCGTTGCACTGTAAAAGTGAATTGGAGAAAACATCCCTGGTCCGAATCTTATCTATATTAAAAGTTTGAACGAGATTGGTCAGGTGGTTCAAGAGTTTTTAAGTTTTATTTGTTTCTTATAGATTTCTCTCCTACACTCCCCCACTCCTAAGTTCTATGAAGACCACCTCATATCTGAGCTTCATGTATGTTAAAAATTTGGTTCAGATCGGTCGGGTAGTTTAAATATGATGAAGTCACAAACACAGTCACTTTACTTTTTACTTTTTTTTGACATATATCTACCCCGCTTCCTTTCCCTGTCCTTCGTTGCATTGTAAAAGTGAAACGAAGAAAACATCTCAGGCCCAAACCTTATCTATGTCGAAAGTACTGTTTTATTCATTTTCATATATTTCCCCTCCTCCCCTTCCCTTTCTCTAAAATCTACTGTCAAAGTGAAATGATGAAAAACTTCCCAGATTCGAACTCCATATATGTTGAAAATTTGATGAGATCGATCGAGTGGTTCAAAAGTAATTAATTCACGAACAGTCACTTTTATTTTTATATTTATTGATTTTTGTATATCTTCCCTCCGCCCCTCCCATAAGTTGCTCCGTCAAAGTAAATAGCTAAAACCACCCACAAGCCCGAACCGCATACGCGTTGAAAACTTGATCGAGATCGGTAGGGCGGTTCACGAGGTTAAAAGTCACAAACATAGTCACTTTCAATCAGGGCCGGCGCGATGGGGGGGTCGAGCCGTGGAATACGCGACAAAACGTACTAGCGACAAAACGTACCACCGACAAAACGTACCACTTACCCTGAGGGATGCTTGTGAAAGGTTTTCTAAAAACACTTTAAATAATGGCAAGCGACAAAACGTACCACTTGCCTGAAGGGCTACTTGTGAAGAGTCTTCTAATCAGTCATCAAATAATGACAGGCGACAAAACGTACCACTTGATAGGACGGTATATAAGTATATACATACCGGCTAAAATAAGGTTAAAAGTTGAACAGATTGCTGGTGAGAAAAGTAGCGATGCAAGACCAAGACTAAGACTAAGGCTAAGACTAACGTAAGACCATCCCTGCAAGATTCTCGCAACACCAAGACAATACCTGCAATATTCTCGCCAGACCAAGAGCAGCAAGGATCTTGCATATGCAATATTTGAATATTTGCTGATTTCCATCACACTGTATCCAGGCTTTGGACCAGAGACGGATAGGCATTATTAGAGGGACGCGAGCGCTTTCTCCCACAAGGGCCACCAGCATCTCAATGTCACAAATCAATTGCAGTTTTCTTTCTACAGTAAGTCAATAGTATCAACAATTGACAATTAAAACCTGATATTCTTTCATCAGTATATTATTCTGAATTGTTCAAATATTATATGAAGTTTAAGGAGATCGTATACTATATTACAAAATTAGCAGATGTTTTAGTGTACTAGTTTTTGATGCTACTGTATCTATCACTTTTGTATTCGAAATATTTTTTAATAAATCTTTTTCAATAGACATCAACATAAATGTTTTCAAATGTTCCTGAGACATGGTACTCGTTATCCTATTTTTAATGTATTTCAGTTTATTTAAGTTTTGAAAAATTTCTTTTACATGTTACCTGAGTTACGGGCAAAGTCAATAAAAATTTGTATGCTGGAAACCTGGATAAGTATTACTGCACACATTACAATTTTGCAAAATTAAAAAGCAGCACATTGGACAATTTTGCAACACGTTTTGCATTCGCTTTCCTTGTAAACAAATGTATTTTCTCCTAATTCTGAATCACTTGCACCATCATGACAGTCATTTTTTCTCGGTTGTGCTCGTCATCAAGACTGACTTTCAAGGATATCCACGTCCTTCAAAAGTCCAAGAGAATACATTTATAGTATCCTTTGAAACTTCTTTACTGAAGTTTTTCAGAAAATATGTAAGTTTATCGAAAGGCACGTCTGGAAGTTCTGTTACTTGGTTGAAGTGGCTAGGGTCCAAATAATCCATAAAGTACATTGCTTCTTGAATCTTGAAGAAATACTCGAAACTACCATGTCCAATATTGTATGAATGCTTCGATGCAATTCCTGGTCATTGGATAGAAGCAGCTTCATCTTCATATTTACAAGAAAATCTTTGTCCATCTCTGAAGGCGAATTGCCGACAGGTCAATAGAAAAAAAAGAAAGAAATCACGTTCTAAGTCTTTAAATTTGTAATTGGTCCATTCTGCAAAGTTTAATGCTGCATTCTTAACGGATTCAAAATCATCTCTCTACTCTTTCACTTGGAACAGAGTAGTCTGCACCATCCGATAGGACTACACTAGCAGCACCCTCTATTTGGAGATAGGTTGACAGAGAGGTCGTCACTTGAAATATCTTAAGGAACATTTGTGCTGTCCGAGTTGTTTTGAACTTGAGAAAATCTTTTATATATCCTTTCGCTTTACACCTAGCCTTTGGTTTGATATTTTCTGTAGAAGCAATTTTCTTAATTATTATGGTCAACTCTATATACAAAGCACTTTCTGGGTTCGAAAAATGACCAAACTTTTTCTGAAAAACAGTGTGTTTTCTACGATATTGTTTCCGCAATAACTGTAAGACGCCTTTGTTAACATTTGATCTTCCAAATGTCCATTCGCTGATAAGACTCACGCATAAATATTCAGCACAGTCATTCAGCAGAACAATGACACAGAATCAATGCAATTTTTTTGTCAGATCACATATGACATGATTGAGTATATGAGCGTAACACCACACGTGTAACTGAGTTTCTTAGTGGTTAAGCGGTTAGCGTATGCTCCTTTGTCGTGGGAGACCTGGGTTCGATTCCTGGCAGGAATTCATGTGCTTCGGATTTCCCGTAAATCAGTATGTCCCGTCTCATATAGCCTCGCTGCTAAAAGGCCGTTAAACTCAAAATCAACTGAATCACAGTGTAACTGATCATAGGTGAATTGAAAAAATCCGAATATTGTCCTTCCATGTTACTTGAGCCATCGGTTGAATTTCCAATACACTTCTTAATATCAAGGTTCAAGTTCTACAGAATTTCCTGCAGTAAACCGCAAGAACACTGGCCTGTGGTAGATATGCATTTTACAATGACAACAATACTTTGTTTAACAACCATTTTAAGAACATACCGTAAAACAACAGAGCACTGGCCTGAAACTACTATATCTTGAGTAGTGTCTAATAGAACAGAAAATATTGAAGGTTGAGAGACTTCTTTCGAAATATCTTCTCTGATAAGCGTGTTGATAGCATTCAAAACAAAATTCACCGTGTGTAGTAAAAGTTATGCGAACTATCCTGCTTACTTCCTCGTATATGACTCTTCTCGGTGACCTTATCTAAATTACTTTTAAGCGGAAGATCAAATTTGCTTAAGAAAGGAATAATACCCAAAAAGTTTCCACGATCTATAGCTGTGTCTTTCAGTTTATAGGCTGCTACATTTCCTCTGTAAATGAGCCCTCTTTTACCAATGAGTTTCTACACTTTGACAACTCGATACATTGCCTGTCTGTTCTTGTCAACCTTATACTGCCGTTGTTTTATCTGTTCATGAGGAAGTAGTTTCTTAACATTATATTTTCTTTTGTTAGATATGTAAGCATCCACATTGGTCTAATGTATTTTGGAAGACTCGTGTTCTCTTACTCGCTGATAAACGTGTTTAATGTTACGTTTGTCACATACAGAACCTTTAAGAGAAGTTTGTTCGATCTGGAGAATAATCTGTGAACACGCTGAAAAAAAAAAAAAAAGCTTGAAGTGGTACGTTTTGTCGCGGATTAAATATCCGAAATGTTTTAATTAGTCCAAAACAGTTTGTAATTTATATAAGTGGTACGTTTTGTCGTGGAATAAATATCAGAAATGCTTTAATTAATCCATGACAGGTTGTTATTTATGACAGGTCGTCAAAAGTGGTACGTTTTGTCGCGAAAATTCAAGTGGTACGTTTTGTCGCTGGTACGTTTTGTCGGGACACCCGAGCCGTGCCACCGCCAGGGGCGGATCCAGGAGGGGGCGGCGATCGGGGCGATCGACCCCCCAGAAGAGGAAACTTTTTTTAATTTTATATATAAATAAAATATATAGTTTATTTTTTGACGCTCTTAAAAGTAGCTCTAAGTAGCAGTATTACAACCCACCGCCCCCCCAGAAGTCCGTCCTGGATCCGCCCCTGGCCACCGCCCAGGGCGTCACGTCTAGTGGGCGGCGAAATTTGAAAAAGAAAAAAAATACTATTAAAATATAATGCTTCGTGACCAGACATCCTCTTTTTAAGAGTATTATACTCTTTTCGAGGTTCATATACTCTATACTCTTTTTTCTTCCCAAAAATAACGAATTATACTCTTTTGTGGTATTTTCAATTTCATTTAACGTTCAATGCATTTTCCCATTGAAAATCGCGTTTTTTTTTTTTTCCTGTAAAAACTTGGACGTTGACAGCACTGTTTAGTACTTCGTACTTCGTAGTAGTAGTACCTGCTGCGCTGTGCTGCGTTTCTCGTCCTCGTTGCATTGTAGGGTTGCCATATTTTCTTTTTGCAAAAGAAAAAAAATAATAATATAACTAAACTGTTTTTATTAGTTAGTACTAAAACTATAGTAAAGACGGCAAAATTAAAGTGATAGATTTATCCAAAGTTTCAACGTTTTAATTATTAAATTGTTAATTAAATTGATTGAGTACCTGGAATGATTTATATTTTCGGAATTTATGTCTGGTATTCGTACAGTTCATGGCACGGGGTTTTGGTTTCCCTTCAAAGTGAGTCAGTTCTTGGTAGTGGGAATCGCCCAGTGATTATTATTTTAATTAACGTGCGTACGTACACTCAATCAATTATATTATTCGAGGATTGGAAGGATTTATTTTATTAACAATGTCGTGAGGAAAATGTCAGTATAATCAAGTGTTTGAAATAAGCTATCCTTGCATTAAAAGGGCCCGCAGTAACGATATTTACAAAGCATGGTGCACGGTATGTAAGAATGAGTTCTCTATAAAAAATAAAGGTAAATATGATATACAACAACATATAAAATCTAAGTCGCACACTGAATGCTCATCAACTTCCGAAGCAGGTAAGTTGGATAGTTTTTTCACCACAGAATCTTCAGAAGAGCTAGATTTAATTCGACTAGAACTTGTGTGGTCATACCATAATGTTAAACATAACCACTCTTTTAGAAGCATAGACTGCAACTTTTGAAATCAACAGTGAATAAAAAATTTGCATGTGCGAGAACGAAAACGGAGGCTTTGTTATCAAATATGGTGGGAATGTGGTCAGAAAATATTTTAAGTAATAGTGTTAAAAAGGCTCCTTTCGTTGTTGTTGCTTGTGATGCTTTGAATCGTAAAAGAACCAAACTCATGCCTGTTTTAGTGCGGTACTGTGAAGTAGATACTGATATTAATGTAAAAAACATGTCTTCTAAAAATTCACAGCATATCAAATGAAACCCCGGAAACTGTGTCGAACGTATTAATGGGTACATTACGTCAGTTTTGTTTGGAAAATAAGGTCATCGGTTTTGTAGCTGATAATGCACCAGTAAATTTTGGAAGCATAAAAAATAAAACAACAGGAAACGTGCATGGCGAACTAGAGTGCAGGTTGAAGAAAAATGTTTTGCCTATCGGGTGTGGGGCTCATATCCTTCACAATGGAATTTCTGTGGCGTGTTCGAGAGTAATACCGATCGATGTTAAGAATTTGGTTTTTAAAATATACAACTATTTCAGTATTTTTACTGTAAGGACAGAAAATTTGAAAAACTTTTGTGAGTTCATTGGCTGTCATTATGAGGGTATTTTGTATCACTCAAAGACGAGATTCTTGTCTCTGCTTCCGTGTGTAGAAAAAAATATACGTCAGTATGAACCACTTAAGGGGTACTTTTTGAGTGATGAAAATGCTCATCACTCAATTTTTTTTCGAGACGAAACAAGTGAGTTGTGGCTGTATTTACTGTGTGCTCGGCTAATCTTGTTTACTGAAACAATTACAAAAATTGAGAAGAGGATATAACAGCGACTGAAGTTTCTGTTGAATATTTTGAACTTCTGAGGAAATACAAAGATATAATTGAACAAAACTTTTTTCCGTTTTCTACTAGAAATTTACTTACGAAACTTGTAAAAGAAGGGAATATAAAAGAGGAATATCCCTACTCAGTGTCAAGAAGGTTTTACTTTGAAGTGATAACATACTTAGAGATGTGGTCACAACCTTTTTTTGGGAGAAGTAAACAAGATAAAACATTTACTGCTTGACACACCAGTTACCTATGAATAATTTCAGGAGTCGTTTGCATATTTCTATGAGCAGGTAAAATTGTAGACAGTTCGTTGAAATTCAGTGATAATGATATTTTTGACACTTACTGTGCAATATCCAGATGTGTTAAAGAACACCTTGAACAATGGGGAGAGAGTTGAGTTGATTTTAGTTTAGCGTCCCTTTCAGCAGCGAGGCTATATGAGACGTGGACCTACTGATTAACGTGGAATCCGAACCACATGATCTCCCGCCGGGAATCGAACCCGGGTCTCCCACGCCAAAGGCGCGTATGCTAACCGCTTAGCCACGAGGGAGCTCAACAATGGGGAGAGAAAAGATGGACAATGATGGGCAAATGGAAAATAGTGTACAAAGATTTAGTGCGGGCTAGGTCAAATTTAAAAGTGATTGTGCCACTCGTGCAATTCTTGTTTACTTTACCGGGCACCAATGTTGATTGTGAGAGGCTCTTCAGTGCTACTAACACTTACTGGAGCGAGGAAAAAAGTCAACTCACAGTGTCGACACTGGAACAAGTGATGAAAGTGAAGTTCAATGTAAGCATGACCTGTGAAAAGTTCAGACTGGCAATAAAAGATGACATTAACATACTCAAGAAAGCAAGATCGTCGCAGAAGTATGAATGATGGTGAAGTATTTAACTCATTTGCATGCGCATTGGATAAAATACTGTAATTCATCTTGTCTTTATACTTACTGTCATTTTTTTTGGATATACTCTTTTGGATTTAAAAAAAAAAATCTGGTCACCCTAGTAATAGGCCCACATGGAAAAATAAAATTGTGTTCCCTGAGAATGTAATTAAGCTTACTTCACTCACATTCAGGAAAATACTCACTCAGAAAATTCACATTCCCCCTCATTTCCAATTATCAAACTACTAGCCACAAGTATCTCGTTCAAGATTTCCCTTGCAGCGGCGTAGATAAGATTTTCAGCTAGGGCGGATAAGATTGTCAAGTGTCTATTATATTTTTTTTTCAGCAATATTCTAACGCTCCACTCCAAGTACGCAAAAGGTACACTCCCGCTTGAGACAAGCCGTTCTAGCCTACATGCTCTTTCGCTACCTGCTCTTTTTACTCCACCTAAACATAGTAAGCAAAAGTCTCCAAAGCATTGATTCTCATGTGTTGAATGCAGTCGGGGTTTCTTGAAAATATATCTGATTACTTTGAATGATGCAAAATTTCAATCTATCTTAGTTGATATGATTTGGCATCAGCATTAGATATGGATGACCCACAGATAGGTAATACACTGTAAGCTCGAAGTCGAAAGAAAAAGAGAGTTTCAGTACGAGGCAGAGGATGAAGCTATTAAAGATCCACATAACAAAATACAAGAACGATTTTTATTACAAACTTCTAGACGTGATTGTGTTAGCTTTAAGAGAAAGGTTTGAGCAACTGAAACATCACAGCGAGTATTTCGATCTTTACGATATAAGTAATCTGAATGATATGCCACCTGAACTTTTGTCTGAAAAGTGCCTGCATTTTAATACGCGAAGAATCGAAATATATTAACCCCTGTGATTTGAAAGACGAACTGAAACTATTAACCACTATAATTAAGCCTGAAAGTTCACCAAAAGAGACTAAAATTAAAGAATATGACTTTGCTCCCTATGTCAGTGTTGCAGTTGTGATTTTGTTTACCTTACCAGTAACCGTGGCAAGTAGAGAAAGAAATTTTTCGAAACTTACTCTACACTTATTAAAAACTATCTACGTTCTTTCATATCTCAAACACGTTTAAGTGGTCTAGTGATGATATCAATGGAACATTAATTGGCTGAAACACTGTACTACGCAAATGTGATAAAGGAATTTGCTCATATCAAAGCAAGAAAAGTTTTTTTTTCAATTAAAGTATGTTAAATTTGTGGATTTATGTTGTGTTTTAGTACCGTACATTATAAGCCTTAAGCTAATTACTTACTTTTGCCGTAATGTTTGATTCACTATATCATTTTTTGCTCCATACTCTATTGGAAATATCTTTTGATATAAAATAATATTAAAAATTAAAATTCTTAAACGGACTAAAGCATATATATATATATATATATATATATATATATATATATATATATATATATATATATATATATATATATATATTTTTTTTAAATTGTACGCCCTGCGAAATCAAGCATACTGAATATTGTGTCATGTATGGAATCGTTTAAATATTACGTAAGCATTCGAGAGAGGTAGTTTATCTTTTTGTTTAATTTTCCTTTTCATTCATGTTTTTAAATATGGTATCTTACTTTTTCTTAATACCTGAACGTCTTCTGTCAAAAAAAGGTTTGCGGATGAAAGGGGCGGCATTTCAAAGTACCGCCCAGGGTGGCAAAACTGCTAGCGCCGGCGCTGCTTTCAATTTTATAATATACTAGCATATATTACCCGCTTCGCTGGGTTAAAATAAATAATTAAAATGCACATCTGTGTATGTTGTATGGCTGAATTTGAATCTATGCTGCATCGCAAGTATCAATGTTCATTTTACTGAGCTTAAAAATTATGGATTCAACATAAATATTGCTCATTTTCTATCATTTTAATGAATGTCACCCCAACTCATCCCTCAAGTGTCGAGGCTGAAAATGGATTTAAACAGCATCGCAAGTGTCAGTGTTCATCTCGTAGACCTCAAGAACAATAGATTCAACACTAATATTGGTCATTTTATATATATTTTTATATCATTTTATTTATATATATAAATATATATATATATATAAATATATATATATATATATTTATATATATAATATTTTATATATATATATACAGTATATATCCCTCCATGATGTTGCGAGCCATTGCATCGGAAATGTCACCACTCATATCAGCGACCCCCAAAAATATGGATTCAGCACTAATATCGGTTGTTTTCGATAATTTTTAAATATCTCTTTTCCCCCTCCCCTAAGTTGTGGGTTTGAATTTCGATTTAAACGGGATCGAAGGTATCAATGTTTATCTAAGGGACCCAGAAAACTATAAATTCGACATTGATAGTGGCCATTTTCGATCATTTATATATGTCTTTTTCTCCCCCTCCCCCAAAGTGGCGGGGCTGATTTTGGATTTAAATCGGATCGGAAATCTCATTTTTCATCTGAATGACCCCAAAAATATTGGATTAGACACAAATATTGGTCATTTTCAATCATTATTATATTTATATAACTTCCCCTCCCCCTCCTCCGTGTTGCGGCACACGGCATCAAAATTGTCACTGTTAATCCCAGCTACTCCTAAAACTGTGGATTTGACACTAATATTAGTCATTTTTGATCAACTTTAAATGTTTATTCCCTCCCCTACGTTGTACACTCCCTCTCCCCAACTATCAGGGTTAAACTTGGATTGAAACAGCATCACAAGTGTCACTGTTTCTCTTGTCAACCCAAAAACTGTGGATTCAACACTAATATCGGCCATTTTTGATCATGTTGAAATTTCTCTCCCCCCTCCCCGACGTTACATCGTCAAAGTGAATAGCCTAAAGTGATCCGTGCTCCTACACTCATGTATGTTGAAAATTTGATTGAGATCGGTCAGGTGGTTCAAGAGTGATGAAGCCACAAAGGTAGTCATTTTTATTTTAATTATTTTTACATATATATCTCCCCTCCCCCTCCCCTACGTTGGCTCGTCAAAGTGAAACAATAAAAAAACACCCTCATATATGTTGAAAATTTGATCAAGATCGGTTCAATGGTTCAGGAGATTTAGAGTCACAAACATAGTGATTTTCGATATCGATATCTATATATCTATATCTATATATCTATATCTATCTATCTATCTATCTATCTATCTATCTATCTATCTATATATATATATATATATATATATATATATATATATATATATATATATATATATATATATATATATATATATATATATATATATAGGGGAGAGTGGGGTAAAACCGGCCTTGAAGGCTTCCAGAAACCGCCGTTGCAAAAGTATGCACTACTTATCTATTAATGCAGCTACACTTTTAAAAACATGATTTAATTGTTTTTGTAATTGTAGGTACTGTTTTTGTAAAATGAGTCATTTTGCCCAGTTTTGCCCCACTAGTGGGGTAAAAGCGGGTATAGATCTTGTTGTCATGGGAAAATAAAAATGTCAAAAATTTTCACAATATTCAAGTTATTTTTTATTGCCATAAGGTGACTATTGTTGTAAAATATAGGAATAAGTCTAAAATGACACAACTTGATGAGTTGTTAATATAATTATTTTTCTTTGTCTTTACTTTCTCGCTGTAATTGGCACAAGTCGCAAATAAAATAGTCATCTTCATACTCGTCCCCAACGCAGCTTTCATGGGCCCAACAACAACATTGAATGCATTGATTCCATCCCTCACCACCCTTGGAGACAATTGCAGTAAATGCAGGCAGTATTGTCATTCTCTTCACTGGAGTCAACCCACATTTGCTCCTTCAGTTTTTCTTGTTTTGGCCGTTTTTTTTTCTGTCTGTTGTTCTTTTTGGCATCTTTAAAAAGTTGCCTCTCCTTTGATTCGTTTATTCTGTCCATCCTGTCTTATGTCCATCTTTGTTCTCCTTTCCTTCATTTTTCTGTTTCTTTTCTTGTAATGCTGTTTGAAGTTGAAGCTTGAATGGGGAGCCCGTCAAAATAACAGGTTTTCTTTTCTCTTGTCCTACTTCGGCTGCGTCTTTCTCTCAGTGTATGTGGGAGTCATCAATTCGGAGAGTGAAACACTGAATGCTAAACTTTCCCCACTGCACGGAGAATGCACGGACTCTTACTGCTAAACCTTCCTTGTTTGTAGAGTCTTGATGCTGGCTTTGAGGTTTCCTTGGAACTTCCACTGCGTTTTTTTCGTTCTTGGTTCAAATCCCGCTGGGCGATTCATAGCTCAGATACAAACACGAGTAGTGGCTGAGTTGTCACTTTAAGCAGTTGACTCCGTCTTATATAGCCACAGTACTGATACAGAATATAAAAGAGGAACCAACCAACCAACCAACATACGAGAGCGGAAAAAATGCAAGATTATTATTGTATTATATTAAACATCAATATAATACAATAAGAATATTTTACAATAATAATTATTTCTATATAAAATACTATTATTGTTTAATATATCTTGTTTCGTAACTTCTTACATTGTAAACTAATGTGGTAAAATAAAAGTATTTTGGCCCATATAATAATAGGCTTTCTATATGTTTTAAAAACCCAAAGGCCAAAGCCGGGTATTACACGGTTTTTCCCCGCACATACAGCTTTCATCACACGCGGTGTCATTTGACTAGATAAAACGCTACAGACAATTACTTAGAATGATAATGAAGGTAACTAAATGTTGTACAAAGTCTACATACCTTTACTCTTGCAGAATCAGAAATGTTATATAACCCGTCTAGTTTTCTTCAAAAAATGGTAAGCAAAAACCACTCAAACTGAATTTTTTTCACAGCAACAAAAGCAGCGAATCTATTCCGTTCTGGTAATGGCCACAGCTCCTTGGTCAAGGTGGAACGTAAGTTCGTCAGTTGTCCGTGCGATTGCAGCTAGAAGGGGATATCTTGTTTCCACCAGACTTCCCGGTTTTACCCTACTCTCCCCTTTAAGTTTTACGTCACACGATTATGCCGGTTAGACTTAAAGGACGGTGATGATTAGAAATTAAGGAAATGGTGGAATGTAGGAAGTGGGAAGAAACGGGAGAACCCCGGGGAAACCCACGAGCATAGTGTTTGTCCAACACAAAGTCCACACGGCGCGAGCTGGGATCGAACCAGGAACCCCAAGCACCGGATGTGAACGCTCTACCACTGAACCCCCGCGCCCCTATTACACAATTCAATTAATTAACCATTTAGTATAGCACATATAATATGAAATCATCATTTATGGTTGAAACCAATAATGCATCGGACTCTTATATTTGTATATGATTTATTATTGACTACTGCAAAGAAAACATTCAAGTTAAATGATATAGGAATAGTGTTAAGTTGAGTTGACTTTGAGTTTAACGTCCCGTTCAACAACGAGGCTATATGAGACGTAGACCTACTGATTAACGTGGAATCTTAACCACATGATCTCCCGCCGGGAAATATAGGAATAGTGTGATACAAAATCACCACCTTCTTCATGATTTTTAAGATCCAAAACAAGCATGCTTTCCATCTATTTCAGTTTTGACTTAAAGACACTAAGAAGTTATTTGGGTTTGTATCCAAAAATTTTCTGTATTCACTACGAGTTATAGGACAGTTTGAATATGTAACTTTGTATTACCAAAATCAATTTCGCAACAGTAATACTTTCTCCGTGCTATCTAGTAGTGTTGGGCAAATTTCAATTGAATTAACAATTAACAATTAATCTGTAAATTTAATTGTTAATTGCAATTAACAATTGAAATAAGTAATGGTTAATTGTTAATTTCAATTGGCCATTAACAAAGGATAATCAGTTGCTATTAATCAATCGATTGAAAGTAATTGCAGTGGAAAGTAATTGCAATTGATTTCCGCAGCAATTACTTTCAATTGATTGATCAATTGCAATTGATTTTCACTGATTAATTTTCAACATTGTAGTTCAGAGAAGGCGTGGAGCAATGAAAACTTTAGCCACGACCAATTGACTCACCACCCATCGTGACCAACGACCCACCGTGACCCACTCTGACCCAACACCCACTATGAACCACTCTCACACACTGTGACCCACAGACCCACCAAAACTCATTGTCATCAACTCTCACCCATGATTCACGCCCCCTTTTTCTACTGACTAAAGAGTTTAAACTTGTAATAAAACAAGGCTATGAAATTTATCACTCATCGGAGTTTGAATTTATATGATCAATCGCTGAAGCACTGCTCTGTTATAATAACGGTGGATCTGATCTTTCTAATATAAATAAAATAAAGAGTTTATTTGTGTGCCTGTCTGTCTGTGTGCGGCCTGTGGACCAGACGAGTGGACCGAGAGTTACCAAATTTTGGTCACGGGTACCTTGGTCCAGGTCCCAGACCAAGGCGAAGCGTTTTTGACAAAATTCTAAATAGGAAGGTCTCAGGGGGGCGTTTATCGGTACGTATAAAAGTAGAAGAAAATGACCGATATTAGTGTCGATTTCATAGTTTTCGTGATCGCTGAGATCAATGGTGAAACTCCGATCGCATTAACTTCCAAATTCGCTTTATTCGGATTCGGGCTGGGGGTCAACGGGGGGATTACGAAACGTAAAAGTAATTCAAAATGACCGATATTAGTGTCAAATCCATAGTTTTTAGGTCGCTGAGATAAATGGTGATACTTTCATTTGCGATGATTTTCAAATTCAGCCACCATTCTATGCGGTCCGGGAGTCACAAGGGGTGGACAACTGCGAGACATGTAAAATAATGGAACATGCCTGATATAATTATCAAGTCCATAATTTTCGCTGTCACTGAGATGAATGGTGATACTCCCACAGGCGTTGTCTTCCAAATACAGCTCCCATCGATTGAGTGTCAAAGGATTTGTTCTTTTTCAAAATTTTAACTAGAGGATCATAGGGGCTTTTAGTGGGATATGTAAAAGTAGTAGAAAATGGCAGATGTTTGTGTCACATTCATAGTTTTCGCGGTATCGACTGGGGGCCAGGGGCAATTTTTTCACAATTCCAACCAAGGGAGTCTGTGGGGGCGTTTACCGAAAGATGTAAAAGTAGTAGAAAATGACCAATATTTGTATCGAATCCTTATTTATCGGGGTTGCTCCCGGTAGTGTTTATGTTCAAATCCAGCCCCCATCGGCCTTCTCAATCAAAACACATGTACGTTGTTGGATATATATTCACACAAAATATACCCAAGTTTAGAAATGTTTCTTAATTGTTCTTCCGTTGTTCAGTTTGTTTACATTGATATTGTATCTGATCCGTAAGAAGAACGGGCATAACAGCTTGTACGAAATGGTAAAGTGTTTGTCATAGACCAAATCACAATCAATTCAATTATATAGATCATTATTATAATTATCATTGATAATTATTTCCTTCTTGAATAGATACTTTTCAGTGGAAAAAAATAAAATTTGAAAATCCCAAATCAAGGTAAAGTAGACCAACGTAAAACGAAAATAAGTATAAAATTCTTCATATAATTAAGCATACCGTACAAACTTAAAACTTCCATGTAATTATGCTTACAGTACAAATTTCCTATCTTTTTATCACAACTGGATTTCCTTGTGCTCTGAAAGCAAAACACAAGCTTCAGCAATGATTATAATAGAAAGCAGTGGATATATAATGCGAAGCACTGTATTTTTTGTTTCTCAATTTTTTATCAACTAATTTCGATCTTTTTTCGATTATTTTTTACAAATCAACCCACTACCAATGTCCCATACGTAGAAAGACCCCCATACCATAAAAGAGATTTTTAAAAAATACAAGGACACGTTCTGTTTATTTGAAGCTCCATAAATTGATATCGAGTTTCATGTCGAGTCGAGTTTGACAAATAGCTCCCTCGTTCAGCTCGTTTCAACTCGTTTTGAAATCATGATCTGATTATACTGGAAAGTGAAAGCCATGAGAAATGTAAGTAGTAATGTGAAATACTTTTAGTGGTGCTCACGACAAGGTTGCATTTCGTCTCGTATTTTAATGCATCTCGTGGGGTACTTTAGTGCACCTCGTCTCGTCTCAATAGCGAAACGACTATATATTTTTATAACGAGACATCAAATGCCGTAAGCATCGACGTCTTTAACTTGTTCCGCCACCAACGAATTTCGAGATAGTTTATTTTTCATCGTTTTGTGCCTATTCTCACTGTTTGTGAGTCACCGCAAGTGGGTCAAAATGGACCTACAAATATGGCGGAACAAGAAAATGCTGTTCCGCCACCAACGAATTTCGAGGTCTTCCCTTCACATCGTTTCGTGCGCCTGTTTCCACATTTTGTGCGTCATGGGAAATGCGTTAAAATGGGTCTCCAAAGTGAGACGAAAATGACCCACTGTTCCCCTATCAACGAATTTCGAGATGGCTTGTTTCGGATCGTTTAGTACCAGTTTCTTGCCGTTTTGAGCGCCTATTTGCATGTTTTGTGCGTCACTGGAAGTGGGTCAAAATGGGCCCCCAAGATGGGACGAAAATGACCCAATGTTTCTTTTTCATCGTTTAGTACCAATTTATTTTTATATTTTCTGCACCTATTTTCTGCACCTATTTATATTTTCTGCACCTATTTTTCGGGTCTTGTGCGTCACCCGAAGTAGTTAACCGGGCCTTCAAAGTGGAAGTTAAATGACTCACTGTTCAGTCACTATCGAATTTCGAGGTCTTCTCTTTCGCATCGTTTAGTGCCTGTATTGTAAGTTTTGTGCGTCACCGGAAATGGGTCAAAATGGACCAACGAATATAACGAAACAAGCTAATGCTGTTCCGCCACCAACGAATTTCGAGGTCGTTTCCTTCACATGGTTTTGTGCGTGTTTTGTGCGCCTATTTGCACGTTTTGTGTGTCATCGGAAGTGGATCAAAATTGGCTACGATAGTGGAACAATAATGACGCACTGTTCCGCCACCAACGAATTTCGAGATACATTCTTTAGCATCGTTTGTGCGTGCTTTCTACCGTTTTGTGCTCCTATTCCCACGTTTTGTGTGTCAGCGGAAGTGGGTTAAAATGGGCTTCCAAAATGACCCACTGTTGCGCCACTATCGCATTTCGAGGTCGTTTCTTTTGCAACGTATAGTGGCATTTTTGTGTCGTTTTGTGTAGCTATTTCCACGTTTTGTGCGTCACCGAAAATGGGTAAGTGTTATCCTACAAATATGGCGGAACAAGTTAATGCTGTTCCATCAGGAACGATTTCGATGTCGTTTCCTTTACACCTTCTTGTGCGTGTTTTTTATCATTTTGAAGCCTACTTCCACTTTTTGTGAATCAATGGTAGTGGGTCAAAATGGTCATTCAATGTGTGAAGATAATAACCCACTGTCCCACCAGTATCGAATTTCGAGGTCGCTTCTTTCGCATTGTTTAGTGCATGTTTGTACCGTTTCTGCGCATATTATCACGTTTTGTGCGCCAACGAAAGTTGGTCAAAGAAAAAGATACAAATATGTCAGAAAAACACATATCCATCCTACTTTCAAGGCCAATTTTGGCCCACTTTCACTGACGCACAGAGCGACACAAATCACACACAAAAAAAATGTAAAGGAAACGACCTCGACATTCGATGGTGACGAAACAGCATTTACTTATTCCGCTATAGTTGTGGTCCATTTTGACCCATTTTCGTTGTTGCACTACAGTAGAAATAAGCGCACAAAACGGTACAAAACAGGCAATATGCAATGCCAAAGAAACGAATTCCAATTTCGATAGTGGCGGAACAATGTCTCTTTTGCCTCACACTTTGATGGACCATTTTGACGCATTTCTAGTGATGCTCAAAACGTGGAAGTAGGCGAACAGAACGGTACAAAATACACACTAAACGATGGGAAGGGAACGTCCTCCAAATTCGTTGGTGGCGGAAGAGCATTACCTGTTTCGTTATATTCGTAGGTCCATTTTGATCCACTTTTGGTGACGCACAAAACGTACAAAACAGGCACTAAACGATGCGAAGAAAACGACCTCGAAATTCGATAGCGGCGAAAATGTGAGCTATTTAATTCCCACTTTAAAGGCCTGTTTAACTCACCTCGGGTGATGCACAAGACGAGAAATAGGTGGAAAAGACTTTTAAAAAGGCACTAAAGGATGAGACAGAAACGACCTAGAAATTCGATAGTGTCGAAACAGTGGGTCTCTTTCGTCACACCTTGGAGGCCCATTTTGACACACTTCTGGTAATGCACAAAACGTGGAAATAGGGGAACGAAACATTTACTAGTCGATGCAAAGGCAAGGACGTCAAAGTTCGATAGAGGCGGAGCAGTGGGTCATTTTCGTCCACTTTCGCGGCCCATTTTGACCCTCTTCCAGTGACGGACAAAACGTCAAAATAGGCGCACAAAGGGTACGCGATGTAAAATTAACGACCTCGAAATTCGATAGTGGCGGAACACTTGGTCATTTCCGTCCCGTCTTGGAATCCCATTTTGACACACTTCCGGTGTCACACAAAACGTGAAAATACGCGCACAAAACGGCAAGAAACTGTCACTAAACGATGCGAAACAAGCGACCTTGAACTTCGTTGGTGGCGGAACAGTGGGTCATTTTCCTCCTACCTTAGAGACTCATTTTAACCCACTTCCTATTACGCACAAAACGTGAAAGTAGACGCACAAAACGATGTGAAGGAAACGACCTCGAAATTCGTTGCTGGCGGAACAGCAATAACTTGTTCCGCCATATTTGTAGGCCCATTTTGGCCCACTTCCGATGACGCACAGAATATGGGAATAGGCGCACAAAGGGACACAAAAGACGCAAAACACAGCACCTCGAAATTCGTTGATGGCGGAACAAGTTAATGACGCCGTGAGCAGCAATATAAGTATATACTGTAGTTCTTAGCATCAAGGCTGAGAACTGCAAGATCCATTTTTTTTTAGGCACAGCAGAAGCCCAACCGGGATAGTGATTTCAACCGACTGGGCTCAATTAAGCCGATGGCTTGAGCCGGGTCGGTAGGGACGAGTCATCAACTAAGCTCGATTGGAGCCAATGGCTCGAACCAGCTCCGTTGAAATAAGTCCATCGACTGGGTTCGAGCCAGCTCAACTGAGCCGATGGCTCGAACCAGCTCGGTTAGGGTAAGCAATCAGCTCAGTTCGGTTCGGCTCTGGTGAGCCATCGGCTCGAGCCGGCTCGATCGGGTGAGCTGTTGGCACGGCTCACTTCTCGGTTCGGCTCGATAAGTGAATGACCTGTGAGCGAGTCGTTTGAGTCGTTGACAACCCTAAGCCTGGGTCGAGCAGTTTTGAATATGCCTGGCTGGAGTCTTATAACTTTTAACAATTTTTGGCTCGAGCCCGAATACTTGCTCCTCCTGAACTTAAACCTAGAATCTCGTGACCGATGTCCTCGCTTCCTAAATATTTCTTGACGACCGAGATCGACAGTTAACTAATTTTTAGTATTCAGATACAAACCCCCTATGTTTCATAGTTATATGCGGTGTTATAATAATAATTAGAGTAAGACCGCGCTAAGAAGAGCTCTGACAACTCTCAGGTACGATCTAGCGCGGTTGCCACATTTATCTTCCGTTACCATAGAATTTATTTGCCCAACAGAAATTTATTTTTCCCCCATAATAATATCAAATCTCTTTCCCTAATATAGGTGTAGCCCTCGCAATGGGTACTAGCTACATCATAGCTAGCTAGCTTTAAAAAAAAATCAATACAAGGGATTTTTTTGGAAGAAGAATCACCTATGTGTCACAGCAAAAATGTTGTTTATCATCATAACTGACGAAAGTATCAGTCAAAAGAAACAAACAGAAAGTATTGTGTTAAGATTGTTTACAAAATCATAAATAAACTTATCACTTCTTCTAAACACATACTGTTATACCTTTACCCCCCCCCCCAAAAAAAAAACTACTTCCGTTATAGAACGGCATTCAACTGTAGACAGTTTAATGCCATTTACTGTAGAAATCCTACTTCGCAGTAGTCCATCAGAGCCTGTACATCAGATCTTCCGTACGATGTCTCTGAATTACCACTCATAGTTTCATCATCTGTTGCATCGTCGTCACTGCTGTTATCGCTGTCTTGCAACGAGATCACCAGTTCTTCTACAGTGTTTTCAAGTAAACCTTCTTCCTTCTTGTAGTTCAAAATTATTTGCAAAGTATGATCCACGATTTTTTCCACTTTGCTAGAGTAATTTCTTTAATCGCTTCCAATATTAAACCGCGAACACTTTGCATGGTGAATGTCTTGTTGTTTTCCGCAACGTAACCTTTTAATTGTACCCAAATCAACTCTATTGTGTTGTAATGGCAATGATAAGGGGGCGACATGATAACTTTTATGTCCTGCTGTCTTGGCTAATTCGTCGATCTCAAAACGTTCTACCGTGTCTTTGTAAAGTCGAACAAACTGAAGTAATTCAGCCTTGTTCATTGAAGAACAAAAATCTCGATTTTCTTCAAGCCATTTTAACACCGCTTCTTTCCTTGTAGACGTGGTAAGCGCTTTATTTACCTTTATATTGTGAAACGATGCATTGTCCAAAACAATAGTGGAGCGAGGAGGATTATTCGTGAGAAGAGAGTCTTCAAACCACGACTTAAATTTTTCGGATGTCATTTCCTCGTGGTAGTTCACTGTTTTTTTCGACTGGAAAAGAAGCATGCAATGTGGAACAAACCCATTTATTGACCCTGCATGTAAAAGAATGAGACGACCGCCTTTTCCTATTGGGGTTTTAGAAGTACCACGAATTGAGTTGTCTGTCCAACCCATAGACCTGCATTCGCCCATGTTTCATCAACCCACACTATTTCCTCAACAGGAATACGAGTTATTTCCCGTAAAAACCGGGCACGATGCGCCACTACATCTTCCCTCTCAAGAAGAACAGTTCTTCCGGATTTTTTTTTCCAAGTGAAGCCTAAGTTGTGCAAAATTTTGCTCAGACTACTTTTCCCTCCCTTGAACAATCCACTTTCCTTCAAAGACACCAGAAGTTTTTTTTTTTTTTTTTGTTGTTGTTGTTGTTGTTGGGTATTCTTTCCTCTCATAATAATCGTGGATATGACGTCGAATAGAATCTATGTCAAAATAATCCAAATTTATGACTGTGCATGGCCTATTACGTTTTTTTCCTGGGGTAGATACAGTTTCTGTCGGTTCGGCGAGGTCTTTCGGACACTTCTCTTTTGTGATTCTTTTTACAGTTGCAGGGCTAATGTGTAAAGTTGAAGCTACTCTTTCAATCACTTTATTCAATGGCAATAAATGACTGTAATTGTCACGTTCTTTTTAGAAATATTTCCTAAGATCAAACACAAAGTCCTGTGCCTGACTTGTTAAGGGCATCCCCTTTCCACACTTCTTATGCACTTCAGCCATTGTGTTCATAAACTCAAACACACAGACATACACACACTAAATTTATACGTTAAGTCTATATGAATAATACGAAAACAAACTATGTTCCACTGACGAATGAAAATAACAACAATTACACCACTATATTCACATCAATGCACTGAGATAATAGCACACATTACATAGCACAAAACAACCCGACAACAGAAAAACTTTCACAGTACTGAGTAGGTATAAATCCGACAACACTGTCCTGTTACCATGGAGACAACCTAGTGTTTCCAAATGTATTTTTGTGGATCTAAACCTATCTTGCCCTTCACATAATGATTTTTTAAGAAGTATTCTACGAAAATACAAACACAGCTGGATCATGTTCGTTACTTTCCTACTATTCCATTTCTAAATCAGTCCTTATGGAAAGCTCTTTATAACGGTTTCTATAATATACAGACTATGTATATGTTTTTTTCGGATGTCAACAAATTGCCTACATACTTCATTAGAAATTCTAGAAATTTCAGCTTGACATTCCAAATCACGGATCATTGCCCTTGAACTATAAAAGAGCCGTATACTGACACACTCACTACCCTATTCGCTTTCAATTCCACGAAAACCTACTTCCTACGGCGACAGGGAGGTGGACCGGTTGTTGTTCCATGTAACCCTTCTATTTCTGTAGCATTCTTGTCAAAAGGACAGAGTTGTATAAGTGGAAAAAGAAAAAAAAAATACAATCATTACTGTAGCCAGAACGTCAGGCCTAGTGGAACTACGTTGTGCTGGAACGCTGAGAAGTAAAGTAGGATTTTTTTTAAAGAAAATCTACTTTGCAAATATTTCAACTTATAATCTAATTCAATCATTGATAAAGTAATTCGATTCCTTTCTCGTGATGTCAAGTGTTCGCTTTGATTCTTGTTGCTATGACAGTTCGCAACACTGTTGTCAACTTACACAATGCTAGACCATGTCAAAGCTCAGGTTATGATGGCCTTAGTCTAGCTATAGTAGTAATAGTAGTATCATTGATAATTATGTTGTCTGATGTAGGATACTTGAAGGGAATAGTACTTGGAACTATACAAAGGATTTAGCTCGAAATGCCTCTTTTTGGCTCGACTCGACTCGAAACTCGATCCGAATTCGAGTCGAATTTGGGGAAATTTTTCGAGCCGAGTTCTGGAGTGGAGCTCAAAGATGTCTGATTCGAATCGAGTCGAGTTTTAAAGGAAACTCGCTCGTGCCCATCTCTATTGTTTGCATGACGGGCATATAGATTTCTTTCGAGGGGGATAGAACCATAAACATATTATAATATATTTTAAAAATACTGAGTTTCACGGCTTTCTTCCCAGGAAGCGAAGGGATGGTAGCTATTCAGCATTTCTTATAAGTACTTTGTTTGAAATATGTAAAACAGTAACACGTGGACAACACAATATACACATATCTTCTTATCTTCAGTTTTAATTGGTGATTTCAATTGTAACTAACAATTACAATTAACAATGACAAGTTTCAATTGTCAACTGCAATTAACAATTAAACATTTCAATTGCACCCTTTGCGATTGGCAATTAACAAATAAAAGTTTAAATTGTCTGATGACCAATTAACAATTAACAATTGACGAAAATTTAATTGCAAATTTTATGATTAAATTCAATTGCAATTGAAATTAATTGTCAATTACAAATTGAAATCAAATGCAATTAATTTTCAGAGCAATTACTTTCAATTGATTGATCAATTGGAATTTATTTCAATTGACTTTGCCAACACTGCTGTCTAGTAATATAAATTATGCATCGCAAAAAACATTGTTAACCTTTTTTTTTTTTTTTGCACGAACACTTATATCATATTTGTAAGTGTCGGAGAAAATATTCTTTGTTTGGATTTAGAAATTGAATTTTCGAGTAAGATAGTACTTGAGAGAGATGCAATAAAGAAGAAGAAGAAAAATAGTATAAAAATGACTTTTATTGTGTCAAAATGTGAGAATTATGAGTTAGAGATTGAAATATTGCTACAGAGATTACATGCTCCAGTAATACAATCGTTAACTGAGAATACAAAATTTAAAACAGAAAACAAGTCTTACGATTTTCTTGATTCAGTCACTTCATGCACAGCAAAATTAAATCAAACTAAATCAACAATCAAGATAGATTAATAAAGGAAACAGAACAAAGATGTGTTCTGAATTTGTTGTTTTTGTATAGTCCGCGGGCGACGAGGAAGCTTTGTGCAAAGCTAGAAGGGGAAAGGAAGAAAAAGTCAAGTCTTTTTTTCTGAATCCGGAGATGGAAAATTGTTTATGCTTGGTCTTTTCGTGTAAGAGGGATGAGATACAGAGGTTGATTCCGTTATATTGAGCTGAATTTGAATGTACCGCGTACCTACGATATGTCGTGTTTCTACCAGCAATTGTGTCCGATATGTAGGTCACTTTTAGTGACTATTGCCCGGCATCGGAGTTCCCATTGCAGGAGACTGCTTTGCAGCTGGATCATGGATATTGCATCCTACTCCTCTTTACAGGCTTTTGGCAGGTCGGAGACGATGCGAAATCGATGGTGGGACATGCGCTGTTTGAAGGCTCCGAAAGCACGAGAGTCTATTGGGCTAAACTCTGGACTCTTGACAGGGGTGTCAGACAAGAAAATTGCCGAGTTCTATACGGCAATAGAACTCCAAGAGTTTTTTTTTTTTTTTGCCAACGACCGTGAGGTTTAAATCCCTATGAATGGTGAAGTTGATTGTCGCATGTGACGTCCTGCATTCGCTGGGCATCGCACGCTGTGTGGGGTATTCTCAGAGGTCGTTATACACCAAACCACACTCAATGGCGCCCGAGTTTTCCTAATGAGAAACCGGTTTCTAGCTGCTTGTTTCGCTATGGTGAATCAAAGACTGTGTCGCATATTTTCATATAATACAATTTACAGTGGTACGACCCACATGAAAATTATGCGCTTGACACGTTTCTAAGATGCGCAATGCTATGAACTTAGCGTTGGAAAGTGCAACATTGAACCCCTCAAAGAATTTATTGAGTTTTGGTGACATCAGAACTAATCTCAAACACACTGCTCTAATACGTGATTAATTACATAAAGTTTCTTACTTCGTGACAAATTCACGACAATTATCTGTGCATGCGCGGTTTAGTTGCAAATTTAAAATCCCTCAATATAACTTATTCAACTTCTATATTAACTGTTGGTGGCATGGTGTACAGTTAATTTACAGTACCTTGATCTTTACGATGAACCCCGCTCAGAGCTTATGGAAATTCGGTTTCCGTTAAATTGGCTGGTATCGCAGTATGTTGTGTATTTTGATCCCCTGTTGAAGAGCCTCAATGGGCACGAAGCCCGAAACCCCCATGTTTTCTTTTAGATATCCACTGATTAGTATCATCACTTAAAGGCATACGCTCCCTCGTAAACTGAAAATAATAATTAGGTCGCAAATAATAATTGAACGATTCTCACCAGGGTATACTAGGGCTTTTGAGGTCGCTGATTCCGAATCCGTTGTCGATTAACCTCCATCACTTCAAGTTCAAGGTTGTTTGAAGGCGAAATCGAGAGGGAACGTTGCAAAAATCTGAACAAATTTCGTAAAGTACATTCATGATTTTTGAGACGTTCGATCTGATTATGACATTTTCTTGCCCCTACAAGTTCATTTCAAGGTAATAGCAGGGTCATTTTAAGGTCAAACTTGAAAAACCGTCGGAATAATCTGAAACAATTCTTAGATAGGCTTTAGGGTAGCTGATTCCGAATCCGAGGTTAGTGTCAATCGAATTTACCAGTAAGATTGTCCATTTAGTTTTCCAGGCAGCCATTTGCAGTGTCTTTTTCTCCAATAAAGATTTGGTCTGTATTCTACATCTCACCATTCTTGAACTTCAACCTCCAGTATTTTACATTCATTTTCATCGTTGTTGACATTACTATTACCAGCATCTTGTACGCAATCCAGTAGAGCTCGACTAGGGTATTTGAGTTGTTGTTGATGTCGACCCTATCCTCAAAAGCAGGACATTGGCTACACATGCCAGAGTTGGCGTGGGTAAATGAAAATTTGACCCACGACCCACTGACCGACCGTGACCCGCCCTGACCCACCACCCACCATGAACCACTCTCATCCACTGTGATCTACTCTGACTCACCAAAATCCATCGTCATCAACCCTGACACATGACCCACAGCCTCTTCTCTACTGACTAAAGAGTTTACACTTGCAATAAAGCAATACTGTGAAATTGTCACTAATCGGAGTTTGAATTTCTACGGTCAATCGCTCCTGCACCACTCTGTTAAAATAACGGTGGATCTGACCTTTACGATATACAGCAAATGATAAAGTGTATGTCAGTGAGGAAATTGAAGTACTTCAAGGTGAGGGGAAATTAGTGTGTGCCTAAAATATACTTGTACTAAGAGAGTAATCTTGCAAGTGTTCATTTCTCAACACATTCCAAAAGAAACTTCTATTCGCAGGAAAATACCCCTGTACAATATGGAAAATGTTATGATTTCTCAGTTCTTAGTATTTTTCTCACAAAAGACTTGAAAAAATCAGTTTTTCCTAGCCTATAAAGCTGCTTGTGTACCCTCTGTGAGAGCATCTCCATAAAGTATGCTCATATTTGTAATTTGTGTAATCACTAAAACACCACGTTAAATTTCAGTTACAAATATGAATAATTGCAATTATTATGAATATTTATTCAAAGTAGTTTACCTTCTAGTTTATAAAAAGCAAAGAAGAGACTTATTAAAAATCACATGCAAAGTTCAATAACATAAATAAGCCATTAGTAATACAAGTATACACTTTCCATTACTCGTAATTTGCCAACTTAAAACAAATCTGAAATCGGGCTTATTTCCTGTTGGCCTCCAGAACTTTTTCGTGGTAAATCATCTGCAGCGGAATGATTTCCATCCTTCAACCAAGAAATAACTAGCTCGTTTACTTTGAGCTTGTATAACTGTGGGTCATTAAAATTTATGAACAACAAGTTAGACAATGTTGAGCACTTAGTCTATTTCTAATATCAGTCACCTGTAAATGCATAAGGGGAAATTCCCGTTTGCACTCTGTCGTGGAAATTGATAATACTTCTACCCGATGTAGAAAATTCTGCAACTCCTGATCGACAATCTGCTTGTTAGACTTAAGTCTAATAACGATTTTTCTTGATCAGTTTTGAAATACTCAGCAAGAAGTATCATCTCTCTACCACCATACAACATATTTTCCATGTCAGTTGGCAATGTCGACTCATGGAGAACAGAAACTTCATCTACCAGGCCTTCGATAGAGAATCTTGTGAATAAATTATCAATTAAAGCCTGATAAACTGATGATTTCTTATTTGTTTATAAATTTAATTTTTTGTAATTACACATGAAGGTTTGATGCCATTACCAAGTTCCCTCCCCCGTCTAGGAAGCGAAAGGGAACGAGGTTCCTGGAAAGTGTCCAGAGGTGAATGGGAATTCCCCTCCTTCTTCCCCTTCAATTACCACACTGATGTTCGCCATGCGCCAAATTACGAGGAATTTCAATTAAATTATCATAGTATAATTATTTCCTTGTTGAATTATCGATACTTTTCAGTGGAAAAAGGGATGAAATTTGAAAGTTCCAAATCAAGGTAAGTAGACCAAGGTAAAGGGAAAAAGAGTGTAAAATTTTCCATATAATTATGCGTACAATCCAAACTTAAAATTTCCGTGTAATTAAGCTTACAGTACAAATTCTATGTCTATTTTCTCATAACTTTATGGGTTGATTGTTCTGTGCTGTAAGCGCTCCATTTAATAAACATAAGCTTCAGCAATTATTATAGTAGAAAGCAATGGATATATGAAGCTAAGCACTGTATTTTTGTTTCTGATTTTTCTTTTCTTAAATAACATCGATCGTTTTCGATCATTTTTACAAACCAACTCACTATCAATTTTCCATATATAAAAAGTTCACCCCCCCCCATAAAGGGTAATTTAAAAAAAATGCTAGGATACATTCTGTTTATTTTCAATAAAGAGTTAATACACTGAATTTCAGCTCAGTAAGTTTAACGGCGTGCGATATACTATGTTTTTTCGCAAAAAAAAATCGGATCCTCACTACCTCCTTAGGATATTATGCATTATAATGAAAGGAATATAACATCCCAGTTTGGATTAAGGCCTAACTATATACCAAAAGTAATTTCATTTGACTTCGCAATTTGACCGTGATGATCAGGCACACATAGTTACATTCATTTTTTTATATAATAATTTATATATTACAGTGATTCTAAAATGTATTTTTTTCCAGTAGTTAGCTCTATAAACTCACAGGTCTCGAAAGCCAAGTAGTAGTGTAAGTCCTATTGCTATTATTACTATTAAAAATATAAATATCCAAAAGCGCATGAAGTTCAGTTTTTCACTTGGTTAGATATAATCACTTCAGGTAAGTAGACAGAAACAAATGGAAAGGGGAAATGAAGGTCTTGAAAGTGAAACGAAGACAAATTTACCAGTCTTCAGAAGATACTGTCTACAATGCAGTGAGCAGAGTGGTCGGTAAATCATACTGAGTCGGTGGGTCGCAGTGGGTTACGGTGGATGGTGGGTCACAGTGGGTCACATTCTGTTGACCCACGACCCACTGGCCCACTCAGAAAACTTGACCCACTTGACCCACTGACCCACTCCATCTCTGCCCTGTGCTGTAAGCGCTCCATATAATAAACATAAGCTTCAGCATTTATTATAGTAGCAAGCAATTGATATATGAAGCGAAGCACTGTATTTTTTGTTTCTGAATTTTTTTCTTCACTAATATCGATCGTTTTCGATCATTTTCACAATCCAACTCACTACCAATTTTCCATATATAGAAATCCCCCCCCCCCCAATAAAGGAGAATTTAAAAAAAAAATGCTAGGACACATTCTGTTTATTTTCAATAAAAAGTTAATACACTGAAATTCAGCTCCGTAAGTTTAACTGCTTGCGAGATACTCATTTTTTTTTTCGCAAGAATTCGGATCCTCACTACCTCCTTAGGATACGTATTATAATGAAAGCAATATAGCATCCCAGTTTGGATTAAGGCCTAACTATATACTATACCAAAAGTCTTTCATTTGACTTTGCAATTTGGCCGTGATGATCAGGCGCACTTACATTCCTATTTTTTATGTAATAATTTACATTATAGTGATTCAAAAATGTATTTTCTCCAGTAGTGAGCTCCTCCAAAAACTCTCAGGCCTAGAAAGCCAAGTAGTAGCGTAAGTCATATTGCTATTATTACAATTACAAATATAAATATCCAAAAGTACCTGAAGTTCTTTTTTCACTTAGATACTCACCTCAGGTAAATATACATAAACAAGTGGAAAAGGAATGGAAATAAAGGTCCTGAAAGTAAAACGCAGACATATCTACCAGTCTTCAGAAGATACTATCTATAATGCTGTGAGCAGAGTGAGTCGGTAGATCAGACTGAGTTGGTGGGTCGCAGTGGGTCACGGTGGGTGGTGGGTCGCAGTAGGTCATGGTGGGTGGTGGATCACAATGGGTCCCATGCTGTTGACCCACGACCAACTGACCCACTCATAATACTTGACCCACTTGACCCACTGACCCACCGATCCACTCGCCCACTCCATCTCTGACACATGCACAATAACTTAATGTCCTAGCACCGGACTTACAGGAGCAATAATGCTCTAATATCGAACCATCTATTTGCATGGCCAATAATACGTCGTCATTCACTGCAAAGCGTATCCAAAGCTGATATCGAGTAGCGTTTCATTTCTAAATCTTGAAAACATTCTAAAACGTAACAATCCTGACTCAAAAATGCATCTATATAATTGAAGAATATCTGTAATTTCATAGTCTAGACAAAGACTTTCTTTTTGCTACACTAAAACGCTATGATTATATATATATATATATATATATATATATATATATATATATATATATATATATATATATATATATATATATATTCGACGATTTTCCAAGTTTGACCTTGAAATGAACTTGTAGGGTCAAGAAAATGACATAGTCGGATCCAGCGACTCAAATAATAATAATAATAATAATAATAATAATAATAATAATAATAATAATAATAATAATAATAATACATTTATGTATTTTTGTTCAGATTTGTGCAACGTTCCCTCTCGATTTCCCCTTCAGATGACCTTGACGTGATGGAGGTTAACCGACCTCGGATTCGAAATCAGCGATCCCAAAAGCTCTAGTATACCGTAGTGAAAATCGTTCATACTTCATAGATAAAATGTCGACCTAATTATTATTTTCAACTTACAAGGGAGCGTATGCCTTTAAAGTTGATGTAAATGGACAAGTTTTGCAGATAGATGTCACTACAGTCTTCGTATCTCTCTCATGTATTTTTTACCTTTCACGAAAATTCACTATTTTTCTTACAAATTTCATCCTAGAAACCAACTTTTAGAGAAGGAACATCGTAACATATCGAATGCAAGAATCCATGCCGATTTTTTAATTTAGAATTGTCTTCATTTTTCAAGTGGCTTCCTTTTTTTTTAGTGTGTTTTTCCGCAGACGATAACGTCGTCTCTTCGGGAGTGATTGAGATAGACATTGGTTATGAGTTATCACATATATGGGCTATGAGGTTTAACAACAATAATAAAGTAAGTCACTTTATTCATACACAGGTGAATTATTATTGTTGTTGTGAAACAGAGATAGTACAAACTAGAAGCACAGATATGAATATGAAATATTAACATGTAGTATTGAGGACAGATAGCAGATAACAGTGATCACATGTAAGGATGATGAATTTTTAGAAGGAGATGTTTATTCAGTGAGCGAAGCGAATGATGAGATGAAGTGCTTGGACGCCACAGTACACAGGGAAGAGTTAGTATTCACAAATGAGCTTATCTTCTGTGTTGGGGCTACTCAACACTGATGATAGACACGGGGGAAGCCCTGGTTAGGTGGAGTCACTGTGCAGACGATGGGTAGATGTGCGGATTGAATTCTGATGGATGATAGGTAGCAAAGAAATGATGGTCAGGGTGCTCTGGATGCGTCCGGCTATAGATGGAGAGGAGATGTCGCAGTGGAGGATAGTAATATGTAGGTAAGGCGAAAAGTCTACTATCAATGTGTATGGTGTCCATAAGCGTATGATGGTGTATTCTCCATTTCTTGTCTATGTAGCGAGAGCGAAGGTCTTCCAGATGTCGAGTGATGTGCGGGAATGTTAGTCGTTCGTATAAGAGACGTGTCGGGCTGGGTAATTTGATTCGAAATGCGAGACGCAAAGCATGGCGTTCTATAATACGTAGACGCTCGTAGAAATCATCACTCGCACTAACCCAGGCAGTGTGACCGTGAGTGAGACATGGGCGAAGAAATGCCTTGTACGTGTTTAGAACAGTATCTGTATGCAAACCCCAGGTAGTACCGACGAGCCGCTTCAGGAGATTTAAACGATTTTGCGCTTTCTCCTTGATGGAAAGAAGATGAGGTTTCCAAGATAACTTGGCGTCGAAGGTTACACCTAGATATTTAGCAGTAGTGCTAGGGTGGATGGGTATACCGTCTACATTAATGTTAAGTAATGATGGATTGCGGCGTACTCGACTGCGTCTCTTGTGTGGAATGATGACGAGAGCCTGGGTCTTAGTACAATTTAATTTCAACTTCCATCTACTGCACCAGTTGGTAAAAGCATCTATGGCTTTTTGCAGAGAGATGTTGATTTGGTGCATAGTTTTGCCACAAGCGAGCAGTGCGGTATCGTCTGCAAATGTGAAGGTATAAATAGGCTCAGGCATGACAGGCAGGTCACTGACGTACAAGATATATAATAGTGGCGATAAGGCTGAACCTTGCGGAACACCGGTGTAAGGAAAAATAGGGAAAGATAAACTGTCGTTGATGGAGATGTATGCAAGACGATTCGTAAGAAAGTGGTACACCATACGTATATATGCGGCAGGAAGATTGAAGAAGTGTAACTTATACACAAGACCATTATGCCACACGCGATCAAAGGCCTTTTCAAGATCGAATAAAAGTAGGCATGAGGGTGCAGTTCTATTATAATGGTTCGTAAGAATAGTGCTAAGTCGTAAGAGGTTATCAAGAAGACTATGCTCAGGACGGAAATCAGCTTGGTGTTTAGGTAACAGATCATGTATTAGCAAATGCGTATGAAGTCTGCGGACTACGATGCGCTCAAAGATTTTGCCGAGTGTGGACGTGAGCTGAATTGGCCTATAAGAAACTGGATCCGTTTTATCTTTGTGGGGTTTCAGAAACATTAGCACTTTAGAGACTTTCCAAGTAGGTGGATAGTAGCCGGTTCTGAGGACAAAATTGTAAAGCCTTGCCAAAATATGTAGCAAAATAGCAGGGCCTTCTTTAATATGTCGGTAGGTTATACCATCAAACCCTGGCGCAGTGTTTTTCTTGTGACGTATCACGTCTGTAATATCCACTGGCGTTATTGGCAATGTTAAAGGATGCTGGTCATCCAGAGTATGGTCGACGGTAATTTGAAGATATCCATTATGAGGGTTGGTATATCTGGCAATGCGTCTGTAAAGTATCGACCTATCTCGAAAAGAAGTTTCTGGTGTAAAGGTGGTCTGAAGAACATGCGCAAAGGCATCCGCTTTCGCAGAGTCCGTTGTAAGAGCAGTATTCTTGTCTAGTAGAGGATACTGAGTGGTGCTGGTTTTCCCTATTAGCCGATTGAAATGTTTCCAATACTTAGTTGGATGACTTTCCTCTGCTAAAGCGTTAACTGTCTTTATCCAGTTGCGTTTTTTGTATGCTCGGATGCAATTTTGAACCATACGAAGGTACTGACGATGAAGTCGCAGTGTGACATCGTTACGGCTGTGTAGGTATTCCTTATACGCTTTCCGAGCTAGAGATATGAGTGAGAGATAATGAGGTGGTAGTTTAGGCCGGTAAAGATTACCTGTGGTTACAGGAATGTGGTTTGCACCGCTGTTTTGAATGCTTTGCGTAAGGCGATCTAAAGTGGTGTCAAACGTAGGAATGTCAGATGGAAGTTCAATATCTGCTAGTGTGTCATGTATATCCTGCCGATAGTCTAGCCAATTAGCACGCTCAAAATTTGGCCGGGAACGGAGAAATTCCTGAGGTGGTTTTGATCGATTAGGAAAATTTATGTCTACCTTTATAGGATCATGGTCGCTACCAATAGAATCGAGGACACTGATATCAAGGTATGGTACTATACTAGAGGAGGCAATCACCACAACAGGAGTTGTATTAGAGGATGGACGAGTCGCTCTAGGCAGTGGACAAATTTCGCCGTTCGTGTGAGTGTTAATGAAATCGGAAAAAGAGCGTTTTTCGATAGCACTTCTGCTATGATAGTTAATGTCAGCCATGACGATATAGGAGCGGAAATTATTATCCAGGTAAGTGAAGAACGAAGTGGGTATACGAACATATGGTCGGATATATATGGTTGCTACAGTGATAGGTCTGGAGTTGAAATAAATGGTGACAATATTATGCTCCGGTAAAGATTCAGTGAATCTATGATTAATAGTTTTGCTGGGTAACTTATGTTTAGTTCCGATAGCTGTTCCGCCATTAGCTCGCTGGCCCGGTGGTCCATCGTGGCGTATGAATTGATAGCCAGGAAAATAAACAGATTGTTTGGGAGTCAGGAAGGTTTCGTTCAGGAGAAAACTATGAACCTTGTGCTCATTTAATAAAGCAGTAAGTAGGTCTTTTCTGGTACAGAGTGACTGTATATTGAGGTAAAGTAACGTAATAATGAAGCCCGTATCCATGATATATGACAATTAAACTTCGGTTGTGAGTGGATAGATTTGAAAATGTACTGTCTGTCCGGAATAGGTTGCTTTGACATCTAGGTTGTAGAGTAGTTTAGTTGCATAGACAACTTGGTGAATTATGTGAGTCCGTAAGAAAGGATGTATATTTTGGAGAGCTAGACTAAAGAAGCGAATCATGTCTTCGACTGTAACTGGTTCTCTGAGAGAATTATGCGGAGGCACTGGTGTATCTGGTGTACGTAAAGGCACCACCAGTTCGGGTTTAGTGGGTTCAGGTTGAGGTTTGGCCTTACATTTATAGCTGTAAGTAGGATGCGCATCATGGCAGGTGTTGCAATTTGGTGGCGCTGCTCCATTAGGACAGTCTTTAGTCAAATGATTTTGGCCGCAGTAACCACATTTAGAAGTGTTCGGACAGTTAGATGTCTGATGCTGGTTGTAAACCTGGCACTTTTCACAGCGAATCGGAAGGGGTGGAGGTGTGCGAGATGGTTCTACTTTATGGCGGCGTTTAAATATGTAGGCCCCATATTGTAATAAATGGTCAATAGCTTGCTGTTCGTTTGTCAGAACTCTAACTAGATAGGTCGGACCAGTATTGTTGCGTATGCGAATACATTTTTGGATCTTGACGCCTTCAGCAGTAAGCTCTTCTTCCACTTCCGAGTCAGTTATCTCGGGATCGACACCCTTGATGACGACAGATAATAGCGGTGGTTTTCTTGGTGGTGGAGCTTGCGTCTGACGTTTTGGTTGCAAGATAGTAATATTTGCATTCTTGCCAAAGATCTCAAAGGAAGCCTTGTTACGAACGTGGCGATGAAAATCTGGGTTCTTTGACTTGAGAATGACACCATTGTTAGTGAAACGAATCTCGGCTATCTCCAATCGTGGCACATATTTAACAAGCTGTTGAAAAATATGCTTCGAATTTTTGAATTTAGTATCAAAGTTTGTCAGAAGGAAATTATAAATTTGATCGCGAGATGGAGTTGGTGTAGGGTCAGAGCTAGTGGAAGGTTGGATGTCCATACTCAAGTCCTGGTCATCAGCAGTGTTAACATTGGCCGCCTCAGGAGCAGACCCCGAACGGGGACGCTTATCAACCGACTTATCCGAGGTATCCGATTCCCGCCTAGTGCGCCTACGTTGATCCCTAGCCTGGGGGGCCACAGGTGGTAGTTTATGCATCGGGCCAGCGGCCCTTCAAAAGTGATGAATGTAAATGTATAGATGATACTCGAAACCAGCTGAGAAGAAATGAAAAGAGATGAGATGAAAACAAAAATACAGGTTTGAACCTTCCAAAAGGCACAGAATCCTTTTGTCCACCCTGTAAAAAGCGTATTTGCACCGATCTCAGAAATACGTATTGCTATACTTCGTCATCGGAAGGTGCAATAACTACTTTAAGACAGGTTAGGCTAACCCAGAGAAGAATTCAGTGGCTTCCTTGTTGAAATTGATATCCAAACCTTTAACAATATAACGGTTTCGAGAATGAAGAAAATTTTGAATAAAAAGAAATCGGCACGGATTGTTGCCTTCGATAAGTTAGGAAGTTCCTCTTCTAAAAATTTGGGGTCCCTAGGTTGAAATCTGTAAGAGAATTCGTGAATGTTCATGAAAGATAAAAAAATATAAGAGAGATACGAAGCCTGTAGTGATATCTACCGACAAAACTTGTCCCTTTAAACCATCCATAAGTGACGATAATAATCAGCGGATATCTCAAAGCTCGGGGTTTTTGGACTTCGTGCCCATTGAGACTTTTCATCAGGGGACCAAAAAACACAACATACTGCAATACTAGCCAATTTAACGGAAACCGGATATCCATAAGCTCTGAGCTGGATACTTTGCACGAGGAAATCACGAATCAGTATCGCAACCGAAATTTCAAGTAATAAACTATTGCTATTTGTGTACAGTGGGGTGTTCAATTTGTACCAAAGAAATCAGATCAAAAATTGCCATAGCCAAAGAGGCATTAAACAAGAAAAGACCACTCTTACCTAGCTGGTTTAATGTTGGACTAAGGAAGAAGTTAGACAAGTGCTATATATGTACTCCCATGCGCAAAAAAAAAAAAAAAAAAAAAAAGCGCGTATACTGTAACTCACGTTTTTCCGTATTTATTCCTTTTTCCTTACGTTTATGGGTAAAATTGAGTTATTAGTATGTGGAGAAAATAGAGAGCAATCCATCTAAGGAGATATTTCCAAAAAATATAATAAAATAATAAAAATATAAACAAAAAACAAAATTATGCTCGGTTTTGTGTATACTGGCAACGATGATTTCTAGGGATTTTTTTCAGTAGCACAGCACGATTGCGGAGGGAATTCAGTAGGGTAGTCGAGGAGATGGATCAAGGAACTGGATACTGGACAAAATGTTGCATTTATTGGTTAAAACCTAGTGTGTAGATTGCCTGTCAAATATAAATTAGCTTCTGTAACTAAGATGCCGTACGAAAATATAGAATTAAACAGAAAAACTCTTATGTTAAGGTTCGAAGCGATACGCACCATGGTTATGAAGATTATTTCTTAAGAAAAAAGAACAAACACAACGTAGACTCTGTGGTTAGGTGGATAGAGTGGCGGACTCGTAGTTATTTTATTACTTTGACACCACATCGAATCCCATCCTATCCTATCCCATTCTTTTTTTTTTTTTTTTTTTTTTACAAAACATTATAATTTTCATGTTAATAAGAACCGAAGCAATATACTAAGGACAACTTATTGATATCCAGGATTACAGTATTATTGGTAATAGCTATTGTTTTCAGTTCATGTTGTTGTATAGCTTCTCTCACCCTGTTTTCTTGGGAAAATAACAATTTTGTCTCCAACAAAATGTAAAGAATATATACGGACAGAAAAAGACATCTTAGTATCAAACGTGATTTATCGTGATGAAATGGACTAGTTTGCCATTATTAAAAAAAAAAAAAAAAAAAAAAAAAAAAAACTAAAGTAAATTACTGAAGTTGACTTCCCTTTAGCTTTTAGCTAAAGAATATTTTTTTCTTTATAAGACTATACTTTATGAGGCAAGGTGTGTGATCATACCCACACATTTAGCTAGGGAGTGAAAGATAATCGTATATACAATCATTTTACAGGTTTAGGTGCGTGAAACACCAATACACCCTGGTCTCGCTTATCCGACCATTCTTTGTTACACATACCGTATGATATATCACTGCAGAAAGCACCAATCGGCAAGAAGAACCGCAAGTTGTGGTCTTAATCTATTTTTCATGCTTTGAAGTATATCGCCTAGCGCGCCCGTCTACACGTTGACTCATACATCTATCATTCAGTGCAGACACGTATCCAGGTTTTCTATTCGGAGGTGGCCCAACACGAATCCTCGTAAGCACGTAATTCTAATGTTTTAAAAATGTCAATATCAATAATAATAATAATAATAATAATAATAATAATAATAATGCAACAGTTCTGTATTTCTCTTAAACTTTTTCCTGCTTTTATTTATAAACCGGTTTACTTTGGAAACTGCATTATAGCACAAACAAATGAAACATAATTTGGAGAGAAATGTAACTAAAGAAAACTGTCTGCTACGTATATCACATAACAAAACAAAAATAGCAATAAGGCATTGAGTGTATCGTTCTAATATATTAAAGTTAAAAACAGAACGGAAACAAAATGTTAATCCTATTTAATTCCTGTTTTTTAATTCCAAATGGTATAATGGCATTATGGTATGTTCTTAGAATTATAACAAGACAGCATATTGCCCAAAGTTTGGACACTGACTATTAGTAAACTGATATAAAAGAATCTCAAAGAGTAAAAGCATGTTTATTGAAAAGTGCTTGAGTTACGGAGGGGGACAGCCCTCACGCCCTCACGCTGGATACGTCCCTGATTCAGTGCAGTGCAGTTATTTGTTATAAAACATTATTATTAGATGTGTAATATGTAAAATTATACCATAAGTTTTACTTTTAACAGGTCTTTTCTTAACACATCCATATTATCCAGCGTTCTGCCTGCCTGTTTATGTCGGATAAGCGAAATTCTACTGTATTTCCAAAGCTAGCATATACATGAACTAGAATTGTATTGTCCTAGAACAGACAATAGTGTGAAATGTTTATATTAAAAGGCTGGAATAAAAAAAAATACTGTTTTGGTAGCGTGAGAACAAATTAAAAACAATTCAATATATTTCCTAGGTATTAGATTATCATCTTATTGTGTCGATATGTATTCTTTAGTTTTAAAAGTCATACCATTCTCAATATTCTTAAGGAAATCGAAAGAAAAACTCCTATGTGCCTCTTGTGGCAAAGCGGCTTAAGTGCGTGGTCTGAAACGTTAAGGTATAGATAGAGTACCCGTACTTCAAAAATGCAAATCCGGGACGCTACTAAATTACGAGAATCTTTGAAATGCTTAAACTTGAAAGAAGTGCTGAATACTAATTTACTTTTCTCCATTAGATAGAGTTGTTCAAGCATTACGTTATCACATTTTTATTCCTTTCACTAGACCTTCTTCCAAGGGCGCCGATTTCTCTGTATTTTTTTGGGGGGGAGGGCATTCAAATGCAGACGATATATATTAGGATTTTAAGGCAAATTGCATTCAAATTATGCCAAATATTGTATATTCATAAATACATGAGCTTTGGGGGGCCCGGTCCCCTAGGATCGGCGTCCTTGCCTTCTTCCTAGTTAAGCAAACGTAAGCTGATGATTTTCTCCCTTCCCCTGGTAAGCAAAATTGTTTTTGTTTCTCAAGATTTGTTGTGTTTCGTGAAATAACAACAGGAATTTCCAGATTACTTAACCACCTAAATGAATGTTTTCACTTAGAGCCATCCCGTCGATTCGCTTTGCCTAGGACTAAAATAAATTAAGGGTCAATAATGAAAGAGACATGTGGATCGAAGATCTTTCTTTGTTCGAACTTTGATTTTTTCAAATCCATGATGGGAAATTATATTATGTGTACAATTTTCGAAATTAATAGTATACAATCGTAAAAAAAATCTTACAAAACGATGGCTTATTGCAAAATACTTTGACTCAAAGAATAAATTACAAGTAATAAACTTGTTACTTTTCCTGAAGAGTCTAAGTCTTGAATGAGACAGAGGCTCTTCAGCGTAGTGCTTGGAAAGATTGCCTCACTTGTTCTACCTTCCCGTGACGCAGCCTTGATTCGACTTGATTCTAAACGGATTATTCAGAAGTCGAAGTCGGAAGATGTTTCCCATTTTTCCCAAACACTCTTGGTCGATTACAATCTGCCTCACTTGTGAGGGGACAACCCCATGCCGTAAGCGTAGGTGGACTACCGATAGGCAACTAGCGACATGTCTCCAAAAATTGGTGGTCCCGCAGCCAAAAATTGGTCCCACTTCCGCTTTGAAAATTATACCACCACTGGCAGAGAAGCGACGGAACGCCAACGAACCACAAAATTGTTCCCCTAAAATACGTTAAATCGCCTTTGCATTAAAGTGAGTCTACAAACATTTTTAAAAAAAGTAAAAATAAAGTGCCCTGAGCTAGGCGTGAACCACCAACCTTAGGGTTATTAGTTGCGTGTTCTTCCGAATTCGCCACGGAGGCTATTATGAAGACACAGCTTGTAGAGTGATAAATCGTTGAAGTATTTTTAATATTTCTAATCAGAGTGCTCTATTAACCGTGTATATTTGACGATAACTGTTTGGAATAAGATCAAATGCACTCGTAATGTAATTTTATAACAAAATGGCAAGCGTCTATTTACTTTTTTCATAGTTCTCCCATATTCACTTGCTAGTGATCGGCGACAGTTGTCAACTAAATTCATACAATTATACGCACCCATCTCAAGATTTTTCACTTTATGATGTAAAGGCAGGAGTTACCCTTGACCCCCGGAGCTCAAGTATTGTCCTTATAATAACAATTCGTCAGGGAAAAGTAATATATAATAATAACCGCATGCACATGACTGGCAATAGTTCGTGTTGGTCCCTTTGCGATTCTCCGAGACAAATCAAAGGAGCGGGGATCAAAATGAAGTCCTCGCTGTTACGTGGTGGTAACTTCAATATCCCCGATTCTAGATATCTGCTTCGACTCGACGAATCCCTGCCACTAGTGGCACAATAGCGGCAATCCTTCGACGCGTCGCTATATTGACGATCGCCATTTACCAGCAAGTGGGCCACTAGGTGTTGGCGACGTTTACGGCATGGAGAAGCTAATAAACAAACAAACCAATAAATAAATCTAAAACCGTATAAAAATGTTTTCCGAAAATTTACATCTAGCAAAATCATTTGTTGGTACTCCAGAACTGCAAATTCACCTGTATTCATAATTTACTTCTATCGTAGTTTTGATATGAGAATGATGTGTCTGAAACTGTAACACAGGTCATTAAGACTTTTTTTTTGCTTTAGTCAGATTTAGCAGTTTTACTTAGCAGTTAGTCAATTTGGATCTGTGATTTTAGAGTTTTAGAGATTTCCTTAAATTTTTCATTTCTACAACAGTTGGCAACTAACACCATTAACGTATCTCTTTCGATATTTCCATAGGCAATGGCTTGGTCACTCCCAGTATATTTCATACAATGAACTACGGTGTCTTACTCCATTAATCCGAACTACATTTAATATCCAACAACTCTGTACATTTTCTCTTAAATCTGCAAACTTTCTACTAGGTTAAAACTGAGTATTTTCTATTTTATTCCTTTCTTGCTAAAACGAAAGTGTTCTTTAGACAACCTGAAATGATGACTCTATATTATATTATGTTGCATAGGGCATTTTATGTAGCATATCATTTGACAGTTGGACACTTTCTTCGTATATTGAAAGCAACAGGGATTAAGTCCTTCTACACTTACATGAGAAGTAAACCAACTCTTTTTAATTCGTGGAATTGTGCCAATGCACTAGGTCCAGAGAGTTTTTAATTTAAGATTATTATTATTATTATTATTATTATTATTATTATTATTATTATTATTATTATTATTATTATTATTATTATTATTATTTTGACTTATGTTTTCCTGAATATTAAGCAATATTTCACAAAATGCTGGTATTTTTAAACAAATGTGTTCGATATCAAGTTTTCATAAAGTAGTCACTCTCTCCTATAAATAATTTCAGAGGGGCCGCGGTGGCTCAGTGATAAAGCGTTCACCTTTGGTGCATGGGATCCTTGGTTCAACCCCAGCTCGCACCAAGTGAATTTTGTGGTGGACAAACACCATGTGCATGGGTTTTCTCGGGGTTCTCCCGTTTTCTCCCACTTTCTTCATTCCACCATTTCATTCATTTCTCATCATCACCGTGTCCTTTAGCCTAGTCGGTATAACCGTGGGTCGTAAAACTTAAAGATTTGATCTCAAATAATTCCAACCCAAACAGTTGCAGGAAGTATGTCATTTCGAATAAAACAAACTACTCTATAAAATTCTGAGTATTATTATTTTTTAAATATACAATTCTAGCGGACCTTATTTCTAAATCGAAGGGTAAGAAGACTAAATTCACTCTTATTATTATAGATTAATTTCAATTGAAGCAGTTAAAATAGTTGGGGAAAAATTAGAAAGCCATACCCTATATTCCAGTGTGCCACAACCGGATAACAGGCACACTGGCGTGCCCAGCAAATTACAAGAATATTTGTCGAGTTTATTTTATTTATTATTATCAACGATTCTCCCATGGATCAGCTGTCTGTATACAGTTAAACAAACAAGTATCACGTTGAGGGAATGAGTGTAATTATTTACTTTAATAGTAATAGAAAGGTATGTTTTCTTGTATTTTCTACCGGGAATAACTGCATCCGGTCTAGAAAGCTGGGGCTAACAACGAAGGAACCCGATGTGCCAAACACACACTACTCTATAGTCATGAGTGCCACAAGTCCTTTTCTACGTCTTGGCACCCTAAAGGTTGTTGCCTTCAAAGAGAGAGAGAGAGAGAAATAACTTAAGTCTATTGCACTTCCATGCTTAAATAAATACATTATGTAAATAACTGTTTCGTTTTCTGTTTTTATTATTATTATTATTATTATTATTATAAATTTCTTAGGAAGGACTGCCATATGTATGCACACTGCTCTCCCGTGCAGCGCCTCGTGTATGATTTTCCATACATAAACTATATATTCCAAGTTTGTTGTGTTCGTTCTATAGGTGTGTTTGTAATTAGATGCATATGGCGTAAGAGTCAAAATTTAATGTCCACGCTACGTATATGCAAAACCATAGACAAAGAAATTTATGAACAAAGACATTTATGGCGCTAAAACAAAGGGCAAACATAAAGAATTACTGGCGGATTGTTGCCCGTTGTGCACAGGTATTAACGGTTAACTGTGTTAAATTTAAACACATAGTTTTAATTAAGCACGAATTTAACTTATAGAGTACAGTGCGGAAAGGCTGAGGAGTTTGCTAGGATCGTTACAATATCGGACCCCGTAAAATGTACTGCAAACCTGTCCGCAAGCCCCCCGTAATGCTCAACAGATGTTGTGTATTAATGTTCATTTCAATGCAAACCTATATAGACCTACGCACTTCAATACTCAACGAAGGTGCAGAGACTATTCATGAGTTCCAGTATTAAACTCTCTCACCCAATTTATTCTCCTAACATGTCTCCCAGCGATTACAATATTTTTTGGTATCTCAATCTCTTCCTAGTAGGATAGCTTTAACTAGAGACCACTGATTAAC
The DNA here is from genome assembly GCF_964235325.1 of Thermobia domestica. NCBI lineage: Eukaryota > Metazoa > Arthropoda > Insecta > Zygentoma > Lepismatidae > Thermobia > Thermobia domestica. The sequence continues at coordinate 105,057,294 of NC_137459.1, forward strand.
CTGGTATTGGATGTTTCACTTTCTTACCTTTGGAGTTGACAGTCATGGGTTGGACTTTTACACGCAAATATCTAATATTAACAACGTTTCTTCTAGAATTTCGTAATATTGTATTATTTCTTTGTATTATTCATTAGCTTGGTTAGACTTGTTTAAACACTTTTCTCTTTGCACCTATTCCTTAACGTTGGATAAAAATACACTAGCTCTCACCGGGAATCAAATCCAGAACCAATGCACTTGAACCATTTGGCCACAGCAAGGCACATTTAAAAAGAAGTTTCGATTTTCTTAGGAAAATTGTGATTGGGTGTAACATTAAAAAATATATTTAAGAACATTAAAAAATATATTTAAGAATGGGTACGGATGAAACGCACTGAATTTTCTCGCTCGAATTTCTTAAACTGACTCGTGTTAGGCTGCAGCTATTACTGAAACATTTATTTGGGAAATGCGAATAAAATAATGTGTTTTAGAAAACTTTGTTCGGAGCAACTTACGTCCAAAAGTAAAGTACGCATTCGTCATATTTCTGTTAGAAATAACTTATTCCATACATTAGAATTATTAAGGAGATAATTGTATGTGAACTATGAGCAAAAGCGTCTGAGTACTTTCTGAGAAAATCGCTAAAAAAAGTCATCCCCAAGAATAAAATATCCCTTGTATATCTTTTCAGGACAAACGAGTTATGCTATTTATGAAATACCATCAAAATTGCCAGAGTAATTATCGACAAAATCGTAGGGTAAAACTTGCTCCGAAAAGTAATATACCACTTCTAGCTTTTTAGGATGATGGAATTATACCATATCGTCAGGTTATTTATGTAACATTTATTTATGAAATATGAACAAAATTGGGTCAGGCGTTAATGGGAAAATCGTCGAAGAGTAGGCTAAACTACCTCTTCTGAATGTTTACAGGACGAACGAGTTGTGTCATATTGTCAGGTTATTAATGATACATTTATTTATAAAATGTGATTGAGAAAATTGCTCAAAAAATGCATCCCATACAGTAAATTACACCTTACGTATTTTTTCAGAGCAATGATTCATACTATATTTGTAAAAATACAAACAAAATCTTTACAGCCGTTTTTGAGACAATTTAATGATTTTAAATTTTCATCCTTCAGTAAAATACCCTTATTTTTAGGTGTCGGGGGATATAGAATTCGAAACGATAGTGTTATAAACACAAATCTCCGGGTGTAGATGAAATTCCGGCTGAGTTAATTTTAGCTGGAGGCGAAAAATTGTGGAACAAGATACACAAACTCATTCTCCTTATATGGAACAAGGAAGAATTGCCACAAGAGTGGAAAGAATCAATCATTGTTCCAATTTACTAGAAAGGCGACAAAACTGACTGTAATAATTATCGAGGCATTTCTCTTCTATCAACATCCTATAAAATCCTTTAAAATATTCTGTTAGCAAGACTGACCCCATACGCAGATGAAATTATTGGAGATTATCAGTGCGGATTTAGACGAAATCGATCAACTAACGACCAAATATTTACCATTCGCCAAATACTCGGAAAAAAAGTGGAAATACAATACCCCGGTACATCAATTATTTATTGATTTTAGAAAGGCGTACGACTCGGTTAGGAGAGAAACATTATACAACGTTCTTACAGAACTTCGAATACCGAGAAAGCTAATTAGATTAATTAAGATATGTTTAAATGAATCCCAAAGTAAAGTCCGGGTAGGAAAATTTTTGTCCACGAGCTTTCACGTCGAAAATGGCCTGAAACAAGGAGATGCGTTGTCGCCATTATTATTTAACTTCGTTCTGGAATACGCTATCAGGAAAATCAAAGATAGCAACCAGGGCCTACAGTTGAACGGTATTGACCAGGTTATGGCATATGCTGATGATGTAAATTTAATAGGGGATGATAGGAGAACAATATAAAGAAATGCAGAGATCTTATTAAACTCTTGCAGGGACATGGGTTTAGAAGTAAATGCAGAGAAAACTAAATACATGGAAGTGCGTCGGGACCGGAATACAGCAAATTAGGGATGCGTTAAAATATTAAATAATACTTTTGGTAAAGTGGATAGTTTCAAATATCTAGGATCAATATTAAGAGAGGAAAATCATATTCACGAAGAAATTAAATGTCGACTCAAAGCAGGGAATTCGTGTTACTATTCGGTTCAAAATCTCTTGTTGTCGCGAATTCTGTCGAGGAATTTGAAGCTTAAAATATACAAAACGATTATTATGCCTGTTGTTTTGTATGGCTGCGAAACATGGTCACTTACTCTGAGGGAAGAACATAGACTGAAAGTATTTGAGAACAAGATCCTGAGGCTAATATTCGGACCCAAGAGGAACGTGAATGGGGAATGGCGGAAACTTCATAACGAGGAACTACACAATTTATATGATCTACCCAACATTGTTAGGGTCGTGAAGTCTAGGAGGCTTAGGTGGGCGGGTCATGTAGCTAGAATGGAAGAAAGTAGAAACGCTTTCAAAGTCTTGACTGGAAGACCAATCGAAAAACAACCATTAGGAAGACTTAGGCGCAGATGGGAGGACAATATTAAGATGGATCTCGCAGAGATTGGAATACAAAGTAGAAACTGGATGCAGTTAGCTAAGAATAGAAGTCAGTGGAGAGCTTTTGTGAACGCGGCATTGAACCTCCGGGTTCCATAGGCCATATAGTTAATTAGTTTTTTTTTAAAGTGCTATAAAAGCTTCATGTCTAGAATTCGGTCCAGATACGTCGAACAGTATGGCCTCTATTTGAATACATGAAAAAGCGTGACGAACCGACAGACGAACAGATGGACAGACATCAAAATTACTTTTTCGATATGTGGGTTCGTGAAACTTGAATTCATTGAAATCTCGAATTCGATTTTTATCACTATTACTACAATTTCCTCTTTTGTCGCTCGAACGTGAAAACGAATAGGAATACAACGACACGTAAGGTGATAATTTGTAATTCCCAAAATTTAATGACTTAAGTTTAATGTGTTGCCGTGCTAGAAAAAAAAGCTTATGCCTGTTTGTTATATCATTTTAATATCAGTTTTTCACGCTACTATATAATGTAGTAATATGGTATGATTATCGTTCATATTCATATCTTTTGGAAATATTCGTGTTCCGCATACATAGATCTGTATAATTTAGCTTCGTTCAACGAAAACATTCCTTACACAGACTTATGATTGCATTTCGAAATCGTGTTTTTGTCGTCGTTAGAATTTAGTAAATATAAGCATAACACTCAAATTAGTCTTTGACTTTTACAGAAAACCAAATTTCTGTAAAAAAAAAAAGCCCAAAAGAAAAAAACTGCGGCTGACTTAATCCCCACCCTCCTTTTGCAGTGCATAATAAAACGCATGTGTTATATAAATTATCCCCTACGCTCATTCGTTGCCGCTAGCGCAAATTATACATAAAATTTTTAAAAAAATCATTCCTATAAATCGAAAAGGCCATCTAATCAAAGTAAATAATAAAAAAAAATAAAAATTAAAAATAAAGTAATTGTTTTTAAGCACTCAGGTTGTTAAATATATAATTTGCTTGGAGTTTACTTATTGCATATTATTTGTTTAATCATAATACATAACACTCGTAATTTTAATCTCACGTTAAATTCTTAGCCGTAATCGCTCGTAACTTTACAGTGTATTATAAAGATTTATAATTTATGTGTTTTAATTTGTTTTTTTTTATTCATTATCTTTACGGCAAGAACTTTTCTCTTCCCCAATATCTTTTCAGCGGCCGGTGAAAACAGGAACTTCTTATATAGCTTATAATGACCTTTCGTGGGTGCTAAGAGCCACAAAGCCAAAGTTTAAAGCAAATGGTTAAAAAGATGTCGTCTGTTAGCAATCCAAAATAAATCGTCCTATTCCCAATAAACCCACAAAGGTCGGTCATAATTTCTTGCAATTGTGGATATGAAAAAAAGAGAGAGAGGGAGAAAGTCAATACTCTAAAAAGAAAAAAAACACAACCACACACACACACACACACAGACAAACGATAATTTGACATAAGCTTTTTCTTTTCTTCCTTTTTTTCACGACAACATGCATCATTCGATGTAACGTCATGTCGATATAACAAGAGGTAAACTTGGGAAGACTGTCAAGGTCGCGTATGTTATTTTTCCTGTTCTTGACACACAAATCCGAAGTGAGTTGTCTGCTGTTCAAGAACGGGCAGGTAACATACAAGACCATAAACTGAAAACAATAACTGTTTCCAATAGTACACGTATTCTAATACTGAATAAATACGTCAATTAAAGGATACTATCAATAAGTTATTTCCTTATTATACTGTTTCGGTTCTTATTAACACCAAAGTTATACACTTCCAATAATGTTTTGTTAAAAAAATGGGATGGGATAGGATGGGATTCGATGTGGTGTCAAAATAATAAAATATCTACGAGTCCGCCACTCTATCCACCTAACCACAGAGTCTACGTTGTGTTTGTTCTTTTTTTCTTAAGAAATAATCTTCATAACCATGGTGCGTATCGCTTCGAACCTTAACATAAGAGTTTTTCTGTTTAATTCTATATTTTCGTACGACATCTTAGTTATAGAAGCTAATTTATATTTGGCAGGCAATCTACACACTAGGTTTTAACCAATAAATGCAACATTTTAGTCCAGTATCCAGTTCCTTGATCCATCTCCTCGACTCCCCTACTGAATTCCCTCCGCAATCGTGCTGTGCTACTGAAAAAATCCCTAGAAATCATCGTTGCCAGTATACACAAAACCGAGCATAATTTTGTTTTTTGTTTATATTTTTATTATTTTATTATATTTTTTGGAAATATCTCCTTAGATGGATTGCTCTCTATTATCTCCACATACTAATAACTCAATTTTACCCATAAACGTAAGGAAAAAGGAATAAATGCGGAAAATCGCGAGTTACAGTATATGCGCATTTTTTTTTTTTTTTTTTTTTGCGCATGGGAGTACCTAGGTAGAGTACTAGATTCTATGCTTCAGAGACTTGGACATTACAGAAATTAAAAAAAAAGCATTTAGAGAACTTCGAAATGTGGTGTTGGAGGAAGATGAAGGTAAAATGGACAGAAAGAGTAACAAACGAAGATATTTTAATACGGATAGGAGAGAAGAGGGTGCTTTAAACCACAATTCTTCATAGAAAGATAAATTGGATTAGACGCATGTTGCGAAGAAATTATCTTCTTCATACTGGCATAGAAAGATGGAAGGAAAAGGAGGAGAGAAGAAAGAGGACACAACTGATGGATGATTTGAAAAATAGAAGAAAATGTTGGGAGTTAAAAGAGGAAGCTGAAGATCGAGAGGTGCGGAACAAACGTTTCCAAGCCCAAACCTAAGATAAATAAACAATATATATATATATATATATATATATATATATATATATATATATATATATATATATATATATATATATATAAGAAACATTAGTCCCCTACCCAGGAAATCTGAATTCTAGCGGGTCAGGACTTTCTACATGCTACATTTTATTTCAATCCGTAGTGTGATAATCAAGATCTCCTGTTTAAAAGGTGAGATATGTTCGAATTACGGACAATTAGAGTAGGTCAATGCATAGAGACAAAGATTTAGAATTGTATTTTCTCCAGTTGTTTTAGATTTGATTTTTCTCCGATAATTTCAACCACAATTATGTTACAACTCATGTATGATCAATATGTTTCTTCCTTGTCACATTTACTCTGCAATGAAAAATACATTGTATACACAACGAATTATAATGTGATTGATACATAGTGTTCATTGGAGAACCTGTTGATAACAATATAAATTACTTCTTAAAATGGAGAAATGCTCCTTTTTCATCCCTCTACTGCAAAAGTCGTTTCAGGCGTACTAACAACTATCAATTTTTCCTGGTGTGTGAGGTTGGACATATATGTCAAAATATTTAAAATCTCAAACGATGTCCCCTCAGTTAACATAATTTAAACAATCAGGGGGAGGGATACTTGCATGAACGACTCTACAATATGTGTACGGTACTTTTTTTTTTTTTGCACGTGGAGGGTAAAGATTGAGGTTATTTTGTTTAGGTTGCAGAATTGGTAAAGAAGAAGATAAAATTATAAATAAAAAAAAGTCTCTGTTAGGAGATGTAGTGTTTGCTTACACAGAAGGCAATTTATCCAATAGAACTAAGCTTTTACTTAGTTTATAAATAATAATATACATAATTACTATTTCAACACTTTTTAACTTAGTAACCTTGCTCGGTTGTCCGTCTGCACAGTACAGAAAACTGTGAAGTGTTCGCAAAGGAAAATAATACATACAAAATGTGATATAGAGCAGATCAGACAGGATGAAAATTATATTATAAGTCCATGTCTCGAAGCGTTACAAGTGCTATAGTACGAGCGTAAAGGATTAATTGACGAGATTTGTGTTCAGTGTTCTGTTAACCAGCGAGGCAATATGAGACGTGAACTTACAGCTTAGCGTCAGATCCAAACCACATAATCTACTACATAGAATCGAATCCGGGTCTCCCGTGCCAAAGGCGTGCAAGTAAATGATCATCATGTCACCGATATGAAAAAATAAGTCAACAATAAATGTAATCGACTAGTTAACAGGATACTTTCTTGCCAACAGAGCGCATTAAAAAGAAATTCTTCTAGAATTTATTTGTCAAACTAAACACAACAATGCACTGAGCAAGGCTGTGTGGTAATATATATAAAACACACCATCTCGTAACAGTTTCAACACAATAACTCTGTCTTCATAGTCTGATGAAGACACAGTTATGGTGTCGAAACTGTTACGTGATTGTGTTTAGACACACACACACACACACACACACACACACACACACACACACATATATATATATATATATATATATATATATATATATATATAATAACATAGCCTTGTTTAATGTTTTTGTGTTTAGTTTGACAATGTGGAAACAATGCCTGACAAAATAGTTTATTATTAAATATTAATCATTTATAGAGAATAAATAGCATGTTGTTTAGCTCCACAAAAGTAATTTTTCTTTTCGACAATTGCATATGAGAATTTGTCCGCACACACACGTTTTTTTGTTCAGCATTGTGTGATCTATCGATTGACATATATGTCTTAAATTAACACAGTATTTTAATTAAAACAGAAATTAAAATTTAAAAGTTAATGATAGTTTTAGGCTATATAGCATTAACCACAATATGTTTTAGTCCTGCTAGTGTCATACTGAGGAGCTTCCTGATGGCACATTTCAACATCAATTTCTTCTCAATAGATGTCATGGCTTTTTACAGGGACGTACGCAGGCGGTGAGTCCTGGGGGTCCGGACCCCCCCCCCGAAATTTCGACTTTTGTGTAAATATAGCTAAATTTTAGGGGCAATGTTAGAAATGTTAATGTAAAATATCCTCGTATTGAGTTTGGACCCCCGAAATAAATTCCTGGGCACGATACTAGTAGTATGGGCTGCACTTTGCCTCACTTTTTGGCCCCTGGGTCCCTGCCTCAGGACCCATGGTCCCTGGCCGGGGTCAATGACCTAGGGGTACCTAGGACCACCCCTCTAAATTTTGGCAGGGGTACCATGGCCCACCCCCTAAATTTTGGCAGGGGTACATAGGACCACCCCCCCTTAAATTTTGGAAATTGCCAAATCTAAAAATTTGGTATGGTAGCCTAGGACCATAGTATGTACCTCTATTAGTATTGGGTGTCTATGTCGTTCCCTTTCATGGGTAAAAAATTGCCAAAAATTCAAATTTCGGGGGTTTTTTGACCTAATTTATCCCCTTGGATGAGGTGTTATTACCCTATATAGTTATATGGGCGTATACAGGGGTCCATTCCCTTTCATAAGACATGGGTACATTAATGCACCCCTTGAAAAATTTGGGAGGGGTACCTTGGCCCACCCCTTAAATTTTGGAAATTGTCCAATTTAAACATTTGGTATTATAGTATAGGACCCTAATATGTATTATGATAAATTTGGATGGTCCACCTCGTTCCCTTTTAGGGGTACAAAATTGTCAAAATATAAACGTAAGCAATACGTTGTACCACGTGTTTGGTCTTTTGGCCCAATTTATCCCCTTTGATGAGGTTTTATTACCTTATATGGTTATATGGTTATGTATAGGGGTCCATTACCTTTCATAAGACATAGGTACATTTGTGCACCCCCGGGAGGGGTACCTTGGCCCACCCCTTTAATTTGGAAAGTGCCCAATTTAAACATTTGGTATTATAGTATAGGACACTAATATAGATCACTATAAATTTGGGTGGTCCACCTCGTTCCCTTTTAGGGGTACAAAATTGCCAAAATATAAACGTAAGCAATACGTTGTACCACGTGTTTGGTTTTGACCTAAGTTATCCTCTTGGATGAGGTCCTATTACCTTATATGGTTATATGGTTATGTATAGGGGTCTATTCCCTATCATAAGACATAGGTACATTTGTGCACTCCTTTAAAAATTTGGGAGGGGTACTTTGGCCCACCCCTTAAATTTTAGAAATTGCTCATTTTATATATTTGGTATTATAGTACTGGACCCTAACATGTATCATGATAAATTTGGGTGGTTCACCTCGTTCCCTTTTAGGGGTACGAAATTGCCAAATTTTAGTATAACCACGTGTTTGTTTTGGCTCAATTTATCCCCTTGGATGAGGTCCTATTACCTTATATGATTATATGGTTATGTATATTGGTCCATTCCCTATTATAAGACATGGGTATATTGATGCACCCTTTAAAAATTTGGGAGGGGTACCTTGGCCCACCTCTTTATTTTGGAAAATTGCCCAATTTAAACATTTGGTATTATAGTACTGGATCCTAACATGTATTATGATAAATTTGGGTGGTCCACCTCGTTCCCTTCCATGGGTACGAAATTGCCAAATTGTAGTACAACCACGTGTTTCGTTTTTGACCTAATTTATTCACTTGGATGATGTCCTATTACCTAATATGATTATATGGTCATGTATAGGGGTCCATTTTCTATCATAAGACATAGGTACATTGGTGCACCCCGGGATGGGTACCATAGCCAATCCCTTAAATTTTGGACATTTTTTCAATTTAAGCATTCGCTATCATAGTACATGACCTCAATATGTATCATGATAAATTTGGGTGGTCCACCTTGTTCCCTTTCATGAGTAAAAAAATGCCAAAATATAAACAGAAGCAATATGTTGTATCACGTGTTTGGTTTTTGGTCCAATTTATCCCGTTTGATGCGGTCTTATACCGTATATGGTCATATGGTCATCTATATAGGTTCATTTCCTATCATAAGACATGAGTACATTGGTGCACCCTTTAAAAATTTGGGAGGGGTATCTTGACTCATCCACTCAGTTTTAGAAATTGTTTAATATAAGCATTTGGTATCTTCGTACAGGTCTTCAATATGTACCACTATAAATTTGGATGGTCCACAAAATCAAATTTCGGAGGTTATTGACCCCTATTTAGCACGTTATATGGTTTATTACCTTTATATGTTTATGTTCTCTTTTAAATTTGGGAATTATAAAATAACATAATTTGGTAAACGTTTTCTAGGACCCATTGGTGTTCCTCTTATGGCCAAATATTCAGAATTTAAAGGTTATTGACCGGTTTTATTATTGAATAAGTACAGGATTTATTACTTTTCCATAAGACACAGGTGTATTTGTGTATCAATCTTAAATTTTGGGAGGGGTACATTTCTTATTGTCATATCAATAATTGGTAATTGTTCTTTGGGTATCTCATTATGATCACGTGATCAGTTATTGACCTATGATGGGATTAGGAGTCCAGGACATTGGTACATTGAAACTTTGTACGATAATTTGAGAATTACGTCATTGGTATTGATTATTACAGCCAAATATAAACGTAAGCAATACGATGTACCACGTGATTGACCTTGATGAGGTAGTGTACAGGGATACATGGCTAACCTTATTGAATCTTATGACTCATAGTCTTAAGGGAATACATGCTACAACACTGGCAAAGTTATTGTTGATGCAATTTGATTGGTTGATCACTATCTTTCGTGCAATCTGATTGGCTGATCACTATCTTTCGTGCAATCTGATTGGTTGCTGATTTTCAAATCTTTGCTGCATTCAGTTTTGTTTTAACATTTAAAAAGTTTTGAATTTTTTTTGTTTGAAACTTTGGTTTGAATTTTTTTTAGTTTAAAAATTTTTGTTTCGAAATTTTTGTTTGAAAATTTTGTTTGAAACTTTTCGTTTGAAATTTTTGTTTGAAAAAAATTTTGTTTGAAAATTTTGTTTGAAATTTTTTGTTTGTAAATTTTTGTTTCAATTTTTTGTTTAAAATTTTTTCGTTTTGAAATTTTTCGTTTCCCAAATTTTGTTTCAAAGATTTTTGTTTGGAAAATTTTGTTTCAAATTTTTTTTGTTTGAAAATTTTTGTTTGAAATTTTTTTTTGAAATTTTTGTTTGACATTTTTAAAAGTTTGTGCACTCATTAGTAAAGAACCGGAACTGTTTAGAACAAAAACCTCTGGTAATATTATGGTGCAATAGTACACGTCAGAACATGATAATGAAACGTCATCAGTTTTGCATCATATATAAGTATCGTTCGCGTTAGTATTCATGATAACATCATCATGGCTACTTGTCTGCAGTTTCTAAACACACGTGATGTGATGAAATCATTTACCAAGATTACTGATTTACAACAGAATGTACCTTATAGAATCTTAGCTAGCCAAATGATCCCTACAGAGTTTGGATTAAGAGTCGTAGTGAAGCTTGAAAATGATAAGAATATAATTTTACCAGCAAGATATTTACCCATGGAAGCATCAAAACAAGAAGAACTGCTGCGTTTCTTAAATACTGGATCTGTATCTTTATGCTATAAAAGACTCTTGGGTCGAAGTCATCAATTTGAATTTAGTACACAGCCGGATTCGTCAGCAATTGTGATTCAAACATCAACACATCAGACATAGTTGTATGAATGTGGTTGCTCGGCATGACGTCAGTAACTGTGATGAAATCATGAATTCAAATGTCAGCACATTCCTTTCCAATGACGTCAGTAATAACTATAAATCAACCAATACACTGTCATCCCACGAAATCATTTGAGCAAGTGCTTTTCAGGAGGAAAGATGTGTACTTCTAACGATAAAGAGTTCATCTTCGCAAGCTATTATCCAATAAATATATTTCAAACAAAACATGTGATGATTGGTATCAGTGCTAGAACATTTGAACCAGTGATTCGATTGGGCAAAGCAGAACAATTTGGTGTACAACTGACCTGTGAAGAATGGCAAATATTATGTTCACGAATCGACCAAATGAACGATTATTTTCATGATGAGCTAAATGTGACCATAGTCAAATCATTAGGCTCAAATCATGAAGTGGTGCTGCGTACAGTCCTCGAAGAGAAGATGGTGCTGTTACGTAAAAAGAGTACATTTCATGCCCCTCGCAACATGGTGTATCTAACGGAAACTGAATGGAACAAATTTATAAGCGTATTTCAGTGTGTGAAACATGCAGTGGAAGTGTGCAACAAAACTAGTATATTTCTGAAAAAGTACTATTTTGAAAAATGTGTTACGCATATTGTACAACATGTATCTAGATATTGTGATGGTTGTCAACATCGTTCGTGGGTGCATACCTGTATTGATAAACAGTTTATTTGTGATCAAATGGACATTGAGTTTCCACCAATTGATATTGCAATAGACCTTAAAAGACTTCAATTGGAATTAAAATTATATGCTAAAGACAAACTAGTGCAAGAAGTTCAAAATACATTGTATCGACAATATCCAGAACCACTATCTGGTATGGATGTATGTGGAGTGTAATAAAATGATCCATTTCAATGATTTGTGTTTTTTCATTTCAAGTACAGCCCCATGTTCTGACGTGTACTATTGCATCATGAAAAAAAAATGTTGACAAAGGTTTTTGTTCTAAACAGTTCCGGTTCTTTACTAATGAGTGCACAATCTATAAAAAAAATGTCAACCCAAACTTTGAAACAAAAATTTCAAAACAAAAATTTCGAACAAAAAATTTTAAACAAAAAAAAATTTGGAAACGAAAAATTTTCAAACAAAAACTTTTAAACAAAAAATTTTCCAACTAAATTTTGCAACAAAAAAAATTTCAAACAAAAAATTTTGAAACAAAAATTTCAAACAAAAAATTTCAAACAAAATTTTCAAACAAAATTTTTTTCAAACAAAAACTTTCAAACAAAAAATTTTACGTTTCACGGTTAACCGTCAAACGTTATCCGGTTTTTAACTATTCGATTACCAAATAAACGGTTTTGATCATATTTATCAGTGAGTGCAAAATGTTGAACGAAACCAAGATTTTTAAATGTTAAACAAAACATAAAACTGAATGCAGCAAAGATTTGAAAATCAGCAACCAATCAGATTGCACGAAAGATAGTGATCAGCCAATCAGATTGCACGAAAGATAGTGATCAACCAATCAAATTGCATCAACAATAACTTTGCCAGTGTTGTAGCATGTATTCCCTTAAGACTATGAGTCATAAGATTCAATAAGGTTAGCCATGTATCCCTGTACACTACCTCATCAAGGTCAATCACGTGGTACATCGTATTGCTTACGTTTATATTTGGCTGTAATAATCAATACCAATGACGTAATTCTCAAATTATCGTACAAAGTTTCAATGTACCAATGTCCTGGACTCCTAATCCCATCATAGGTCAATAACTGATCACGTGATCATAATGAGATACCCAAAGAACAATTACCAATTATTGATATGACAATAAGAAATGTACCCCTCCCAAAATTTAAGATTGATACACAAATACACCTGTGTCTTATGGAAAAGTAATAAATCCTGTACTTATTCAATAATAAAGCCGGTCAATAACCTTTAAATTTTGAATATTTGGCCATAAGAGGAACACCAATGGGTCCTAGAAAACGTTTACCAAATTATGTTATTTTATAATTCCCAAATTTAAAAGAGAACATAAACATATAAAGGTAATAAACCATATAACGTGCTAAATAGGGGTCAATAACCTCCGAAATTTGATTTTGTGGACCATCCAAATTTATAGTGGTACATATTGAAGACCTGTACGAAGATACCAAATGCTTATATTAAACAATTTCTAAAACTGAGTGGATGAGTCAAGATACCCCTCCCAAATTTTTAAAGGGTGCACCAATGTACTCATGTCTTATGATAGGAAATGAACCTATATAGATGACCATATGACCATATACGGTATAAGACCGCATCAAACGGGATAAATTGGACCAAAAACCAAACACGTGATACAACATATTGCTTCTGTTTATATTTTGGCATTTTTTTACTCATGAAAGGGAACAAGGTGGACCACCCAAATTTATCATGATACATATTGAGGTCATGTACTATGATAGCGAATGCTTAAATTGAAAAAATGTCCAAAATTTAAGGGATTGGCTATGGTACCCATCCCGGGGTGCACCAATGTACCTATGTCTTATGATAGAAAATGGACCCCTATACATGACCATATAATCATATTAGGTAATAGGACATCATCCAAGTGAATAAATTAGGTCAAAAACGAAACACGTGGTTGTACTACAATTTGGCAATTTCGTACCCATGGAAGGGAACGAGGTGGACCACCCAAATTTATCATAATACATGTTAGGATCCAGTACTATAATACCAAATGTTTAAATTGGGCAATTTTCCAAAATAAAGAGGTGGGCCAAGGTACCCCTCCCAAATTTTTAAAGGGTGCATCAATATACCCATGTCTTATAATAGGGAATGGACCAATATACATAACCATATAATCATATAAGGTAATAGGACCTCATCCAAGGGGATAAATTGAGCCAAAACAAACACGTGGTTATACTAAAATTTGGCAATTTCGTACCCCTAAAAGGGAACGAGGTGAACCACCCAAATTTATCATGATACATGTTAGGGTCCAGTACTATAATACCAAATATATAAAATGAGCAATTTCTAAAATTTAAGGGGTGGGCCAAAGTACCCCTCCCAAATTTTTAAAGGAGTGCACAAATGTACCTATGTCTTATGATAGGGAATAGACCCCTATACATAACCATATAACCATATAAGGTAATAGGACCTCATCCAAGAGGATAACTTAGGTCAAAACCAAACACGTGGTACAACGTATTGCTTACGTTTATATTTTGGCAATTTTGTACCCCTAAAAGGGAACGAGGTGGACCACCCAAATTTATAGTGATCTATATTAGTGTCCTATACTATAATACCAAATGTTTAAATTGGGCACTTTCCAAATTAAAGGGGTGGGCCAAGGTACCCCTCCCGGGGGTGCACAAATGTACCTATGTCTTATGAAAGGTAATGGACCCCTATACATAACCATATAACCATATAAGGTAATAAAACCTCATCAAAGGGGATAAATTGGGCCAAAAGACCAAACACGTGGTACAACGTATTGCTTACGTTTATATTTTGACAATTTTGTACCCCTAAAAGGGAACGAGGTGGACCACCCAAATTTATCATAATACATATTAGTGTCCTGTACTATAATACCAAATATATAAAATGAGCAATTTCCAAAAATTTAAGGGATGGGCCCAGGTACCCCTCCCAAATTTTTAAAGGAGTGCACAAATATACCCATATGTTATGAAAGGTAATGGACCCTGTATACGCCCATATAACTATATAGGATAAAATCGACCAAATACCAAACACGTGGTTGTACTAAAATTTTGGCAATTTTGTACCCCTAAAGGGCAACGAGGTGGACCACCCAAATTTATAGTGATCTATATTAGTGTCCTATACTATAATACCAAATGTTTAAATTGGGCAATTTCCAAAATTAAAGGGGTGGGCCAAGGTACCCCTCCCGGGGTGCAGCAATGTACCTATGTCTTATGATAGGTAATGGACCCCTATACATGACCATATAACTATATAGGATAATAACACCTCATCAAAGGGGATAAATTAGGTCAAAACCAAACACGTGGTACTACGTATTGCTTACGTTTATATTTTGGCAATTTGGTACCCCTAAAAGGGAACGAGGTGGACCATCCAAATTTATCATAATACATATTAGGGTCCTATACTATAATACCAAATGTTTAAATTGGACAATTTCCAAAATTTAAGGGGTGGGCCAAGGTACCCCTCCCAAATTTTTCAAGGGGTGCATTAATGTACCCATGTCTTATGAAAGGGAGTGGACCCCTGTATACGCCCATATAACTATATAGGGTAATAACACCTCATCCAAGGGGATAAATTAGGTCAAAAAACCCCCGAAATTTGAATTTTTGGCAATTTTTTACCCATGAAAGGGAACGACATAGACACCCAATACTAATAGAGGTACATACTATGGTCCTAGGCTACCATACCAAATTTTTAGATTTGGCAATTTCCAAAATTTAAGGGGGGGTGGTCCTATGTACCCCTGCCAAAATTTAGGGGGTGGGCCATGGTACCCCTGCCAAAATTTAGAGGGGTGGTCCTAGGTACCCCTAGGTCATTGACCCCGGCCAGGGACCATGGGTCCTGAGGCAGGGACCCAGGGGCCAAAAAGTGAGGCAAAGTGCAGCCCATACTACTATACTGTGTATATATATATATATATATATATATATATATATATATATATATATATAGTATCTTTCGACCTGCTGGGGGCTCCACCCCCAGCTCCTCGCTATTGCTCGGCCTACGACCTCGGATCTCTTCAACCCATAATTCTACCGAATTTTAGGTTTCTTTTCTGATTTCAATTATGTAAAAGATAAAATTTTACATCCCATGAAAACATCCATTTGAATAACATAGGAATTTCTTCATCCCTCCTTTAGACCCCTTAAAAACTATAAATGTTCACTTTTCGCAATTTTCCTTTGGGTTAATCACGGAATTCTACAATCATGGCAAATTACATCATTCTAATCCTACCGGAAGTGCCCAATAATTTTGGGGTGTAAAAGGTGTCCTATATAAATAACATGGGAAAGAATTTTCAGTTCCGCATAAAACTAATTTATATTTGGAAATTTTTACTTTTAGTGATTTACTTAGGTAAAGATAACAAAAACGTACAAGCATACCAAATTTCAAGTTTATATTCCAATTTGAAGTACTAAAAAATGAGACTATACGTCCCTTTATACCTCGTAAAAATTATTTAAAAAAAAATCACTTTTGATAATTTACTTGTAGGTTAGTTCCGGAAGGATATAATCATGCCAAATTTCAACTTTACACGTCAACTGGAAGTACACCTTTATTTTGTAGTTTTATACATAGTTAGGTTATCAACTTTACTGAAAACCACACACAAGGTTTTACACTCATACATATCATCTTTTTTATCCAGCTCAGTAAAATTTATCAACGAATATATGTGTAATCTTCACCCATTTTGTTTTGCGTTAGGCGTCAATAATGCTATGAAAGTTGTCGATTGCAATGTGGTTGTAAAAGTTTAACAAGGTTAAACAAATTATGAATTCTTTTAAATGCGTACATGCTACTAAAACCTTTAAGCTTGGAAGCGGTTACCATAGGAACGTTTTATCATAGAATAGCAATAAAACCACCCATCTTGACGTGTAGTAATTAAAATCATGTTGAAACAATGTTATGATGCTTGGATTACAATTCTGAAAGAAGGAGGAAAGTGAGTTTCCCAGACAACAGAATGTGTTGTATATATATATGTACTTTTCTAAGGTTTTATTTTATCTAGGATTGTTTTCATGGTTACACGAGACTAAATTAAGTTAAGAATAGATTTTGTTAAAGCCAAGGATCCTTATCGCTGGTTCTGATATTTATGAAATGGAATTACTTTTCAATGCATAGAACGTTTGGCGAAATTTAAGAGGAAACTCGTTTATAATGTTGTCTGGAAATCTAATTCGGATGTTTTCTTTTCCTCTCCCTGTGTTTCATCTGTCCCCTCCATTTTGTTGGATATTTTCTCAATGCAGAAGAAAATGTAATCGGTTTAAGGTGAATGGAAACTTCACTCTTTAGCCTAACAATATTGGCTCATAAGATAAAGAGATAAAGTCAGAAATAAGTATATAAAGATAGTCAAGTAAGAAAATTTCCTCTAACAAAGACTCTTGCTCTGAAAAACAAGGTACAGTAAATAAGTGAAATATAGCATGGAAATAGACTTATTTTCTGAGAAAACGTTGGATTATCTTGGAGTAAAGAAGAAAACAAACATGTTTTCAAAGAGATGAATTATTCTTTTTCTTTTTCCTTTCCTTTTCAATCAAATATACATTTCTCTCAATATTTTTTTTAAAAAATGTTGAGCGTAAGAACACTCATTCTACCACAATAAAAGTATATAACGAGCCTGCTTACTATAACCCTACTGCTGATCGTTACGACAAATGTTATGGAAATTTGAAGTACTATTGTAAAACTTCCATTAAGGTTGTGTACAATCATATCAATATATTTCTGGCTATATGTGTCTTTCAGAAACACTGCCTGAAACAAATATAATTTACGAAACAAATATGAGGAAGCAAGTGCATTGCTAGTGATGTCAACATACTTATTACACCTCATATATATATACAGGGTGTTTCAAACCAACACTGACTACGTTTGGGAGGTGATTCCTGACACCAAGGTAAGACAAAAACTATAGACGATCTTGGGTGCGCAAATGCTTCCTTTCGGAGTTATAGGCTGCCGAAAACATGAAAAGAAAAAGAACTTACAAGGTCCATAGCTCCAATACTATTAGACCTGCCGTTGTCGGGTCAAGACGTCACTTAAGAACTAGTATGTGCTCTAAACGTATTCGAGTTTCAGAATCTTGCAGTACTTTTGCAACAGTTTTTACAGAGGTAGTTGGTGATTACTTCAAATTATGTGCCCTTAGCCAAAGTCCCTCTATAAAAATTGTTGCGTGAGTGCCGTAGGATTCTGAAACATGTATTTTTGGATAGGGCACATATTAATTCCTAAGTGAATTCTTGACCCGACCATGACAGGTTCCATAGTTTTGGAACTATGGACTTTTAACATTAATTTCTCATGTTTTCGGCACCCTATAACTCCGAAAGGAAGCATTTGTGCATCCAGGTTGGTCTATACCTTTTATCTTATCTTGCTGTTAGGAATCGCCTCCCAAACGTTGTCGGTGTTGTTTCGAA
The DNA here is from genome assembly GCF_964235325.1 of Thermobia domestica. Taxonomy (NCBI): domain Eukaryota; kingdom Metazoa; phylum Arthropoda; class Insecta; order Zygentoma; family Lepismatidae; genus Thermobia; species Thermobia domestica. The sequence goes on from NC_137459.1 coordinate 105,075,594, forward strand.
ACACCCTATATATATATATATATCCAAGGAGAAGTCAAAAGTAATGGGACTATCAATTTCTCGCACTGACGTTTAGTAACACTGCTAGTATCCCGATTTAGTGTCTTCGGCAACACTTCTATTCACCTGGACACACTTTTCTCGCGTTGTCGTTGGAGTGTAGCAGACCGTTAATCATGGCAGCACCATTGTCAATTTGCACCAAGGAGGAAATGAGGGCACTGATTCACTATTTGTTTGCGGAAGAGGTTAGACCTGTGAAAATTATTCGTCGAATCCAAGCGCAGTATGGTGACAGTTGTTTATCACGAAGCAAGATCTACGAATGGATAGAGCGTTTCTAACACAGAAGAACTTCTTTATGAGATGGTTAAAGATTGGTTAGGCCTTCGACATCATCGAGATCAAGGAGAATTTGAAAGTCGTTGAGGGTATGATGATGGAAAGCAGACGAATCATAGTGGACGAAATCGCCAATATTTTACGTATCGTTCATGGTTCAACGTATTCTATCTTACACCACAGGATAGATTTTCGGAAAGTGTGTGGAAGGTGTGACCTGAAAGAACTGTCAGCGCAGCATAATTCACAATGGTTGGACATCTCTCGTAAACATTTGGACCGTCATCATCGCCAGGAAGATGAATTTTTACAGCAAATAGTTACTGTATATGGAACTTGGGTACATCATCACGAACCTGAAAGTAGTTCTGCGAGCATGATTTATAAACACCCACCATCACCAAAAGTTAAGAAATTTAAACGTCAACCGTCAGCTGGTAAGATCATGCTAACCTATTCCGGGACATGGAAGGTGTGATAGTCATTAATTTCACCCAAAAGGCGAAACTGTAAACAGTGAGAACTATTGTGGTGTGTTGCAAACTAAACTGAAACCTACAATCAGATCCAAACGTAGTGAGAAACTGCGAAAAAAGTGTTATTCTGCAGCAAATAATATTGGGCCATATTCTGTCAAACGGACGGTGGAAACAATAAATGAGTTGGGATTTGAATTGCTGAACCCCCACCCCCCATACAGTCGATACCAGGCTCCAAGAAATGTTCATATGTTTGAAAAATTGCAGGAAGCGCTCAGTCGAAGAAGATTTGCAACCGATGCAGAGGTGTCGTGCACTTTCACACGGTGCATTTTCACATGGTTCTCATTATCGAGCAATTTCACACGGTCCTGTTAATCGGATTAATCATTTTGCAGGTGTCGTGCACTTTCACACGGTCCACCTGTCAATCATTTGATTCATCCTGAAAACTCTTTTACTATAGGGGGAGGGAGGACACAGAACAAGTGTTAACTAAGTAAGAACAGAAAAATTGCAAATACAAATTTAAATAAATACAAACAATTGCAATTAATACTAAAGGAGGAGAGCTTACGAAATGATTCACTTCCGCAAAAGAATAGTCAAAATAACCAGAAATTAAAATAACTAAGAACAAGACAGAACAAAAGACAAGCAAACAAAAATTAAAGTAAAGAAGGAGAGAAAATAATAACATAAACAATATGAAATTGAAACAAATAAGAAAAATAGTAACAAAAGCTATCACAAATTGAAATAGATGAGAACAAAAAAGAATAACAAATGAAAATAAACAAGTACAGGAGGGGAACAATCAAAAAATGTAATTATTAGGAATAAAACATAGAACAATCACAAATTAAAATAAAGAAATAATGAAATAAACACAAAACATTAGCTCCATACTCCAAGCAGTTTGAAGAAGGACCTTGTCGTCCTGTTGTTTTCCGAGCGAACAACACATCGTTAAGGTGGAACTTCATACTTCTGTACATCGTCAATCCATTTTGTACAATTCATAGTTCATTATTTCAGCTTTTAGAGATGGGCAGGAACAAGTGCGAGCGAGTTCTTTTTTTTTTAAATCCGACTCTATTCAAAACAGAAATCTTTCAGCTCAATTCGAGAACTCATCTCGAAAAATTTCCTAAAACTCGACCCGAACTCAGGTCAAGGGTTTCGAGTCAAGTTGAGCCTAATCAACCCAAATTATGTGTGCAGTTTCAACTACTCTCTTCAAGTATCCTACATAGACAATATAATTATTATCAATATTACTACTGCTACAACTTCTTCTTCTTCTTCTTATTATTATTATTATAAGAACACAGCGTATAAACAGGAAAGACAGGCGGTTTATATCTGAATATTAAAAACTAGTTGCCTACTGACCTCGGTAGTTATGAAGTCTAGGAAGCAAAAACATCATTCACGAGGTTCTCGGTTTGAGTTCCGGAGAAGCAGGTATTCGGGCTCGAGCCAAAAATTGTTAGAAGTTATAGCGTGCCGGGCAAACATGTTCGAAACTGCTCGGCGCAGGTGTTTAGGGTTGTCAACGGCTCGGATTATAGTTCATTCACTATCGAGCTGAGCCGAGAAGTTAGCCGAGCTTACAACTCATCCAACCAAGCTGGCTCGAGCCCTTGGCACAGTTGAGCCGGACCCAGTCGATGGCTTACCTGGGCCGAACCGAACCGAGCTGATGGCTCACCCAAACCGAGCCGGCTCGAGCCATGGCCTAGTTGAGCCGAGTCAAACCGAGCCGATGGACTCGTTTCAACCCAGCCTGCTCAAGCCATCGGCTCAATTGAGCCGAGCCGATGGGTCATCCCAACCGAGTCGATTCGAGTTGTTCGCTAAGTTGAACCGAGGAGGGCCGGGCGACATCACTACCCGGATCGGGTATTTGCTTGGGCTCAACAATCTGACCGTGGAGATCTCAGCTTTTATGGTAAGAGCTACAGCATATAGTTATATTGGTGTTCACGACATTTGAGGCTGTCTCGTAATAAAAAATCTATTTATGTCGTGTGATCACGACGAAACGAGATGCGAGCAGTGTCCCCTTTCGTGAGCAACACTGAAAGTATTCGACATTCAGTCTGCTTCAAATCTCATGGTTTCACTTTCCAGTTTAATCAAGTCATGATTTCAAAACTAGTTAAAACGAGCTGAGCGAGAACTCGACTCAAAAAAATTACCTTTGACTCAACTGGAAACTTGAATTGAATTCGAGTCGAGTTTTAGCTCGACTCGTGCCCATTCTTAAGCTCAAGCTTCTCAAGTATTTTTTAAAGTCCACGCCATGTTCTAGTTTCTCCAGGACTAATTGCAATCTGTGGTCAAGACGGATGTAAGTTGATTTTCTACCCTTCTCCAGATTGTAATTTTTAAGCCCTGTCTCGGAAAAGCATGAAAACTAGACGTTGCATCTATTTTTAATACACTTACGAGCTTTAAGATACGTGGTGTACTCTTAGATATGTTACGGTTTAACATATTTCGCCAACCTTCCACTGGATTGTTTGTTCTGTGTCTGACGATTGCAGTTCTATATTTCTCTGAATGTTTGGAATGTCCATCTATTTTTCAATGAAATAATCGTTTAACTCTTTGATTTTCTGGAGACGGACAGTCCTCCATGATGATGAGCCAACCTTCATCGATCTGCTTGATGATATTAATGTTAAGGTACTACACATATGAACATGATGGCGTAGAGATATCCTGTGGAGATATCCTTCGACGAAACCTAGAAAGCTTCACTAGATGCTGTGGTTAAAATGGTAATAGCAACCAGAAACCTGTGAATTAGGAAACACCGCAAGCAATCCATTGATTGCAGCAAGCTCAAAATCCACTTTCAGCATTCGAGATTCGTTCTGGCCAGACCACGTTTTAAATAATGTAAACAGTTCCTTGTATGTTCATTCTATTTTATCTGGCATCGATGCATACGCGACTGGAATAAGCAATGTCTTACCAGGTGTGGTTCCTATATCTGCATGTATAGTGTACAATAGGGAAAAAGACTTGAAGTTAGTTTTAATGCAATTGTTCGTATTTATTTTGAGTTTGCTCTGCTTATATTATTACTCAGTTGACGTTTGTTCTGTCCTCCCACCCCCTATAGTGAAAGCGGTTTCAAGATGAATCACATGATTGACAGGTGGACCGTGTGAAAATGCACCACACCTGTAGAATGATTAATCTGATAAACTGGGCCGTGTGAAATCGCTCGATAATGAGCAGCGTGTGACACTGCACCGTGCAAAATTGCACGGAATCGATGCAGAAGTCATTGATGCGTTGCAAAATTTGTTAAAGGTGCAACCGGAAAACCTGTTTTTTCTCGACGAAATAATAATTAAAAAAAAAAACTATGAAACGTTGAGAAAAGTGTGTTGAAGTGCAGGGAAATTATGTAGAAACATAATGTATGTTCTAGATTTCTATCATTAGGATAATATAGTCTCAAAAGTCCGAAAGTCCTTTTGCTTTTCGACTTCCCCTCATATATATATATATATATATATATATATATATATATATATATATATATATATGCGTGTGTGTGTTTTTTTGTTGATGATATCATTCTCTTTGAAAATTGCAACGCACAAAGAGCGTTAGGATATGATAGAAGAGCTTAATTTGAAGAACAATGAAGTCAAGTTGAAAATTAAAATGCGGCAGGCTAAAGGGATGTTCCACAACTTCTAAGAAGTCTAAGATTAAAGTTGAAAAAGTCTTGAAGAACGCTGGTCTAAATTGTTGGAAAGAAAATTTTTAATTTGCATCAATTTGTCCATAATCCATACAATTTCTACTGTACACATGAACATGATAGAATACAATCATAATTTAACCGAAGTGTAACACGTGCGTGGATGAAAGATACACTTGTACCTTTCTGTTGAAGAGATCTATGGAATGCTCATTACTTGATTCGAATTCAATTTCTCTTAAAGAAAAAAAAAATATAACATTTTCGCCCTCAGCTAGCTTCCACAAAGATACGGTATCAAATCATTCAATTACATTTACCTGCTTTAAGTTAAAATAATTATGCATATCTGAGAGCAATGCTTCAACAAACACAATGAGGAACTTGATTTCCGAATTAGTTATGCATGGATCTCTGGTCCTACAATTTAGTAAACATATTATTCTTGTGCATGTTCAATAAATCTTTGGGAAGAAAATGTGTTCAAAATTAAAGGAAACATACGCGTAGTTTCATCAGTTTCTTACGTTGAATCAGTGTTAAGTGTTGAGTACCTACATTGCTTTATTATTATTATTATTATTATTATTATTATTATTATTATTATTATTATTATTATTATTATTATTATTATTATTTTCTGTTTTCTTTGAAATCAACTGGTATTTTAATGATGCGGTTATACAAATTTCTTCTTTGAAAGTCTAATTAAATATTCTTTGCTTATTCAAAACAAATTTGTATTATAGTTACCACGACGACTCGTGAAGCCTGGACCCTACACCAATTATAGAACTGCTTTGTCTCGAAGTGTGACACATCGGAAGAATCGGAAGCAAGCCTAAACTTTACAAAGTCTGCAATTGAATATATTGTGTCATATTTATTCAATCGGAAACAATCTGTTCTATACAAGGGTCATATCACTGAAAAGTTTGCTACTCTGTCTGGGGTTCCTCAAGGATCGCATCTGGGTCCTTTGTTATTTCTCCTACTTATTAATGATATTCCGCTTTTTATTGAAAACTCTGAGATTATCCTATTTGCTGATGATCTCAAATTATACTCTAGAATCATTTCAACTGAAGACTGCATACAACAAAACCTACAGCGAGTTCAAACATGGTGCGATGACAAATTAATAATAAATGTATCTAAGTGTAAATCCCTTTCTTTCACGAGAAAAAGAAATCACATCACCTTTGACTATAGGGCTGAAGGAACCCAAACTGTCTAGGCCACGTACTGTTAAAAATTTAGGTGTGATTTTTTATCCTGAATTAAATTTCGATGAACACATAAATATGATTAAAAAAAAAAAAAAACAGCGCATATAGAAACTTAGGTCTAATGTACAGAATGGGGCAAGACTTTTTCAGTGAGACAACGCTAGCAACACTTTATTTTACATATGTTAGATCAAAATTAGAATATTGCTCTACTATATGGATTTCGGGTGTCACTTTCTGGATTTCGGGAAAACACAAAATTAGGAAAAATCCGGAATTTAGAAAGTTCGGAATTCAAAATATCCTGAACCTTTCCGGATTTCGGAGTTTTACAAAATCTTTTTTTTTTTGTTACGGATTTTTTTCGAAATCTAAAATTTTCCCTAATTCTAGATTTTTTGCCGAAAGTGGATTTTTTTCGAAATCCGGATTTTTTTCCAATTGTACTTTCGGGATTCCAGAAAGTAAAAATTCCAGAATTGGCCATCCCTAATATATATCTGGCTTTTTTTGAAAGTTCGGCACTCATCAGATTCGAAGATGGCGGGATTTTTAAATGCAAATTTGTAAAACTATTGTTAATTATTGTTAAATAAACCATATACGCTCAGAACAAAAAATAACATCCACTGAAGGTATCATGTGACATGTTATCACTGCATATTTTATTTGTTTTATGCATTTAAAGTGATACTATAGTCATGAGGCACAGTGTGTAATCTAGAAATAGTTTGTAACTGAAATTTGTCCTGTGAAACTTATATACAGAAAATTGCTGAATGGGTGTTGCACAATTTCATTTTTACTATCACTCTTTACCTTGGCGTATACAACAAAAATATAACACGAAAACAACTAATTCCCTGTTATTTTGTTTTGACACAAACATACACACCCACATACTCATACAAGGGCGGATCCAAGGGGGGCATAGGGGCTATAGCCCCCCCCCCCTTGGCCCTCAGGTATACACAGGTTAAAATGGACTTCAATTCTGTTTTGCACTGGATAAAGCGGCAAACTATGGTTTAGCCCCTCCCTTACATGCTGTATATACAACATGTATGTATATATGCTTATATATATGAGAGAGAATTTGTGTTAGTTTAAGAGGGAAAGGATAAGAAATTAAAGTGACAGCTCCCCCACTTAGTAAAGTCGTGGTATAACATTGAACGTAAAAAAGCACACACACACACACACGACTTACGGCTACATACATACAGTATACCACACACACAAAAAAAAAATATCCCACACTCACACTAATGTCTATGAATCACACACATTCTCTTGTTTTTTATACAAAGGAAAGAAAGGCCATCGCAATAAAACACGCCGTACTTTTTTGTCTTCCTGAAGAAAACTTGCTTGCATATTTAACCGCTACTAAAGGAGGTGTAGTAATAGATATACGCCCTTCCATTCCATCAACCACAAGTTGAAGTATTATAAAACGAACAAAATGATTTATGAAACAAATATTTTAGCTTCACACAAGTCGTGGGAGAGAGACAAAAATGGACAAAAAGGTGTACCCTTGAAAACGAAGATAATGAACAAGGAAAACCTATGACCACCTTCCCAAAATAAAGGAAAACTCATAATTTATTCCTGACTTGTTTTTGTTATGTTTTTACCTGGTCATTCTAAAGGAAAAAAGGATGGCGTCTACTTTCATACCGTCTATGTAGCACATTAATGCAGCAAAGATGTAAACCTGCATTCGAGAAAACGTCCTTGACTTCCATGTCAGAGTCCCTGACTCGTCGTCTTGTGGTGGTATCCAATTTAGGTGTATTCTGGGCACTGGAAAACATATTAACTTTGAATTATCCTCATACCGTATTTGTTGTTTTCATCTTACTTTCCCACAAAGAATGCCAGTTCATATTTAAAACACATCAAGCATTTCTGATGCCTACCTTTGGCATGAAAAGAAAGGTGATGAGAGGTACAAGGAGAAGATAAAAGACCACAAAACAAAACAAAAACGGTTGACATGGGAGGGGGAAACTTGTTTTGACTAGATTGCCTTTACTTAATGGACTACTGAATTTTTACTTTCATAGCTACTGGATAAAAGCCTTTCTGCTTCCTTTAGTCTAATTAAGGATTTTCAAACACAGGAGGCCCACCCAAGAGTCTTCCTTTTTTTTCTTACTCAACTTCTCTACGATATTGTGTGCTTTTCATCTCTACCAACAGTCATAATGAAAGGTTAACAGCCATAATTGCTCAAGGACAATCATATATATCCCGAAAAGAATAATAATGATTTATTCAATTATTTGTACATTTAATGATGAAAAATCAGATTGTTCTAACCATATATATACAGGGTTTGTCCGGAAAGTAATAGGACTGAGTCGATTAAAAAAAAAAAATATTAAGCCAATCGTTATAATTCTTTAAAAACTTTCAAAATAGGCTCCTTCTGCGTCGATGCAGCGCTGCCAGCGCGATTTCCAAGCATTGAAGGCGTCACGGAATTCATTCTCCGGAATAGCCTTCAGAGCCGCGGTGCAAGCTTCTTGGATCCCCTCTGTCGTCTCAAAATGCTTGCCTTTCATCGGGCGTTTCAGGCGAGGAAACAAAAAGAAGTCCGGGGGGTCACACCTGGGCTGTAGGGCGGCTGTGGAAGCGTTGGGATGCTGGCCTTGGTCAGGTAGCTGTTCACAAGAAAGGCGGTGTGAGCCGGGGCGTTGTCGTGGTGCAGCTTCCAGTCGGCTCCGATGTCTGGTCGGACCCGATTGACCCTTCGTTTGAGTCTCTTGAGCACTTCCACGTAAAACTTAACGTTGACGGTTTGTCCAGGAGGAAGAAATTCATGGTGAACGATGCCTTTGATGTCAAAAAAGACAATGAGCATCGTTTTCACTTTGGATTTGCTCATTCTTCCCTTTTTTGGGCGAGGAGACGCCGGCGTGTGCCACTAGGAAGATTGCCTCTTTGTCTCGGGATCATACTCAAAGATATATGATTCGTCACCTGTGATTACGTTATTCAAAAATTGTGGGTCACTTTCACACATGTTCAAATTTTCTTGGCACAATTCCACTCGCCGCAATTTCTGGTCGTCAGTGAGCACTTTTGGGACAATCTTCGCGCACACCTTACGCATGTTCAAATGCTCCGTCACAATTTCATGAACCACAGTTTTTGGTAAATTTAGCATCTGGGCAATTAAATGAATACTTAATCGACGGTCTGAGTTCAAAACTTCGCGCACACGAGTCTCATTGTCGGTGTTTGTCGAAGTCGAAGGTCATCCAGCACGGTCTTCATCGGCGACCTCTTCCCGGCCCTCCGAAAACGCCTTGTGACACCGAAACACACCACTTCTTGCTAAAGCATCATCTGGGTAAGCCTGCTTGATCATATCAAACGTCTCTGTTGCAGATTTACCGAGTTTAACACATAATTTAATCGCGTACCTCTGCTCTAACGAACGCTGCATTTTCGGCTTGCACCACTCACAGAAACACGTCGCGCGAAAAAGCCTGTCCTGACTCTCCGTGTGCTCGGAGACAACTGACCAGCCACTCGTTCGTTAGCTAGGAACGCCCTCTACCGGATCCAGTCGGTGCGCGCACGCTCAGAAGTACAGTCATGACGGAATAAAATCAGTCCTATTACTTCCCGGACAAACCCTGTATATGTGTTAATCTGTTATTCTCTAAGGAATCTACTTCTAGTAACTTCAAAAAGTTTTGAAGTGTATATATATATATATATATATGGTCAATTCCGCGGTAAGTGACCCTACAAAGGGAAAATTTGAAATTTCACCTGGGCCTGGATAAGTATTAAAATTCATTTTTAAGAATGCTGAATTTTTCATATATGAACAAGATGATACCAACGTTGATTTGTAGATGGCTCTGCAGTAGGTAAAATATGGCCACTTTCATGTCGCAGAATATCGTACCTACATTTGGATTTTAACACAAAGTTTTTTCCCGCTAATTCCTGTAGGTAAGTGAAGATCGTGTATGGTATTTATTAAGATAATGTTTGTGTTTACATCAGTGACATTGTTTTGCACATAATTTAATAATAGCAAGAAAATTATAATAATTGATTTATTCAAGTAGGCTGTCGTGTAAGTCACAAGAAATCAAAAATAAGTTTATGTATTTATATGCAGAATTAAACAAAAAAGCTGTAATTTTAAATTTTCTTCATTTGGACAGACGGTAATCAAAGGCCGTGCAGAAAGTCCCGAAATAATGTGTGTCTCTCTTTTAAATACAAAATATAATATGTCGTGTAAGTCACATTTCTTTCCCTGTCGTGTAAGTCACATTTCTTTCCCTGTCGTGTAAGTCACATTATACGTGTCGTGTAAGTCGCATTTTGTTGCAATGTTAGCATATTGCCAATACTAGCTAACTGCAGTAAAACGTATAAACAATGAATTGATAACTCAATTAATGTATTAGGTGCCATGTTTAGTGTAAGCGAATGAAAGACAAGGAGGATAAAGCAATATTATGAAATATGGGTGTAAAGTGTACTTGACTGGAATATAAATGTAACAAATAAATGAAAAGTTAAACAATATGAATCAATGTGATCTAGAAAGAAGTTTTAAAAAACGTGACAGGAAGTATCTACTGTCTCTGGAACAATGCCGGCATATGTGGTTCGGAAGTTTCTAGCTTCAGCTACTTTTAATACTTTGGTTTTCTGGTACTCTTTCGTTGTTTTGGAAACATGCTTGTAAATCGGTATTTATTGCCTTTAGGCATCTAAAGCTAAGGCCGGTATAGGACGGAGGTGGGCATGTGGGAAAGGATTCGTTCAGATCTATTGAAAGGATATCATCTCGGCATTTGCCTGGTGTGAATGAAGAACACCTCAGTCAGGATTGCCAGCTATATGTTTTAAACCCGCAACCTACCGAGCCAAATCTAGCACGCTACTACTCTGTCACGCTTTCTTTGTAGAAAACATGCTTATTCAAACGAAAATATGCAAGTCACAACAAAGTTTACTTTAATATTAGTGAAATTATGACATATCAAATATGTAACACTCGGCTTTTCTATTGCATTTTCAGATATGCCTAGCTCAGAAGCTGAATGGAAGCGGAAATAGATAAAGAAGTTGAAAAGAATGATATTACATCAAATGGATTTTTAGTGGAAATTACTGTTTTATGTACCAAGAAAAGATACAAACAGCTCGCTGGATATCACACAGTTGTACTATGTAAACTGCAATAATATATTTTCCTGAAGAAAAGGAAACCACAGAACATGATTCGTGCGTAATTATATCTGATTATATGCATCAAGATATGTCTGCAGTTGCTTGTTTCAATTCTACACTTACGGAAGATTTTGAAGAGCGTCATCCGGGTTTTCCGATCAACAATGTGAATTATCAGTCGGATGATGGTGCACAACATTATTCACTTTGTTCAATAACATTGCGGAAAGTTGAAATGTCTTGGCTACGAACTATGGCAAAGGCTCTCAAAGACAAATTGATCCTCAATCTGTTTTAGAATTTATTGAGAGAGCACGCATGTTATGTCCGAACATTAATGTAATATACTGTAGTAAAGAGTATTACTTCAAAAATTTGAGTTGATGCGCCAATGGAAACATCATAAGAAAGAAATATGTAATATTCCAAAAACATGAAACTAGTACTACTTTCATTGTGTTTCAGCGTATACTATTGAATGTTGTCTCATCTAAGATATTTCTTCACCACGAAGGAAGTTTGATTTCATTCCAGAACAGTTCATTGGTGCATGTGAAGGAAATAAACGCAGCGAAGAAGTGATGAAAATACTCTACTGGAGACAGGGTATTGGTAACCTTCGCCGGAAAAAGAACTATTAATATTTGTTAGATGTGGACAGAAGAATCAGAAGAACTGTATGTAACATTTCTTCGCCATTACCATCAAGATAAAGAATTTTATTGGCCGCAACAGAAAGATTAGGCCTATGTTGCATTACCAGACGTCGATCATAGACATAAATTAGAATTTGACAAATTTTGCTCGAATAAGAAAACTGCTAACTTCTTGTTTTGTCTGTTAACTTCCTTTTATCTCTCTAAATCATTTGTGCCATTCTATTCGCCAATAGATTTTGAAAGTGTAATTAAACGAAGACATGATGTTAGACTTGTCGTGTAAGTCACAAATTTATGTCGTGTACGTCACGTTATATTTGTGGCATATATTTTAAAATAAACACAGAAAATATAATAATTTTCCTTTGGTCTTGTAGCTTGGTATCTACTTAATATATGTAAAAAGTTTTAGTTTCCTTGTAGCAATAGAAGAACAGAATTTTCATATAGTTAACAGTTATTCAAAACACGATGTCTCCTACTGTCGTGTAAGTCACGTATATATCTAGAGACTTGTTTCAGCCATTTTGTTTACATATTTAAATGCTGCAAATAAAAATGAATGAAGGACTTATTGCCCCTTATTTATAACCTAAAACTTGTCCATGAAAATATCTTATAAATTTTCTAATACATAATATTTACTACCGTCTGGCGTCTGCTGTCGTGTAAGTCACAAATGGAATTAGCCATATATATATATATATATATATATATATATATATATATATATATATATATATATACGGTGAGGCATTTGAAACTGTTTATGAAAATATCTGGAAAACTGCAAATCGGATTTTTGAAAAAAAAAATGTAACAAAAGTTGTTCGTCTCGAAGGGGGGCATTTAGTGATACCACACTCGACCCCTACCCTCACCCCCCGAGGGTTGGAGGGCGGTCAACTCTGAAATATTAAAAAGGAACCCCGTTTTTTATTCCTTGAAAAAATAACATTGTTTGATGTATTTCCTTTTATTATTAATGATGTGTTTATGCATGCACGGGATGGAGCACGCCAACTTAGCACTAGAGTGCTTACATTTGGTGCGAGTTGTCCTTGATTCAATCCCCAACCAACTAAGTTTGTGCTACACAACACCGCGTGCGTGGGTTTGTAATACAGGAATTCGTAGTACAGAAAAGAATACTCAGTGGGAATATATTGACATAAGAAGAGTGACGCAGATAAAGGGACCAAGAGGAATGTTATAAGGAATATGCAAAGAAGGATATAAATGGTATATAGTAACGATGGAAGAAAGAAAGAGAAAATGGAGATACTACACTGATTATTAATAGGAAGTGGATAAAGAAGAGAAGAATTGAGGGAAATGAGAAGAGACAGAAAGAAGAAGAATGGAGAGGGTGGTATGTAATTGAGAGTTTATGTGATAAGACAGAGAGTTGAGGAAAGGAGGAGGTAAAACATATATAAAAGGAGGAGGAGGATTTTGGACTTAGTAAGAGAGAAAGGAATATAAAGGAAAAAGAGATAAAGACAGAAACATGTGTTTAATCAGTTGCAAAGAATGTAACGTAAAATACATAGGAAAAACAGGTAAGGGATTTGAAGAAAGAATAAGATAACACACATACGACGTCAGATTAAGAACAGAGAACAGTGCAGTATATAATTACGTTAAAGAATTTGGACATGAAATAGATTGGGAAAGAATAGAAGGTCTGGAGAGGAAAAACAGAAACATGGCACAAAAGTAGAAAGAAGCTAGATGGATTGGGAAACATGAACGATGTATTGATGAGTTGGACAAGCGTGCTGGCAATTCATGAGTTGGGGAATGCTGTGCATGGACAAAATAGGAATTAAAGAACTAGAAGAATAAACAACATTACAGATGGGCAGATGCCTAGATTCAGAACAGGTGTTTTTTTGGGGGAAGTATCTAATAAGCACCTAATTAAAAATTTTACGTTTTATACAGATGGGTGTAAAATATGAAGGGAAACACTTGAGTGGCTCTGAAAAGTCTAGTTGTGTCCTCCTTTCACTTTCTGTATATATTGAAGTTTTATTCTCCCATGATTTTTCATAACGCGTCTAAAGAGATTGATGTTACATTCCAGAAACCATTACACAAGTATTATTAATATATGCATGGTGATTCAGTCAGTTTTGTTTTATTACCACTCCAGTTTTAATTTTGACTCTCAAGGAGCAAAAACGTTGAGAGATATCAAGAAGCATTTTTTGTAACAATTGATTAACATAATAACAGATTAGATATACTCCGTTAGCCCTGTATTCCAACCGAAAGTAATATAGAATAAACGATACGTTTTCGGTTACAACGTTGATCGCCATAGAACAAATACGGCAATATATATATCGACAAGGGGCTCTTTGCAATCGAATCAACGTCTTAAGACATTATATTATCATGAGTCGAAAAGCTCTACCAGCAGCAGAAGCAGTTTAAATTTACTACTACTTACGGTTTTAATATTGACTTCGTTTTCTCTAATCGATTCAGAGATGAGTATGTTCCATCTTCTTCGTTGACCTTCTGCTCAAACCAGAATTAGTAGAGATTAGCCGTAATATAACAAGAACGGTAGTATATAGCGACAAACGTATTATTGTAATCCGGTCAGCATTTTAACAGAACATACCACCACAATCCGCAATATCCCACCAAAATCGAAGGTGGTTAAAATATACTACTACTCCCGGTTTCAATACTTATTTGTATAGAGTGGATACATTCTCGTAAAACATATCAGACAGCGTTGTATTCTTACACAGGTTCAGCGCCCAAGAATGAGTTTTGTTTCGACTTTTATATATCTGTTAAAACCACAAGTATCGAAAGTCTACAATTTCCGGTTTCATTGCACTCATTGTTAATATACAAATTTTGGGCCCCTATGCTTTCAGGATACGAACCTGTCTTGATTTGTAACCGGGCATCAAACACACGTACCCCAAATAAGTGAAGTTGAGAGAGGCACAAATGATGAACATTAACATAGAGTGTGGCCTGAAATCGTCGCCGAGTTTAGCACCGGAAGCGTGGACAGATAAGAAATTTACTTCTTTTTAAGTTTAAACAGTGCTTATAAGCAACATAGAAGAATAATTAAAAAAAATATTGAAACATGATAATGAGTCGATGATGTGGCTAGATTCTATATTCACCTTAAAATCTTAGTAACACCATGATAGAAAAAAAAGCGTTTTTGTGCTGGGCTGGGACATGAATGAGAGGTGTCCCAGTCGAGGTCGATACACATTAAAAGGTTATGTAATAAAACAATAGGAGGACGAAGTATGACACTAACTGAGATGTACTTGGTTGGCTGAACGCGACAGGAATCTTGGCCGACGGTATGCATGATTTTACCTAATGTATGAAGGTTCTATCCTAGGTTCGAAGTAAGTCACTGGCGAAGCCGTAAAAGGCCGTAAACTTGCTTTGAACCGGTCGCAACCTGGATTCCTGGCTTTTGCGTTAGGAGTATAATGAATGCAATACAAGAGATAAATAGAGGACGTGTTAGGTAAAGAGAGATTGGTATGCGAGTGATGGCAAGCAGAATTAATGGCGATCTCTGATGTTTAACAGAGATAAGGTGGAAAAACGCTGTTGTAAACGATAATTACCTGATATGGACGATATGGAGAATATTCTCTCGCATTAAATTTGTGTTAATGCATTCTGCTAAATCGTTGTTTTCATCAACAAATTCCATCTGTTTCTCATATAAAAATTTGTATTAAAAATGGGATTTGCAGGAATTCACGAAAAGATGCGATTTCCGGTATTCAGACAAATACGGAAATAATATCTTATCTCTATTATTGTGTCTTCTTCCATCTCACTCTAAAAAGGTGTATCCAAGGTTACAGAAATCCTATCCCTCCTTTCGTGGGCGGACCCAAGGTTATGGTTACCTTACTTCCCGAGTATATAAACGTGAGTTCGGAGCAACGCGGGGTCCGGACAATTCATCTGATCTTGATCTCCTCGATCAAAATTGGGAGTATGGAGCTGTCGTCGATGAATTTCTTACGACTGTGGAGACCTAACGGTGACAACTAAGCAGTCGCTACTCAGCAAGAAGTTTGCAATGCTACAGTACTAAGAAGAAAGAAGATTGAAGTAAGCTAACGCAGTATGGAGAAATAGACTCATAATAAGCACATTAGCAGGATAGTCTTTTAAGATAATCTTGCATCAAAGAGAAGAGACTGTTGTGCAAATAAAGAAATTACTTCAACACACACCTACACACACCGCTTCCTGGAGAAATAAAATTGCTTTCCGTCGGCTTGACCCCCTATCGTGCGTCAAGATTCACTCTGGCCATATAGGCTGAATAGGCTTTGCTGACAGTCGGCTGACGGGAACGCTTTGTTATCTCTCTGGGATAGCATTAGTGAAGCACTTACACGAATTAGAGTGACATTTCTCATTTAGTTACCGGTCCTTATCAGGTCCACAACCGCCATGCCACGCCAGAAGAAGAAATCGCCCAAAAGAAGACCCGTGAGGGAGCTTTTCCAAACCCGAAGAGACTGCAGTGATGATTCTAGAAAAAAGCAAATGACCCCCCAGAATGTGAAGAACGCGCCAAGAGAGCCCACCCTAGAAGAAGAGAAGTCTAGTAACTCCCAGCAAGAGAGAAGATAAAGAAGAAAGAATAAACGAGCAGCACCAGAACAACACTCCTAGAGCTCAAAAAGTGACAGTGCCCAAAGAGAAACTCTACGAAGTCGCCCTCACAACAGATGAAGTCGTTTCTATTATAGCAAACAAGATGGACACTTCAGAAGTACGCGTCGCATATAGAGGTAGTGACAGGTTCAGGATTGACTTCGCCACCCGAACAGCAAGAGATGTATTCCTTCGCATCTTCAAAGCCAGAGACTTCGGTGATAATGCAGTAATGCTCCACCAATTCAACGAACACGAAAGAGCAGAAGGTCCCGCATCAGAAGAAGAACTGACACCCCAGCTTTCCGGCCCTTTCAAGGACAAGATGCCACCGCAAACAGAAGAAAACAATGAAGTCAACAAACCGGCAGACGAAGAAGAGTTTACTCCAGTCAAAGGCAGGCACACCAAGAAGATGAAACAAGATCCACCATCCCAGCAAGACGACTCGCAAACGAAGAGGAAAGAAGCTCTCAAGGGAACACAACAAAAGAAGCCAATATTCACGTGTGTTGTCAAGAACGTGCCAATCTCCACAGATGTAGAGAACTTCAAATCTGAGTTAAGGGAACTAAAGATCAACTTCACTAACGCAGTCGGGATACAAACCCAGAAGGGACCGGCACCTTCACTCAGATTATTCTCAGAAGATCCTGCTCAAATAAATAGACTGATAGCGCACGGAATCACCATAGGGACAGCACATCATCGAGTCGAAACATCCAGAGCACCGCCGCGACCAATGCCGTGCTACAAACGCTATCAATGTGGCCACCAGAGAGCTCAATGCAAAAACAGAAGAGTGTGTCACCGTTGTGGGAAGGAACACGAAGACTTGTGCAATAACCCCATTGACAATAATTTATGTGCGACCTGCAGACAAACCGGCCACAGAACAGGAAATGCCAATTGCCCGAAAATACCACACCACAATAGATTCATGGCCGTGAAAATAATCACAGAAAGGCAGCTTACTCAACAAGAAGCAGCAAAACCCCAAGGAAAAATGGACGATGGCCCTAATAAGGACCAGAGCAGCTCAAAAACAGAGAATCGCAACGTCAGCAAAGAAGAAGAAGAATAGAAACTGTTTCAATCACCAGCAGAAACCCTCCACGATTGGATACAATCAGCTATGTTCAGAGTCACCAACAACATGATCACATGGATAACTTCAGTCCTAACACTAACAACAGAACCAGCCAAGCAGCAACGACTAAACAAAGCAATACAGGAAGCTACAACCAAAATCTTCCAGCAGTTTATAAACCCTATCCTAACAACAGATGGACAGCTATACGTTCCTTCCCTACAACGATTCCCAGGAGCCAAAGCAGAATAAAAAAAATCTGCAGACAGATGACGACACAAGCAACCGACCAAGGATCAAGAAGATGGCCAGATTTGCATGTGCATGTTTAAAACATAACAGAATCCCCTACTAACAAAACACTCCCCAATTAAAGACATTCTTAACACATAATTCAATACAGATAAATTATTTAAAAACAGTAACAGATATTTTACATGCATTTTTGCCACCCCTTCACAGTGTGGTTTTGCCATGTAAATTGCCTATGCATGCAACATGACCGATTTAGGATTTTTTTCCTGGTTTCCAGGTTTTTTGTCCCTCTCTCAAAACATAATAAACCTTCTCTCACGCTTTGCTATCTTCTTCTTTACCCTTCTTTCTTTCTATCTACACAACTATAGATCCGCGGAAAATGTCTCTGTCTAAGATAAAAGCCGCGACATACATCCCCACCCGACAAATGCTATAGTTTACTAACTGCATGTGAGGAGAGGCATGTAGACAGATGGTTGATGCCTTACTCTCTGTCAGGACGCGGGCTTTCCTGAGGGGCGTCCTTATTTTTAATTTTCCTGTTTCTGTTTTAATTTTTCTGTTTCTGTTTAACGCGGAGTCCGACAGGAGCTCTCTCGCAGTGTCTGTTGTTCGCATACGCGTGGTGAGTCCACAAGGTGAGTCGAACACTAGCAAACATGTAAGGAAAATGGTTAGCGCGCGGATGTTAAAGACAGTAAGGTAGTCGACATACACCCATGTCCGCCAGCTTAGGAACAAGACTGAGAGTAAGCAACCGCCTCCTCTGTCCCTAAAACGGGAGTTCTAAGGTGGATTTTGTCCAAGTTAGGAATTTTTAGCAGTTAAGCGATTTTGAAAGCGAACCTAGCCTCTGTTTGCACATGGCGAACCAAAGAAATCTAAAGTTTGTCCCTATTATTTTGGCCGCGTTGGTCGGCTGTGTTAGTAAGCATAAACTGAACCGAGCCGAGCTGGGCATGGTATAAAAGTCTATGCACTGTAGACTCAAACTGTATTAGGCAGAAATAGCTTGACTTGATGCTGTAATGTGTTTTAATTAGATTTCTCGAAAACTTAAGAATTTAAGAATAATTTTAAACACTTTATAAATTTTCATTCTGTTTTAATGAGATAGTCTCGGAACGAGCTGAATCGTACTCGTCCCTTGTTGACAGCTTGATGTAGAACTAATAGCACAAATATTAATAACGCCCGACGAGCGTATAATTTTTTTTGTTGTTCCGAGCAAATTTGGTTCATTTGGAGATTTACTTCAATGTTTCTAGCTTCCTTATAAACTCAGGTTTTGTGCGACTAGCAAGCCCTCCCAAGGAGAATTACACTGGACCCTGATCGACTGACTGATATATATAAACTAGCCAGCAGTAGTCTAGAAATTTAAAACCGAGGTATCATTCTCGGCCATAGCAGAGTGGTATGTCGTTAATAATTTTTGTATTGTTTTCTGTTTCAATTTCTTTAATAAAGCTATTTAATTGAGGAAATGAATTTAATTTCCAGAGAATCCCTTAGGAAACAATATGTAATGAGAAGGTCATTTGTTTTCTCCTATGATTGGAGGACATGCTGTAGGAAGGTGCAATCCTCAAATAGCAGTGTTTCGATCGCTTACTTCTCGTAGGTGTCAAGTTTAGTGATTAACTTTAATGCTCTACCATTTCTGGGTCTCGATGGTATGTAATGGAAGCCCGGGCCCAGTAAAGATATTGTATATCTCTTTTGTGAATTTCTTCTATTTTTTGTATCTTGGTTTTGGGCAACAATGCTTAAAAGTACACAATATGTTGTGTAGAAGAAGAAGAAAAAAACAAGATATATGTTGTTGATTCTAAATATAAAATAAATAAAGTTTAATCTTAGTAGTTAAAATATATGTTGATTTTATATGTATAATTGGTACTCATAGTTATCGTAACAGCAAATAGTTGTTTAAAAGTTGCTATGACAACCGAAAAAAAAAGAAAATTATAATTAATGGGGATGTGGAAAAGAATAAGAAAGGGTAACAGTGATTCAAGACGGTGTGTCTGCTTTAATGTTATATATTGAGAATTTACGTATTAAGGAAATGTAATTGAACATGTTGACATATTTTAAAACTTACGCGAACTGTGGGCTGAATGTAATGTGTAAAATACAAGAATAGTAAGTTAATCGTTACACTCTCGAAGTGCAATTCGATCGCTTGAGTTCAACTAAGCTTTCGGCTGAAATCGAGATGTGCTGGGAGTGTCTTGACCCAAGTATTATTTAAGCTACGCCATGTGTCACCACAACTCTTTTTTTTTTTATCTTAGTGTTTCGGACCTCGTAACATCACTGCATAAAGGATAAAACGGAAATAGACAACGACAATATTTTGTTCTTTCTTTTTTTAAATATTAATTCAGTACCTCAATAATATATTTCACCACTGTCCTTATTCCTCTATTGCAACTAGAAGTGAAACACGTCAATTTTAATGTTCATCTCCATAGAACAAAAAGAGTAAGATATGGATTCAGTGCCCGAGGAACATAATTTTATTATTCCTCAATTGAAACTAGTGTTTTTAAAACTTCAAGTTTGAGTATTAAATTAGCATTGTTTGGAAGTCCATTGCAGTTTGACTCCCTGAAACAAAACTAATTTCCTATTATTATTATTATTATTATTAGTATTATTATTATTATTATTATTATTATTATTATTATTATTATTATTATTATTATTATTATTATTATTATTATTATATAATTTTGGTGTTGCTAGCTGCATTATGTGCCTACCTGATGATAGTAGATGTCGCTAGCCAATCTGCATATAATTTGCAAATTCCAATCTATTGTGACGATATAATTGCTACTTAAAATCTTCAATGTTTCAACTTTATTATTTCAACGTGGATCACTACGTTTGGTGCGTTATGTCCCTGGTTCGATCTCCGTCCAAGTAAATTTGAGATGAACAACATCGTGTCCGTAGTTTTTTTTCGGGGTACTCCCGTTTCCTCCTATTTAACATTCCACCATTTTTCATCATCACTCACTTGCCTTAATCATATATATCCCTTAGCCTAAAGGGCATAGTCGTGGGAAGTTAAACTGAAATATTTCATTAAAAAAAATATTTCAAACTAGGACAAGGCCATAACGCTATTTAGATTTGAGTATCACCCACTGGCCCAAATCCCCGGGGGATGAGGGGGACATGTCTCATACAATCTTGGATCTGTGGGACTGTCCTCCCAATAATCCGATTTGAAATTTGTTTCTTTTGGGAGAAATACCATGATTTGTGTCTGATTGCTATAAAGGAAAGTGAAATAAAATTTATGTCGCCCCAGAATAAGTCTCAAATCTGCCCGCCTCCCAATGTTGAAGACACTTCTCCTCCCCTCATCGCCCACAGCATTGTTTTCAACTTCATAAATATTTTGAACATCACTCTAAAGAAAAAAAAAAATATGGGAACAGTCTTACCCGTCCCCCCGCCCCCAATGTTGAAGACAGATTTGCGCCGCTGGTATCACCATTTATGTATTTCAACTCTAATATATTGATATAATTTAATTTAGAAATTATAAAAATATCCAAGAAAGTAATGTCGCATTTTATGCAGATTTGTGATCAATTGGCCTCACACCGTGATTTGAACGCGAATGGAGATAAGCCGAAGGTCAGTTGTTGGTGTGGGTATATCTAACATACTACCTGGTAGTGGCAGTTCAATTACATCATGAACTTGCGTAAGGACAGAGTGAACATGGGACCTCCATCCTCCACAGAGCGTCATAAGGATGTCTAAGCTGTACGAGTTCAAACTGGGGTCAAACTCCGCTGCAGCGGGGCGGAAGATATGCTAGGCCTTTGGTGAGGGTGTCGTGACTACTCGGAGAGTGCAGTGGTAGTTTAACAAGTTTAAGGACGGTGACAAAACACTCAAACTCACACCACGTGCCAGAAGATCAACACATGTACAAAATGAAGATCTTCAGGCAGCAATTGGGGCGAACAGTGGTCAGACATTTGAGGAACTGGGACTATAGTTCAGTGTGAGTGGAAAAATCATTCGGCAGCACCCCATCAAATTCAGAAGCACTGCAAGTTGGGTCAATGGTTCCCACATGATTTGACTCCTGGCCAGAATGCAACGGGAGCAGACACTTGCATTTCTTTGCTGTCTCGTTTCTTTGGGAGCAGACACGCAACGGGAGCAGACACGTGCATTTCTTTGCATTTCTTTGCTGCATTTCTGGACAGATGTTGGCATGTGATGAGAAGTGGGTCCTGTAAGAAGCTCTACGGTGTCGTCATCCCACGAACCGGTTCCAAAACAGCGGAAACCAGCATTGTAACAGAAGAAGGTAATCCTGTGTATTTGGTGGACTGCTCATGGCATCGTGCATTTGAAACTGCTACCAGCTGGTCAGAGCATCAATGCAACTGTGTACTGTCAGCAGTTGAGCCGTGTTCAAGAAAAAAAATCCTCAAAACTCTGGAATCCCAATCCCAAAGGAAGGAGCCATTTCTGAATCCCAAAGGGGTCGGGTCCTCATGACACAGGAAAGCTCTAAGCCTTACGTGGTTAAGATTACCCGGGACACCATTCTTCGCCTTGGATGGGAACACTATTGCATCCACAATACTCCCTGCACATTGCACCGTCCAATTAATATCTGTCCCATTCTTTGGACAATCACCTTAGAGTACGCCAGTTCAAATCCCTAGTAGATGTGCAAAATGCACTTGATATTTTATTCACTTCACGGCCCACCAAGTTCTACCGCGATGGTATATATGACCTTCCAGAACTTTGGTAGAAGGTCGTCGATGCTGATGGGGACTATTTTTGATATTCCCGGTAAGTCTTAGGTGACATATCGATGTTCAAAAATGGTAGATGAAAAAGTGACAGAACTTTCTTGCTTACCTTTATAAAACTGTATTGTTTTAATTATATTATTTGAAAATGAATTGTGATTATATTGAATATGAATGTGTTTTGTTGTTTATTATTCAGACAAGCTTTGTAACCATGATTAGTTTTTAGCATTGTTATTTTGTTAACTGCTTGGAAAATAGCTGATTCATATTAGCTTTGCTGCTTAAATAGCTGGAACTAAAAAGACAATTCAATGTGTTTGATGACAGAGTAAGGAGTTGTCTGTACAATTCCAGACCTGGGGTCTGATTCCGTATTAGCCTACGCAACATTTGCAGATCAAAGCCCATCGTAAGAAATGTTCAAAAATGTATTATTGCTGTTATGCCGATTCATTGTGCAACATAAAATCTGTCCTTTCCATGGAAATGTGTCTTTCTTGTGTATTTTTGTATGAGAAAATCATATATGTAATAGCTTTAATACATAGCTTACCGATTTTGTAAAAAAAATAAAGAAATAAAATAAATAAATAAATAAAAATAAATGAAAAATTTGAAAATTTTGTACTGAGAAATGCAGTATTTTTACGAGTGGTGATGAAATATGATTAATGTTTGGTTGTGTTATTGAAATTTAGCGTACTTTTCTTTCAGTAGGGAGGTTATATGAGGCGTTAAGGTGGACTCCTTGCCACTGTGTCGTTCATTGTTCTACCGGGAATCGTACCCGAGACCTTGCACACCGAAGGAGAGCGGGCTACCTATTAGACCAGCAGGGAGGACAGAAATGTATTTAATACTTAAGATAAAAATTGTTGCATGTGTAATATACATTACAATATACGCTAGTTTAAACATCATCCAAGTTATAATTTTTCTTCTTTACACAAGGAATACACTATTTAAAGAGGAGTTCTCTTCACCCCACAAACTCCTATGTGTAAGTCTTTTTCTGCGTTATAACAGGGAACACTTTTTTTTTTTTCGTATTTCTGCTCACTATTTCATTTCAGATAGCTCACTAACGTCTGGTGATAAGGGTGTTCAGATTTTTGCTGTCTAACTATGCTGCCTTATGTTCTAGCATTTGAGTAATTTTGTTTCGATTGTATTGTTATTTGCAAAGTGGTGTTTTATTAGGAGTAGTCGGATTTATCGTGTTGTGTATTTTCGTGGTAGTGTGCTGTGCATCTGGGTTTTAAGAAAGTGCTTAATAGGCGTTTTGCTACGTGTAGTGGAGTGCAATGTCCCGTGCGTATAAAAATAAATCTGTCTTATTTTGTTAACTGTGTGGTGAACTTATATTTTGAACCCACAAAATAATAAAAAACAGCCTTACAAATTTAGTTAAAAAGGGCTATGAACGGTACTTTGGTTGTAGGGTTAGAGACCAGAATAAATCTTGGGCCCTACACATACGTTGTGCTACGTGTTATAGTAATTTGAGAAACTGGCTACAAGGAAAACGCAATTCTATGAAATTTGTTGTGCTTATGATTTCGCACGAACAAATAGACAGTGTAACTTAATGTTACTTTCGCCTGACAGATCTAAAGGGCTTTTCCTCTCAATCTAAACATCAAATTCAATACCATAATTTAAAATCAGCTATTTAACAGTTCCTCACAGCTAAGATCTTCCAGCTCCTAAAGCTCCTTCCTCTAAATCTAAACATCAGATTCAGTACCATAATTTAAAATTAGCTATTTAACCACTTCCCCACAGTGAAGATCTTCCAGTACCTAAACCTTCCAATACCAGCTTACACTATTGATTCAGAAGAAGATGCCTCAGACTTTCCAAGTAACCGATAATATATAGAATTTCAGCCGCTTGCATCCCAGACAAACGCCACTTTGTTTGATCGCACATGAAGAGTGTAATGATCTTCTACGAGACTTAAATTTTCCTAAAAGAAAAAAGGAATTGTTGGGCTCCGCTCTTCAAGATTGGAGCCTCTTAGCTCAAGATATTAAAATAAGTTTGTTTTGGAGAACGGCAAGGTCATTTTGAAAACTATTTTGTTGAAAATAGTTCTATTGCAACGATGTAGATTGTTTATTTCAGTATTAGGAACATGAACATAATTCCACCGAGTGGCGCTTGTTTATTGACAGTTCGAAAATAAGTCTGAAGGCAGCGCTTCTCCATACTGGAAATGTACATTCATTTGTTTCTGTAGCATACGGTGCTCTTACAAAGGAAATTTATGAATTTATGAGTGTGATATAGGACATCATTGAATTTATAAAATTCGAAGGACATGTGTGTGTGGGAGCGGGGGGGAAGTGAAAGTTATTGGTATTCTCACAGGAACGCAGCAAGGATACACCAGTTTTTTTTTTTTCTTATGTGAGTGTTATGGTCCCGACAAAGCAAACCACTACGTCCGTAAATACTGGCCTCAAAGACAAAATTTAGTTCTTGGGACCAAGAACTTATCTCGTAAACCAATGGCGAATCCTCAAGATGTATTTTTGCCACCATTATATATCAAGCTTGAGTTGAATATTTTTGTTTAAGCACTAGATAGAGAAGGTATTGCTTTCACGTACCTTAATAAAACATTCCCGAAGTTAAGTGAGGCAAAACGTAAAGGAGTATTTGTTGTTCCAGAGATTAAAACAGTCATGCAGGAGGAAGACTTTGAAACTAAACTCTCTGAAATTGAGAAATTAGCTTGGCTGTTATTTAAATCGATATGTTTATGTTTTCTTGAACATGTAAAGGCTGATAATTATGAGCTAACATGGTGCGCAGTTTTCAACTCATGGGGTGCAACGAATATCTTGACTTTTCCCTCAAAAGTTCGGAGCAGTAAGTGATCAACACGGAGAACACAGGACATTACCACATTTGAAGAGTGTTCCAGTAGAAAATTGACTGAAAGTATGCTTATTGAGTATTGCTGGTCTATTAGCAGAGAGATTCCAGAAGATGTCTACAATTTACCAAAATAAGTATTTTAAAGCGTAAGTCAACAAAATTTCATATCAGATTATGAATATGACTGAAGCGATTTTGTAAAGGGCAAATAATATTTTATTAATTTTGACATTAATATTTTGTAAACTTCCATATTTTACATGCAAATAAAAGTCAATTCTCAATCTGGTGTTGTTAGGTCGTTCACACGTGTAAATAAATTAAGGAAGTATCGTAACAATTCAAAACTATGACTAAATAACACATTCTTTTAATAGGAATTATAACTTATGTTATGTAGCAATGTGTCAAGGCAATAACAAACACTTCCTACTTAAAGTTATGAGGTAATTCTGAAAATGTAATTGTAAGCGGAAGAAATGACGCTACCAAAACTAGGAAGAAAAGGTAGGTGGACAAAAAGAGGAGTGAACTCGAGAGAGTTTCGAAGTGACCATCAGAGAAGAAGGATCAACCTCTCAAATCTTCACTGATCAAAATCTGGGTGAGTACATGCTGGTTACAAATTGATAACACACCTTTATTATTCGACTCCGTTACCAAATTCATTCAATTCATAACCTAACTTCAAAATTCAATATGACAGTTGTTATAGATTTTGACGTAAGACCACAGCACCAGTTTTGGGTAATTATCTGATCTGATATCTCTAGTTTTATTTATGCAATCAAAACTATTCCGTCTTAACAAATTGATCGCTCTACCTAAAATTAATTGGTTAAATTTGTTATGAGAATATACTTCAAATTGCACCCATGCTAAAATGGTTATTATTACATGAGCTATGTGTGGATAAAAATTGTGTATGTCGACGCCTGGATTTCGGTCCGATATGTTGGCATATGTTAATCCGCTTTCCCAGCTTACATTTGATAGTAAATATATGTTAATATGGGCATTCCGTATAATGTACTGTGGTTTGTCCAACAAAAACGTGACGTGATGGAACATTTTGGTTTGCACCAATGAATTCAGCACCTGTCATTTAGTTAAAATAGCATAATTTCATTTGAAGTACAAGAAAAAAAATATATGTGCTGCACAGTGTTATTGCAAAATTAAAAAGAAAAAAATGTATTGCATTTACGCAAATTGTTACGGAAGGAAGCTCTTGTTCGATATCTCTAATTGGATACATCAGTATTGAGTAAGGTACTCGCGGATTGTATTTAGAGCCTCTGTATACGTTGTTAAATCGAATCAAACAAGCATTATGCGTGTTTCTGAAGATCGTCCTTACACAGTGCTTGTAATATGTACTTATATTATATAACTAGCTGAATATACCCATTCTTCGCATGAGAGCTGTATTTGGAAGTCACCTGTGGAAGTATCACCATTCATTTCAGCTATCGCGGAAACTATGGATTTGACACCGGTCATTTTGTACTATTTTTACATGTCTTGGTATCCCCCTCCCCGCTGACCTCCGGACCGCATACAATGGTAGCTGAATTTGCAAGTCATCTCTAATGGAAGTGTCACCATTGATCTCAGCGACCGCAAAAACTATAGATTTGACACTAATATCGGTGATTTTCTAATGCTTTTACATGTTCCGGTAAACGCCCCCTGAGATCACCTGGTTCGAATTGAAAGAAACGCTTCGCCTTGGTCTGGAGTCTGTTCCAAGGTACCTGTGAGCTAAATTTGGTAACTCTCAGCCCAGACCCCAGGCCGGACCCGGTAAACGTCCCCCATAAGAACCCCTAGTTGAAAATTAAAAAAAAAACGCTTTCCCGATGACCCATTTATTATGACCCCCGTTCCTAAGCTGATGGAGGCTACATTTCAAAGTAAATGCGACCTTGAGTTTCACTAACAAGCTCAGCGATCCCGAAAGCTGTTGATTTGACACTAATATCCGTAATTTTAGATAATTTTCACATTCTATGTAAACGCCCCTTCATGTGACCCCGGCCCCCATACAATGATAGCTAAATTTGCAAGTCATAGCTAATGGAAGTGTCACCATTGATCTCAATGACCACAAAAACTATGGATTTTACACTAATATCGGCCATTTTGGATTATTTTTATATGTCTCGGTATCCCCCCGGTGAGCCCGGCCCGCAGCCGAATGGGGTGAATACGATCGAAGTTTTACCATTGATCTCATCGACAGCAAGAACTATGAATTTGACACTAATACCAGTCATTTTAGATTATTTATACATCTTGGTAACCCCCCTCCACATGTGATTCTCGGTCCGCATACAATGGTAGCTGAATTTGCAAGTCACCGCTAATGAAAGTGTCATTATTGATCTCAGCGACCGCGAAAACTATGAATTTGACACTAATATCGGTCATTTTGGGCTATTTTTACATGTCTCCGTATCTCTCCTCCCCCTGCCGACCCGCGGCCTGCATACAATGGTAGCTGAATTTGCAAGTCATCGCTAATAGAATAGTCAACATTGATCTCAGCGACCGCGAAAACTTTGGATTTGACACTAATATCGGTCATTTTGGATTACTTTTTCATGTCTTATTAAAGGCCCCCTTTAGTCCCCCTGGTTCGAATTTTGACAAAAAACGCATCACCCTGGTCTGGGGCCTAAACCTAGGTATCCGTGACCAAAATTTGGTAACTCTCGGTCAACTTGTATGGTCCCCAGGCCGCACACATACAGACAGACAGACAAACACAAACAAATTCTTTATTTTATTTATATTATATATGATTTTTTTTTTTTTTGAAACATTTAGGAATAGGAAGGGGAAAGAACATTTGAAGAAAGGAAAATTAGATGTACGGCTGGTTGCATAGTTGCAAGTCATTTCTTGCTTGCACGTAGAGATGGATATTTTCCTTACATTCACTCACTCTCCCCCTCAATCAATTCCCTCACACTCCCACTCACTCACCATCACCCTCAAATATTATTGTTGCCCTCATTCGACAAGAGTATTGATGCTCTCACTCTCATTCAAACCCTCACTCACCCTCATTCTCATGAACCGAAATGAGGGAGAATGCGGCCCTCACGAGGACAATATGAGTATTACTGTCTATCTCTGCTTTCGCAGTATGTATGAAAGGGAACGTTCTTTATAACACCAATAGTATACAAAAGCAAAGCTACATTTTACATTAAATCCTACTTGCACTTCTTCATGAGGGATCATGTACACATATGCTACTTACTTATATGGTTTGTATCGCTTATGCGCCGCTTAATATTAAGTTTACAGAACATGTGTATGCATTGATAAAACTATTGTAATTTACTGTAGAAAATCAATAAATGGAATAAAAATTAAGAAATAATAAATAAATACATACATAAATAAACTGTTTCTAGATACAATTCATGAAAGGATATGGTCAGTCAAATGGCTTTTAATTGAAGTGTGGCTAACACTTAGGCTTTTATAGCGACTGTTTATACTTTCTATATTGGCATTCGCTACATATTACCTCATATGATCCGAATTGCCTCACATGCTAGGTGAACACCTACAAATGTTTGTCCTCACAGGGAATCAAATAACGGACCACATGCACCAAAGGCACTTATGTTAATCATTCACCTACGCAGGAGAACTAAAGTAACCAAGAATAATGAAGGTTGATTGTAGAGTGTAGGTACACTTAAGAATCATGCAAATAATAATGATAAGGTATGTATTATCTTCTCTTACGGTTTTATTACAAACTTTAAGAGAAAGCATATTGCAGAAAAAGAGTATAATTTTGTAATGTTTGCATGTAAACTAATTCGCCATAGTTGAAATTAAAAGTAATAAACAAAAACGAATATTAGAGTTTGGAGACTTATTTTCTGTAGAAGACTAACTCGTTGCCGTCTAAGAAAATGTGTAATCTTCTTTCAGTCAAGTTATCCCTTTTTAATTCATGCTAGAATGCTTTGACAGGATTAGTTTGGAACCAAATTTAATTTGTACACTCAGCCCTTACTGAGTTAATTATGATGCTAAAATGAAGTCTAATAAAGATCCTAATTGCATTTGCTTCTTGTTATCATGTTTATCTCGTTAAAACGTTTCATTTCAAGGAAATTGTTACAAGGAAGATTACTGTTTATAGATGTTTTGTAGTGATCACCTCCGTCACTATATCAATATTTACATCTCCTTTAACAGAATAAAACAGAAATGCGTTTCTATGCTACTACTGTAAGTATTTCTCCATCTTAAAACCTTCAATTAGCATCTGAAGGCGTTGGTCATACAGAACTCCTTCATTGCTGGCGATTTGGATACACCAGGGAAATTTCATACTGTGTCCTCCCGTTTCAAGCCTCTAGCCGTTTCGCTTTTCTTAACTGGTTGTGAAGTCTGGAAATGCTTGGTCCGAAAGTTGTTTTGCATTCAAAATTGGCAACAACGGACCAACGGGGCTAGTAATCGGATAACACCTTGATATTCTCGGTAAATTCTCTTACAAAATCCCTTACATTTCCCACGTGTTTTCCTCACTGGGAGACGCTTCTCTCATAGAAACAACAAACGCCAAGTTACAGTATTTTCTTTACCATGTTTAGTACATCGCAACGAAGTTGCAATAGTTCGAGTAATTGAGTTTATTTTAAGTACACTGTTGGCAGTAATGAAAAACTGGGAAAATGTTGATCAAGTTAACCGAGAAAATAATGACATGTAAACCGTTACCTTAATCGTGACTCGTTAAAAAAAAAAAAAAAAAAAAACATACAATAAACACTTATAATCAATGTTAAATAAATTATTTTAAAACCATGCACTGACTTGATATGCTATAAGTATTATCCTTCCAACCTTTGTTACTCTTGGCACAATAATTTTCAGATATATTGATACTGTTAGGTAAACAACAAAGTTGAATTTAAAATATACTCGTTCCATTCTTACTGTGTTTTTACTTATATAACTTACCATAAATATCTGGGAGGTATTATAGTTAAGAAATACGCTTGATTTTGAGACATTGAATTTATCCATGTTCTTTGATCTTCATATACTGAAAGAAGAAAATAAAATCAAGAAAGGAGAAAAGCAATTTCTTAATATTTGATTTTGACTAACTTCTGCTCAGGGACGCAACCAGAGACGGCTAGGGGGCCTGCTTCCCTAAACTTTTCGTGACTCCTCCAGACTGCAATAAAAAATGCTGTTATTAATACAAAAAACACAATTTAGATATGTGTGGGATAGTTTTTTAAAGAATCCCCCTAACATATTCATCTCCCCAAACCTCTGTGGATGGTTTCAGGCCTGCTTCTGCTTCGACAGATGTGAACCAAAATGTTAAACTTCAGAATTTTGAAGAATTCATTAATGTGGGTGCATAGTGTTTCTAGATTTAGGTCGTACTCACTTACTAGATGCAGTTTACTCTAGAACATAGTTCAAAAGTTAATATTGTTTTTTTTTTTTTTTCGAAAATAACTAAAATTTGTGTTCATTATTTAATGATTTCATTTCTTATTACTGGAAATGCTCATCACAATGTATCACTATGTATACTTCTTCATTGAATTTCTGGAATCTATAACGACAAATTAACGGCATGTTTCAACAACTATAAATGAATCAACAACTATTAAAAATTTTTAAATATAAAATACAGTACTTACAGTTTTAGAATTTTCAAAATGGTGGTTATACTATGAAATTATACATGAATAACAAATTTAGAGACGTATGGGAGAGGTTTCTCAGTCATACCAATAACCAACTATTTCTTAGAAATCCAGACATCGATGATCTTACACAGTTATTATTGGATATTCTACTTAGAGTGAAATTGAAATAATTGAGGTTCGGAGAACTATATTTAATGCATGTAGTTAACGTTTATTCATGTGTGTGAAAATAATCCGAATATCTCATCATGACTAAGCATTTGCAAATATAATGCAAGTACATACCTTATTTGATGATCTTGAATTCTCAGGTGGTTCTATTGCATGAGCTCTGATGACGGTACACTTCGACACTGACGAAATATATTTTCATATCCAGTTCGGGTTCAGGTAGGACGTGGTGTACTCTTCCTGATAAAAAGTCTAGAATCGCAATTTACGAGTTAGAGATTCTAACAGACGTCCTACTTCTGAATTCAACAGAGGGTTAAGGGATGAGATAGAATCTAGCCTTAGAAAGCTGAATCAATTGCAAGAAACTGCATCTTGATATATTTTGCCGCTATTTTTAAATGGAAATCATTATTGAAACAGAAAGTAGTAATAAATTTCAACCGCTTCGGGTTTCGATAGAGTCTTGTGGGTTGTAATGATATTTTCTCTTGACAACGTGAATAGTTTGCAGGAAACCACTTCTCGCTATCTAATAAAATTTTCATTCAATTGCGATGAATGTTGAAACCCGAAATGTTTAATGTGAACCACTTCCGGTTTGAATAAATGGTTAACGGAGAAGACGTAGCATACTCTTGAGACGCTAAATCATTTGTAAGAAACTACATCTCAATATCTCCTACCGTTTTTGACCTCTGGAAATAAATATTGAAACCAGAAGTATTAATAAATTTGAACCACTGCCTGTTTTGGTAGAGTGTTCTGAATAGTCATGATAAGTTGCCATAAGAGGCTGAATCGTTTGCAGAAAAAGCTTTTTGCTGTCTGTTACCTTTTTTTTCGTTCTATGGGAATAAAAGTTGAAACAGAAAATGACTAATCTGAACCACTTTCAGTTTGAATGTAGAGTTAATAGATGAGATGGATCCTATCCATAGAAAGCTGATTCAATATATATTGCCATTTCTAGATATATCTCAACGTTTCTGATTTGATACCTGTCGACATACAGACAGACGGACGGATTTCCAACACTTATGCATAGCATATTTTGGGAATTTAACGAATGGATTTCATTTCATAGTGTATATCTACGGTAGACTTCCAAACTATGCCAATTCAATATTAAAATTTCAAGTAGTATGTCTATAACTACTGTTTGCAATATATTAATAAGATTAAAGATAGAACCTCTTCCTGGGACGTTGAATCCGTATCAGAAATCTTTTACTCAATTTGACTTATTGTGTTTGTTCTATGGTGATGAAGGTTGAAACTAAAAATCGTCAATTTGTACCACTTCCGATTTGAATAGATGGTTAAGTAAGGAGACAGAACTTACTCTTGGGAAGCTGAATCGATTGAAAAACAATATCGATATCTCTTAGAGTATTTGCTCTACGGGAATCAGAATTGAAACCGATGGTAGTAGTGAATTTTAACCACTTCTAATTTTAATGAGTTTTGAGGGTAGTAATGGTATGCTACCTTGACAAGCTGAATGCATTCCACAAAACACCTTGCCACTATTTATTACCATTTTTATTTGTTCTCTGCTGATAAATGCTAATACCGGAAATCGTTTATTTGAATCACTTTCGTAGTCAATAAACGGTTACGGAAAATGTGGAACCTATTCTTGGAAGGCTGAATCAATTGCAAACGATTGCATTTCGACATGTCTTGCCGTTTTTGCGCTACGGAAATCAGTATTAAAACAGCAACTAGTAGTGAATTTGAGATATATATCCAGTACTGAAAGAGTGTTGCGGGTTGTGATGGTATGTTCTCTCGAAAACCTGAATCGTTTGCAGAAAACCACTTATCGCTATCTAATACCATTTTGTTCTTTGAGGTAAATGTTGAAACTCGAAATGGTTAATGTGAACAACTTCTGGTTTGAATAAATGGCTAACGGAGAAGAAAGAATATACTCTTGGGACGCTGAATCGATTGCAGAAATTTACATCTCGATACCTGTTATTGTTTTTGTTGTGGAAATCAGCTTTGAAACCGGAAGTGGTATTAAATTTGAACTACTTTCAATTTTGATACGGTGTTCGAGATAGTCATGTTACTATGCCTTAGGACGCTGAATCATTTACAAAAAAAAAAAAAAAAAAAAAAACTTTTCGCTATTTGTTACCGTTTTCGTTTTGTGATAAACATTGAAACCGGAAGCGACTAAATTCAACCACTTCTCCTTGAAATAAAGAGTTGAAAAAGGAAATATGACCTTTTCCTGGGGTGCTGAATCGATTTCAGAAAGCAACATTTCGATATATCTCACCCTTTTTGCTCTGATACTGTTAACAAACAGACAGACTGACGGAAAAAGCCATTATATATTACTCATTATATTTATGCATACTAGAGTAGCTTGGAAGTCTTATAATATTACCTTACATAGTCAAATAACTACAAATTGATGAACTTCCTTATCCAGTACAATGATCCGAAACAAGCTACAATTTATTAAATAAACATTCACAAGATACTATTTTTTTTAACAATCTAGAACTATTTACAGTTAGCGCTAAATAACATTTTAGTTCATGTAGTAATTTTATGAACCGTTCTTTGCCAAGCTCCCTTAATTTCCCACAAAAAATAAACATTCGCATCAGATCAGAGAATGTATATTCGGATCACATCACAAATTACTCATGTTTGTATACCCTACACATACTATAAGTACACTAACTTCTCCATCCACAGTTTTCTTGCAGTGTTTTTGTACCATCTTACTCCTTTTACCTTTATTTGCCGTACAAATTAGTATCTCTTTATTTCTACCTGAGAAGCTTGGCCTGGAATAGCTGCAATGTTTATTCCGCAGTGACATTTTCGTGTTTATATTCTGAAAATTGACTTCAGAAATCACTGCTTCATTTTTTCCCATGTATAAACGCTTTCTGTCGTGTGATTACAATTTTATGTATGTTTCTGTGTAACAAATTATACTGAAGTGCAAGGCGCTTATCCACAAAATATGCACGTTAATTACGTATATACAGGATGTTTCCGAACAACACCAACAGGGGTGTAGCCATGGGGGGGCCCATCGGGGCCCGGACCCCCCAAATGACTTCCTGGCCCCCCCAAATGACCAGCTTTTAAAACATCATTGTAAGATTACCTCGCTTCATTCACTTGAAAATAACAAAGTTTACATATAATTGATAATTTACGGTAAAACATTATGGAAAAATACTATTTTACTATACCAATCGAAATATAGTATGGTATTTCCTCCTTATACCAGTCGGAAAACAGTATGGTTTATTATTATTTTTTTTTTTTACAGCAGATCACACAGTTTACTGCGATTTATATTTGACACTTTGAAAACAAACGTTTCAACAATTTACTGTAAATACTACCACAAAACAATGGTACTAAACTGATTTGTAAGTAGGCCTGCATTACATTTTTTATATGCTGTAACTAGTATTAAAAAAAAAAAAAACATATTTATACCAGATGAAAAATTTGGTGAAAAACAACGTTT
The DNA here is from genome assembly GCF_964235325.1 of Thermobia domestica. Taxonomy (NCBI): domain Eukaryota; kingdom Metazoa; phylum Arthropoda; class Insecta; order Zygentoma; family Lepismatidae; genus Thermobia; species Thermobia domestica. The sequence goes on from NC_137459.1 coordinate 105,110,368, forward strand.
TTCAGTATGGATTTCAATTAATCGGTAATTTTCAATTATTTTCACATGTCATCATCCCCCTTAGGAGTAATAATGGCCACTGAATTTGGATTTAAACGGCATCGGAAGTGGCACTGTTCGTATCAGCCACTCCGAAAACTATGATTCAACATTAATATTGGTCATTTTCGATCATTTTTGTATATCTTCCGCTTCTCTTCAAAGTGCACATTCAAAGTAAAGCTATAAAAAACATTCCAGGCCCGAAACTCATCTACGTTGAAAATTTAATCGAAATCAGTCGGGTGGCTCAAGAGTTGTTACAAATGTAGTAATTTCATTATATATATATATTACAGAGTGAATGGTAAGTAAGTGGACAAATTTGGGCGGGTGATAGTACATCTAATAAGAAGCAAAAAAAAAAAAAAGGTCGTAGTGAACATGGGAAATTCCATCCCGTTTAGGACTGACAGTGTCGAAAGCAATACATCATAGAGAATGCGGTTAAAAATGTAACTTAGAAAGTCATACCTACTCTGTTGAAAAATGCATGTTTGGAAACACAGCTATGCGTGCGCACGGAATTCCCCAAAGGAACGGAGGGATTCCCGGATATGCTGTAAAGGAAAGAAGTGTCACACGTTGTTAATCCCGTGCGCACACGTAGCTGCGTTTTCAAATATGGATTTTTCAATAGAGTAGGTATGAGTTTCTAAGTGACGTTTTTAACCACACTCTCCACGATGTTGGCCTCTGAAGTTGTTTTTAAGCTGTTGGCCTCTGAAGTACATGTTCCCATGCTTTCAACACTCTGTCATTGCTAAATGGGACGGAATTTCCCCCATGATCACTAGGACTTTTTTTTTTTTTTTGCTTTTCTAAGATTTACTATCGCCCATCCAAGTTCGTCCACGTAGTTACCGTTCACCCTGTATATATAGATATATAAATAAATAATTATATTATTTCGGAAAGTTTCGAACTATAGCCTATGTAAATTGAATCATACAGAAGTTATTCGAAGACGCACTAGACACCAGCATGACTGGTGAAGAACTCTGTGTGTATCACAATACAATAAAACTCGGTTTTGCGGCTATCGCAGCATTGCATTTACGTCACACGATTTTCTGGAGTTAGTTGTTAGTGATCGTAACTACCGCTTTAAAATTCCTTCGCGTTCCCACTTGCATCGCTATTTCTGAGAATATTATTTAAAACTTCTGATTCGAATCATTACCCATTCTTTTCTTCGAAGAAATTTCGCATGTGAAACAGAAGAAACTTTTTTTTCTTGAAACATTTTTTGACGGAACAATGCACGATTTGCAGACCTAAAGATATTAAAAACCTTATTCGTCGGATATTATTGTCGTACTACTTTATTATTATTATTATTGGATTTGAATGTTTCTGAAGAAATCGAGTTTATTCACATTCTCGCACCAATTTGTTTAAAAAAAGAATTTATAAAGTGGTAAACTGAAGTCCGAAGTCCAAAGAAGATGCTCGAAAGCTTGTTTACAAACGAGATGTCCCTGCTCCTTCACGTGTGCAGCCACTTCGAATTTGTGGTCGACGAGGAACAGAACTCTGTATCGTTAAGACTGGCGAACTTCAAATGCACGAAGCACCCTGTATCTCGGAAGAAGAGGTCGATGTTATTTCTTTAAATCCTGTTTTGACTGCATCTTCCGCAGTAAATTCTCCTTGCCAATCACCAGTGTCCTAAACTGATGGGTGCGACCTCCTTGGTTAATTAAACAACCTTATGGGATAAAAGATTATTACGAGTCTACCATTTTCTAATACTTTGATTTGTTGGCGAAAAACGCTATAAATATATTCACAATAATATAAGCATTTTCTAATAAAAAAAGTTCTACCCTAAAATAATCAAAATAATGGAAAAATAAAGATCAAAAAGTGTTACGTAACAAAGGGGTGGGGTTCGGCCTTGCGTTACAAAGTGTGACAAGCAGAAGGATGGGGTAAAATTGGTCAAAAATAGCGTTACGTAATATGTGGACGGCCCCTAGAACAGGAAATAAGACATAGATGTTAATTAAATAATTGTTTTTTTTTTAGTCACGAATAATAAATAATTATTTTTGTCAGGAAATCTTAAAGAAAATAAGTGAAATTTCAAAGAAAATTAGCCTTATGTAAATAGGTTCTGTGTACAAGGGCTTAAACTAGTTATGCAAAAGGTATATTCCGGGTCCGGTAAGGAATTTGGTCCGGGACAGTGATTATTGGTTAAACATAATAAAAACTACCTGGAATATAATTTATGCACAAAAAGCAAATAATAATAATAATAATAATAATAATAATAATAATAATAATAATAATAATAATAATAATAATAATAATAAAGAAGAAGAAGAAGAAGCTGGAAACCAAAATTTGCCAGTTTTTTCATGCCTCAAAAACACTAGCTGCAACATAATTTCTTTTGGCTTTGTAGCTGGCCCCCCCCTCAAAAACGACGGGCCCCCCTACATAAACCTGCTGGCTACACCCCTGAACACCAAGAACGTTTGGGAGGTGATTCCTGACACACCAAGACAAGACAAAAAATATATACAACCTAGGTACAGAAATCCGTCCTTTCGAAGTTGCAGGCTTCCTAAAACACGAGAAAATGAACTTTAAAGGCCCATAGTTCCAATACTATGGTACCTACCTTAGTCGGGTTAAGACTACACTTAGAAACTAGTGTGTACCTTGTCCAAATATTGATGTTTCAGAATACTATGGTACTCCTCTAACAATTTTTATTGTGGTAGTTGGTGAGTATTTAAAATTATATGTTTGTAGCCAATTTCATTCTATAAAATGTGTTGCATGAGTACCTCAGGATTCTGAAACATGTATTTTTGGACAGTGCGCATATTAGTTCCTAAGTGGTCTTGACCCGACTAAGGTATATCCCATACTATTAGAACAATGGACCCTCAAAGTTCATTTGTTCATAGTTTTGGCAGCCTATAACTCCGAAATGCACCCAGATTGGTCTATACTTGTATATATATAGGTAGCGCGGAAAGTAACTCCTTATTTTCAATTGTAAATTTCTATTGATGTTATGTGTAGGTAGCAAAAAAGTTGTATTGTTTTGTAGACTAAAGTGTGCCAATTTTCCTATTATTTTCCGGATCTTGCGAAGCTTTTGTTGTTCCTTTGAAGCCATAGAGATGCAAGGGAGATTAATCATTGACGAGAGAGCCCAAATTGCAGCAAGATTTGAGGTATTACAATCTGTAATTCAGATCCAAGGGTGGTGGAGGGTCAACATGGGAGGCAAGCTGTTCTGGATGAAGAAATAAATAAAAATTTCCACAGAAAATTAATGACTACCGGAAGTGTTGTGGACGTTAAGATATTATGTAGATCCTCGACTTCGGCATCAGAGGAAAATGTGGCCACAGTGGGGAGATGTTCGAGCGAAGCCTTCCAAAATCAACAAGGCAAGCTGCAAGAGAGAGTGACATTACATGCTATTCTGTGCATGCAATTCTCCACAAAGTGTTACGTTAGAGACCATGGAAGCTTCATTATGCCCAAAAGTTGTATTTAGTTGCTTGCTATAGGCTTGTTGAATTTCTTGAAATGATATTCGCATGTCATGCAGGATATCCACACACATTTGAAAAGAAAAAAAAAATATATATGTGGATTAATGAAGCTGTGTTTCATGTAGGTGGGCTCGTTAATTGTCTTAATAGCCATAATTGGGCAGAAGGTTACCCCAAATAGACCGTTGAGAAAGATCCAGAGCAAGTCGAAAGTGACAGTGTGGTGTGGATTAACAGCTTCCTGCATTATCTATTGAGATAAATCCTATTTGTTGAGAGACACTATGAACGCTGAAAGATACCTGGAAATTTTAGAAAATTTTGTATAGCCTACAATTCCTGAATATACAACGACTTACCGAGGGTAGTCGTCAACCTGGTTCGACAAAATATGATATACAAATCTCGAGTGGTAGTAATCTTTAATAATTATATACTATCGTTCTCACCTTTTTATATAAGAATGATAACGTCGATAAACAGTGCTAAAATGGTTTATTAGTTGATATACTTTATAATATATTTTTTCTAACACTGTCAAGCACACAAACTTGCTGACTCGGTATCCATAAAACATGTACATAGCAACAACTATCCCATAATAATATCTTACATATCTTAAAAACATTCTTCTTCTGTTATTATTAAATTAACATTCTATGAAGTATAGTGCATATGTATGAGCACTTTCTGCCCAAGGTACAGGTAATTATTAACCTATCCAAAGTATTTTGTTATATAAAATGTCGCCCGACAAATGGACTGAATATAAAAGTCATAAGCGAGTTTGGCTTTTATGTTCAAGAACCACTGGTCCGTTTACAATAATGGTCTTAAATTACATATGTTCTTTATATTTTGATCACACCTCGTATATATCTTCATTACATTTCATATATATATAAATACATTTATAACAAATCTTTAATTTCATTAATCCTTGTCTTTTATTACATTAATTATATTTATATTATTATCATTCATTACATTATTATTATTATATTTTATCCTTTATTACTAAAAACGTCGACACTTATTAATATAATTGACGAGGGTGAAACACAAATTACCATGATTAATAGTTTTGACTATTATTAAAACGGTGAGGTTGCAAATAATGTTTGCTCTTTCAGGGCGCATTGAATAACAAATAAGTTGGATGTTGCATTTTAATGTATACATCGTAGCACTAAAATGTCATAAATAAAGAAGAATTTTGTTCGAATAATATATAGGATAGCTCATAGAAACAGTCGTCGAATAATTAGTTTTATAGAATAGATCTTCTTCTTAACATAATCTTTGACAATTAAGTTTTCAACGCAAGTCAATCTAATATAAATAACCTTTGCTTTTAATTAATTATAAATCGAATTATGATTCTTAACATTAACAAGAAAGAATAAAAATCATTTGAAAATTAGCTTTTCAGTCTACCTAAAACTCTATTTAAGCACTTCAAGTATTTATAAGAATCGTTTTCATTATTGATATTAACACATAAACTTAAAAAATAAAAATTCACAAGAATCTATAACTGATATGAATTTAACCTAATTTCATTAACGGTAATCAGGTTACGTTCGTACTTGCATACGATTCTAATAAAGTACATTGTACTGCACAATCGTGATTAGGTTCTGTACTATTTTGTACATGTATTACGTTGTGATTCTGATTTTGATGTGAAGTGCCATCTCTTGACCTCCAATTACGTCTATCCACGTAGTTCGCTGTATTCCTGGAATTTCGCCATACATTCCGTCTATTTTTAAACCTATTTTGATTATATGGTCTAACATATGGATTGCTACGATTAATTAGGTTAGGCGGATTCCCTACATAACTTTGTCTATTTTGCTCGTTTTGACTGCTAGAATTTACTCGGCTTAGGTTATGTTCCGTATTGTTCACACTTCGGATATTCAAATTCCGAACAGGCACAAAATGATCTGAATTATTCTTATTTTTACCCATTCCTGCTTGTTGATTCATAGCATGGTATTGAGTTTCATAGCATTGGACAAGCATTAATAAATGGTTGAAACTCATACACTGTGTGGAAAATAAGATCTGTTGTAACTTAAATGGAAGCAAATTTCGAATCGATGCTATTATTCTCGATTCCGATTGCAATGGATTAACGACCTTTAATTCGTTGTATGTATTTACAACAAACTCTACAACAGATTTATGCAATCGAGGATTGAAGTGTTGATTTCTAATGGTGGCATCTCTATTTGCCAGCAAAAAGTCATTTTCATAATTCGCGATCAATGCCGCTTTGAATTCCTCATATGTACTGATGTGATCACGTACTGCTTTAAACCATAGTGAACAAGGTGGGAGTAATACATGAGGGATTAATTTCATATATTGTGATCTATCTATACACATTATATTGCACTCATCCTGGAATTTCTCTAAGAAAGAAGTAGCATTCTCGTTACACTTACCACTGAATTTACTCATGGCTCGTATTTCACTCATCTTAACACTTAATTTTACCTTCCTTTTATCATTCCATGTACCCATTGGGTGACAGTTCCTATTCATGACGTGATGTGTCGTTACACCATCTATGTTTCGTCCATCTGTACTCTTCGGATGAATTTCTTCTAAAATGATATCCTCATCAGATACCGGCGAAGGTGGGTTCATCTCTGGTGAGTGTGGAAACTCCAAGCGACCATCACACAGGTTATTGTGGTATGTGTGGTCCTTAACCTGTAGCATTCTAATTTCTTCCTGTAACGTAGCTAACAATTGCGTATTTGTACGTATGTTGTTAGCATTACTGATGACCTGGATCTTTTGTTGTTGAACAGAAGATTCGGTTACTTCTAAATCCTTTTTTATATCACTGATTTCTTGGCTCAGGTGGTTGTGATTACTCTGGCATTGCTCCGATATTCCTTTTAACTTTTCCTCGAACTGCGAGGTGATATCGCTCATCGTCTGGATAATTAATTGTTTTGTTTCATCCGACTTCGGTTCCATTCGTTTGCTTAATTCCTCGTATTGTTTGTTAGATTCATCAGACTTCTGTTCTATTCGTCTACTTAATTCTTCAGAGTTATGCTTCATCGTCTGCTTTAACTCAGTAGACATCTGCATCAATTGCTGCTGTAATACTAGCAAGATTCGATCTTCTGATGATGTCATTTCTGGTGCTACATTATGTTCACCATTGTCACTATTATGGGACTCCTTTTCCATTGTTTCATTGTCCATTTTTCTTATAATTGTTCTACCACTTCGTAATATGGTCAAATTTGTATTCATTAACTATATGACAAAAAAGTAAATTCAACCTTACTCTGCTTCAGGATGTGAATTTGCAGTATTTCCCGGGTGAGGTAAACCAAAATTTTTACAACGACTTACCGAGGGTAGTCGTCAACCTGGTTCGACAAAATATGATATACAAATCTCGAGTGGTAGTAGTAGATGTACCACACTATGGCTGAAATTTGATCCCTCCCGTTCTTAGAATTCGGTATCATTTCCGGGAATTCGGTGGCAAGTTTCGACAAGCCTTTAGTTGCTATGGTCATAGCCTTTTACGGCTACCACAGAAGTGCGTGGGAGAATTTTGGTTTATTTGAACCCCCGTTACCCCCCTACTCCTCTTTAGTTGCTATGTTCATAGCACCTGGAATTGGAAGGCAAGTTTCGACAAGCCTTTAGTTGCTATGTTCATAGCCTTTTACGGATAGCACAGAAGTTATCATGATCGAAGCTTCCCAATTGATTGATTGATTGATTTTTGTCTTCAAAGAGCATAAGCGATTAAGCCCCTTTGGTCCTATTCCCACGAGATGTCTGGAGAATATGAACTGAAAGCATGATATTCAAATGATCGAAGCTTCTCAGGAGCTTGTATGAAATTGGTCTTAGTTGCTAAGGTAAATATTATATGTCATGATTTTTTTTAAAAGCGTGAGATGAGACACATTATATGAGTCTCAGAACGAAACACATACCCATGCAAAATCGTGTTGCTTAGCCCCCCTTGGCCCTATTCCCACAAAGTGTCTGTAGAAGACGTGATATTCAAATGATCAAAACTTCTCACGAAATTGACTTAGTTGCTAGGGTAAATATTGTATTTCACACAAAACTTCTCACGAAATTGACTTAGTTGCTAAGGTAAATATTGTATTTCACAATTTTTTTAAAGACATGAGAAAAGAAACCATATATGAGTCCCATAACGAAACACATACCTATACACTCCTCCCCAGACCCCCTGCGAATGGATTCTAATAACGCTAGCTTCTCATAGCATATCATATTGTAGAATGTGAAATGTGTTATATGAATATTCACATGATGTCTGTTATGACAAGTAATTAAAATCACTTATGTAGAGAAATTAAAGATCAGATTATGCCAAATGAATTTGCTGCTAAGTCGTGACGAGAAATTGCAATATAATATATTCCCATAGCAGAAAAAACTACGTTAACGAAATTTAGAATTGAAATACAGTCCCATATAGATACCTGTGTAAACAAAATGAAACACGACTTTCTCAAGTCTTGATGTGAAAGATATTATCTTATGCATTGAAATCGTAACGAGATATGTTTTCGATTATGGTAGGCATGATCGAACTTGTTGAAACACGTTTCTCTAAGACAAACACGTGTGTGTGTGTGTGTGTGTGTGTATGTGTGTGTGTGTGTGTGTGTATGTGTGTGTGTGTGTATGTATGTGTATACAGAGAACATTTGTGATTCAGAGTTAGAAGAGTAAAGTGTGTGTCGATCCTCTTCCACGTAAAAACTTTCACTTCATATTTGTAATAGTGAGTGAGTGTGTGTGTGTCTTTGTACGTGGTTGATCCGTTGGATGCCTAAAGCTGAGAATAAGTGTTATCATCAGACTTATTAAAATAGGTAAGTAAAAAAAATATATTATTAAAAATATTACGGTCTATGATTATTCCTGAAAGAATAAAACAATAGGTTAGGTTTTCATTTAAGATAAGATGAAATTCTTGAATGTTTTCTGACGCACATTGCAATTAGATAGCAGTTGACGACATATATGTGAATGTCTGTTTTGTTAGTCTCTTTCTTCCTCTGTTTTGCTAGTACATTGAACTACATCTTAAAATGGTTTAGTTTCAAAAGCAACAGATAAGATGCCATTGTCAAATGTTTTGATGATACGTACTACAACGAGATAACAAGACTGCCCTAGTTAAAAACACATAAGCGAACTTCTATGATGCTTCTAAGAAAAATGATAAGATGGAATTCTTGAATGTTTTCTGGTTCGCATTGCAATTGTCGCAAGAAGTGTCTGTAGACTTGGTATTTTAATTTTGATAATATGATGTATACGTCTGTCTTTCTGTTTGTAAATGAAATCTTTTAAACAATGAAGAGATTTACGTCCAACAATAAAGCCAACAAGGTCTGTCTGTCTTTCTATGTCGGCTATGCTAATGGAGGCGATGGTGATGAGTTGAGTTGATTTTAGTTCAGCGTCCCTTTCAACAGCAAGGCTATATGAGACGTGGACCTACTGATTATCGTGGAATCTGAACCACTAAGTTTTACGTCTTACAGTTATGTCGGCTATGCTAATGCAGGCGGTGATGATGAGTTGATGAGTTGAGTTGATTTTAGTTTAGCGTCCCTTTCAGCAGCGAGGCTATATGAGACGTGGACCTACTGATTAACGTGGAATCCGAATCACATGAGCTCCAGCCGGGACGATGGTAATGAGAAATGAATGAATGAAATGTTGCATTAAATTCACGTACACGGTGTTTGTCCATCGAGTTTTACGTCCTACGGTTACGTCTACTAGGCTAATGAAGGTGAGGTGATAATGTAATGAAGAAAGTGGAAGGAAACTGATGAACTCCGAAGGGAAATCCACGCATATGATGTTTGTCCACCACAAAGTTCATAGGGCACGAACTGGGATCGAATCAGGGACCCAAGCACTTGAGGTGAACGCTCTACCACTGAGCTACCGTGCCCTCTGGAACGTAAAATGAAATGATAAGGACGGTTTTCCGGGGACAGTGAATAGCATCTTTTCGTTAAGTTGTAAAGGAAGCAGGGAATTTGTGGTCGCTAAAATTAATGACAAGTATATAGAAAAAAAAAGACGTGATTTGAACACGGGACCTCATGCACCAGAGGTGAACACTCTACCACTGAGGCACTGAAGTTAATTTCATAATTTTCTAATGTTAATAAGAGTGAAATCTAACGTTAAATACACATACACAAGTCAACGAACTGAGAGAGAGTTTCTGTATCTGCAATGTCTACTTGCAAAGAGCAGAAAAATAAGATAACAGAACATGTTTTGTATTTCAATGTTGTTCTCCAGCTGTCGCGTCAACATTATCTTAGGTCATGGTTTCAGACAACACGAAGCGAAGATATGTATGTGTGTGTGTGTTTTAGGTAATATTAAAACAGTGTTTGAGATCTAAAACTTGACAAAACTAGTGTTGCTTATTCATCTCGGATGACGTTACCTATGTACACATGATGTTGATTGTTTTTTGAGTTTAACGTTCCGTTCAGCAGCGAGGCTATATGCATCACAAAGTTCACACGACGAAAGTTAGGATTGAACCAGAGACCCCCAATCACAGAAGGTGAACGCTTTACCACTGATCCACAGAACCCCACGATTTCAACATGGGGCACAAATCTTCAAGTTAAAACAATTGTCTATTCTCAAATAAGAGAACATTTCTTCATTTCTTTAAGTTGATCTAGGAAGTTGAACTTTATACAGTTTTCTCCATATTATAGTCTAAGCTGTATGTGATATTACTTTAAAAGGACGAAAGTAGTTAAAATATTCCCTATTATTATCATCAATTTCTTCTAAAATGCTCAGATTCCCGTCATAGAATTCGTATACTAACTATGTACACAGGCGTGCATTAAGAAATTTTTTGTTGGGAGAGGTCCAAGCTTTGGGCGACGGGGCTCAAACACTACAAGCCTCTGTGTAGTATTGAACGCGTATTATTTTGCACTCGAAAAGACAATAAGTACTTGTAAAATACTGTCATCTATATTGTCATAGCGTCCCTTTCAGCAGCGAGGCTATATGAGACGTGGACACTAAATCACCAAGGTCCCCTATCGCATCACAAGTGAACGCTTTACCACTGATTCACCGAGTCCCCTTAGATCAAAGTACAGTACTCATGTAATAATATTATGTAACATAAAGTTCACTTGTCGAGGGGCTCCCTGGGGGTAATATTCATACACGTAAAATATTTTAAAATAAACAATATTAGTACCGATTCCATATTTTTCGAAGGTGTTGTGTTCAATAAAGACACTTTGAAAATAGTAACATGACATCTAAGGGGTAAAAAAGTGATGAGCTCACGGGGGATGATATTCATACACGTAAAAATAATTTAAAATAAACAGTATTAGTTTCGATTCCATAGTTTTCGAAGATGTTGTATTCAATAAAGACACTTTGAAATCAGTAACGTGACATCTAAGGGGTAAAAAGTGTTGAGCTCCCGGGGGTGATATTCATACACGTAAAATAAACAACATTAGTATCGATTCTATAGTTTTCGAAGGTGTTGTATTCAATAAAGACACTTTGAAATCAGTAACATGACATCTAAGGGGTAAAAAGTTGTGGGCTCCCGGGGGGTGGTATTCTTACACGTAAAAAATAATATAAAATAAACAATATTAGTATGGATTCCATAGTTTTCCTAGTGTTGATTCCATATCGTGACAGGATTCCAATCTGTGACTTCCCGTGCACTAAAGATGAACGCTGTATCACGTAAGAAAAAGAGATGAAATCTTTTAGTTTAAAATGTCTTCCATCCCTCATTCACACGTTAAGGGGAGCATATGAATAAGACACATGTAGGAACGGTTTTCCGGGGAAAGTCAATAGCATCTTTTCGTTAAGTTGTAAAGAAGATAGCATTGAATTTGTGGTCGCTAAAATTAATGACAGTATAAAAGAAAGAAGTGTAGAGAGGAGGAGGAGGAGGAAATACGGATTTCGCGTTCACTAAAATTAACGATAAAATTCTAAAACAGAATAAGTATAAAAGACCGTGTAATCTACATATCTTCATTAGTCAATACATTTGAAAGAGATTGTGAGCATACATTTGTTTCACTCTTCATCCCATGGAATAGGAAGAAAAGTTAAAAATATTTAAAAGGTATGATGAGAGATTATTTCATTGACATTATAAAGTTCTGTCTTATATAGTATATATTTATATATCTAATATATATTGATTTATAAGTAACAAAATTCATTTCTTTTTTATTTTAGGTTGCATACAAATAAAGATAAGTGTAATCCTTTTCCCTATTCCCGTTGATATTATTATTATTATTCCTTTTTAATTACTTATATATATCACATTTTACTTACTCGTATATTCTTTTAAACGCTTATATACCCTTTCATAATATTTATATACATATATATATTCCATTTAAATAAGATTTATATATCCTATTATATACTATTACATATACCATTTACATATATTGCATTACGTATATATACATCTGAGGAAGAAAAATGGCAAAAGAGAGTACGCAAGATTTACTGAAGGAGATTACGATCTTCATTAATGACATTGAAGAAGAAGAAGAAGAGGTAGTGGGCGTAAATAACGAAACGCAAGTTCTTTTAAGTGAAATAAATGCCATAATCGGGATAGAAGAAGAAGAAGAAGAAGAAGACGCAAAAGAAGAAATGGAAATAGATCATCATGAAAAAATGCAAGAAGAAGAAGACGAAGAAGAACAAATGAAAATAGAAGAAGCAGCAACAGAAGAAGAAGAAGAAGAAAGAGAAACTATTGAAATTCAAATTCCAGTAGAAAAAGAAGAATATGATGAAGAAGAACTATTACAAATATTGAATAGTGCTAGCAATAGAACGATAACAGAAGAAGCATCAGGCCGTATTAAAGAAATTATAAAATGGTTACAAGAAGGAACAGAAGAAGAAGACGTCGAAGAAAGGAGAAATGAAGAAGAAGAGCTGCTAAATTTCACGTTTTCCCAAATAATAGGAGAGGATTACAATAAGGAAGAGTTGAAGATAGAAGAAGAAGATGATAAGTTTTACACGAATGAACTAGAAAATTGGATTAACAATTTGTTTCCCGACCCCAGAAAAGAAGAAGAAGAAGAAGTAATATATCCCTCAATTATGGAAATATTAGCAGAGGCTAGTGCAGAACACGAAGAAATGGAAGTCGATTTAGACGACATAGAAAAAAGAATGGACGAATTGCTAGCCGTATTTCAAGCACAACGAAATTCAAATATACAAGTAGGATTCGGAAATAACAACCGTAATGATGGACACAATAGATTTCATATAATAGAAGAACGAAGAAGACAATACAGAAGATACAATATGGAGGGTAGAATGCTACGATTCCGTCTAGCCCCCGTGCGTGCAGATGAAAACCCTTTTACGGCAATTGAAGCAAGTCTACGGGCACTAATAGATTATTTACTACGTAATGTGGACCAGCATGATTACGTAGGAATAACAATCACAAATGAGAGAGAAGGACACCGTCCATTTTGGTTGTCATTCAGAGAAGCAAGAAATCTCTCAGCAGAAGTTCTATGGATAAGTTATGAGAAAGTACTGCAAAGTAATGCGGCTTTTCTTATAAATGAAGATTGCATCGTGAATTTTCATCATGTGCGCATGCCGAGAGGCCAAGGTCGTTTGAAACAACATATTATGAATACCGACGATTATGTAAAGGCAAAACGTGGTATTATCACAATTAAGAACACAGGTACAAGATGTTTAGCGCATGCAATCGTCGTTGCCATAGGACTGAAAAAATACAAGGGAAGAAATCAAATTGAATATAATAGATATGTAAAAAATCAAAATAAATATTTAATTCAGCAAGAAGTAGAAGATCTGTGTGAAGCTGCCGATGTAGATCTCAGTCATGGTGGTGGAATTCCTGAAATTCGTAAATTTCAGGAATATTTAAAGGATTATAAAATCACAGTGTATAGGGGATTTTCAGGAAGTGATGTTATGTTTGAAGCTCCATCAAGTGATAACGAGAGAACTGCTTTAAATTTACTGTTCATAAATAACCACTACAACGTCATTGAAAGCTTGACAGCATGTTTTAGCTGTAAGTTTTATTGCGAAAGCTGTCATAAGAAATATGAAAACAAGCATGCACATTTGAAACATTGTACAGCTGTATGTTTTCGTTGTCATCAGAAGCCTCCATGTGATTTTAAAGAAATCCATATTACATGCAATGATTGTAATCGAGAATTTTATGGACAGTCATGCTATGACTATCACAAGTCAGCGCCGTATCAAAATGGAAAGCCTTTATGTTCCATTGTGAAATGTTGTGCCCAGTGTTTGAAAATTTATGTAGTGAAAGAGAAAGGTTCTCACGTATGTGGAGAAACTTATTGCAACATTTGCTATGATATAGTACCACCCAATCATGAATGTTACATGAAAGTGAATGAAAGAAGAAAATCGAAAAAAGCCAATGAAAAAATCATCACGGAGAAGAAAGCTATGATTCTGTTTTATGATATTGAATGCACACAAGATACGAAAATAGAAGAGGAGGACGCAAACATATATGAACACATACCTAATGTCTTGGTTAGTCAACATGTATGTTACCAGTGTTATGAAGATAACAACATCAAGAATGATTGTGTCATTTGTGGAAAGCGAGAAAATATTTTTGACGGAGAAAATGTAATAGAAGATTTTCTAAAACATCTTCAACAACGTCGACCAAACATTAAATCAGTAATCTGTGTTGCCCATAACTCAAAGGGATATGACGCACATTTCATCATTAAGACCATGGTTGAGAAGATGAATTGGACTCCAGAAGTAATCATGAATGGAGCAAAAATTCTCTCTCTTAAAATAGGAAACGTAACCTTCATCGATTCACTAAGCTTTCTTCCTATGCCCTTAAGTAAATTAAGTGGTGCATTTGGGCTTCAATCGTGCAAAGGATATTTCCCACACTTCTTTAATCGACGTGAGAACCAAACCTATGAAGGGCCGCTTCCAGACATTAAATATTATGGAGCAGATACTATGAAAGTAGACGAAAGACGCAAGTTTCTCCAATGGTATACCGAACATCAAAACGACACCTTTAAAATGAAAGAAGAACTCATCAAGTATTGTGTACAGGATGTCGAGGTATTACGTCAAGCCTGTATTTCATTTATGAATACATTTGAATCTGAAACTAATGTCAATCCCTTACTTGAATGTATTACAATTGCCAGTGCATGTAATTTGGTATATCGTAGAAATTTCTTAAAGGAAAATACAATTGGTATCATACCAAAGAACGGATATCGATGGAGAGATGTACAATCAGTTGAAGCAGTACAATGGATAGCTTGGGAAGAAAAAACCAGAAACATCCAAATTACCAATGCTGCACGTAGTAAGGAAAAACGAATAGCATCAATGAAAGTAGATGGTGTATGGACAGATCCCAACACAGGAAAAATACACGTCTGGGAGTATGAAGGCGATTTCACACATGGTTGTATCTACTGCTACCCTAACGACAGAGATAAACCCATCTATAACAATGCTACAGATACCATGGAATTTCGATATGAAGCAACAAAGAAGAAAATCCAAAAATTAAAAGATTTTGGCTATGAAGTGCATGAAATATGGGGTTGTGAATTTAAAAAACAATTGGCAGGAAATGAAGAGATGAAGAAGTATGTTAGTAATCATCCGTATACAAAGAAAACACCATTAAAACCTCGTGACGCTTTTTATGGAGGACGTGTGAATGCCATACGTTTGTATCATAAAGCACAAGAATCTGAAGGAGAGACCATAAATTACAAAGATGTTATTTCCTTGTACCCGTTTATCTCTAAGACTAAGAAGTTTCCAATTCGTCATCCTACTATCTATCTGCCTGGAGATTCAAATATTCCCACCATTGAAGAAGTAGAAGGATTAGTTAAGCTCAGTATTTTGCCTCCAAAACAACTGTTTCATCCTGTACTCCCTTATAAATCAAATGATAGATTGATGTTTCCACTCTGCCGTACATGTTGTGATGAACTAAACCAAGCACCTTGTAATCACAACGATGAAGACCGAGTGCTACATGGAACATGGGTAGCAGATGAAGTAAGAAAGGCATTAGAAAAAGGATACAAAATAATAGATATTCATGAAATATGGGCATATGACGTTGTTCAATATGATGAAAAAACAAAAAGTGGTGGCTTATTTGCAGAATACATAAACACCTTCCTGAAAGCAAAAACAGAAGCAAGTGGATGGCCAGCATGGTGTGAAACAGATGAATTAAAGAAGAAGTACATTCAGCAATTTTATGAAAAGGAAGGAATACGTCTAGATGAGAACAAAATTAAACATAATCCAGCACTTAGAAGTTTAGCTAAATTAATGCTAAATTCATTTTGGGGAAAATTTGGTCAACGTGAGAACATGGGTCATGTCAGCATTATTAACGAACCCAAGGAATTATATGAAAAATTAACATCTCATGATATAGATGTTCATCAAATATTCCCAGTAAATGATGACATGTTATATGTATATTGGCAATACACCGATGACGTTCCTGTTTCACTACCAACAGTAAATGTTGTCATAGCCGCATACACAACAGCACAAGCAAGATTAGAATTGTACAAATATTTAGATCAACTACAAGAAAGAGTATTATATTTTGATACTGATTCCGTCATTTATACGCAAAAACCTGGTGAAAGTACAATTCCAACTGGTGACTTTTTAGGCGATTTAACAAATGAAGTCCTCGAATATGGTAAAGAAGCCTATATTTCAGAATATGTCTCGGCGGGCCCGAAGAATTACAGCTTACGTATTTTTGATCCCAGCACGAAGAAGGAGTTTCAAGTATGCAAGATACGGGGCTTTTCATTAAACTATGAATCTTCAAAACACCTAAATTTTGATGTAATGAAGAAAATGATAGTAGATAATGAAGAGGATGCAGAAGAAGAAGAAGAGGAAGAATCTCGTCCTACTGAAGTAAAAATTACCAATGAGAAAAAAATTTGCCGCAGGAAAGACCATACTATCGTCAGCATGCCCGAAACAAAAATTTATAAGATAAATTATATTAAACGACGTAGAATACCAAATTCATATGATACTCTTCCATATGGCTACACTACTTCCAACAAAAGAAGAAGAGAAATGTAATAAGGCCCTTTATAAATATACGTATGAAGAAAGAATGATCATACTCTTTAACATGGACACGACGTGGAAACATCCCTTTTCATGTATTGTTGCCGGACCAAGTGGATGTGGAAAAACTTCCTTTGTAATACGTTTCCTGTCCAATTTATCACGGTGGCTCCTATTAATGACTTTTTAAATTCTATGTTCAGTGAAGTGGAAGTGTATTTAAATAACAAACTGATTTCATTTCCATCTCATAATCATCCATATCGATCATACATTGAAAAACTGTTAAATTATGATGATTCTGCTAAAAATACTCATCTTCAATGTGCATTCTGGTTTCAAGATACTGCTGGACATATGGATGCAACATCTAGTGGTAATAAAGGATTTCAACAACGTTATGAATTAACAAAAAAAAAGTGCAAAATTCGACATGCTTGGACATCTTCATTGTGATATTTTTAATCAAGATAAATTTTTAATCCAAGGAGTAGAATTACGTCTCAAGTTAATTCCTGCAAAGCCAAACTTTTGTCTCATCGCTAGTGATGCGTCTGTTGAAGCTAAAGTGAACATTTTAGACGCTGCTTTACATATTAAAAAGATTAATGTTAGTCCTACAATAAAACTAGCACATAACAAGCTTCTACAATCAACAACAGCCAAATATCCTCTCACAAGAGTGCAAATGAAGTCATTCGTCATTCCAAAGGATCTTCAATCAAAAACAATTGATAATTTATTTATGGGAGTATTACCAACTCGAGTGATTGTGGCGTTTACACAAAATGATGCCTATACAGGAACAATAACTTCAAATCCATTTCATTTCAAACATTTTGACATCAATTTCTTCTCTCTATACATTGATGGAAAACCTGTACCTTCAAAACCATTACAACCAATTTTCGAAAACAACCTCTATGTTTCCTCATATCATACCTTATTCTGTGGATCAGGCATTCACTTTTCCAATCATGGCAACAATATTCCTCGCCTTGACTTTCCTCAAGGATACACTATCTTTGTTTTCGACATTACTCAAGATGGAGAAGCCAGCGCTGTGCAGCATTGGAATCTTATACGTCATGGGTGTGTTCGTCTGGAAGTTCATTTTACGAAGCCTCTACCAGCACCTATCTCCTGCATTGTGTATGGAGAATTCCAATCTCTCTTAGAAGTGGATCATCAGAGGAACATCATCATGGATTTTTAAAGGTACGTTATTTAAATATCATATCATATATGTACATGTCTGCATTTTTATACATGATGTCCTCTACACTAGATTTATTAAATGCTTTGCAAACAAATTCTTTATTTCACAATCATTTCGTTGGCGTATATGCAGCCAATGAATTACCAGCACATGTTCCACTACCTGCAGCTATCATCATAAATACAGATCCCTCGAACAAACTTGGCACACACTGGATTTCCGTATATATTCATACTGATGGCCGTGCCCACTACTTCGATACATTTGGATTTCCTCCATATGTAATGCATCATATTCAATTTCTACGTAGAAATTCCACTTCTTATACATTTAATAATAAACAAATTCAAAGTGTAAAATCATCCTTATGTGGGCATTATTCATATCTTTTCCTATGCTTCAAAGCTAAAGGAAAGTCCTTAAATGAATTTCATTACACTTTCTCATCAACTCCAGAAAAAAATGATCGTCGTTTGCTGTATTTACTTTTACAGGTAATCATGTCTTCATTCTTCTTCTTCGTTTGTTTTGATTACTTTCTTTTCATATTATTGCAGGTAGCCATTTCTTCTTCTTCTTTATTATAATGTGTTTGTATGTATTATTATTTGTTCATGATTATAGATAAAATAAATTTTAAGTTTATTTTTCAATTTTTTTTCATTTCAGAGAGTAAAAGATCATCATCGTGTGTATGGACATCATCTTTAATGTACAGATTGACTTGTATCTACGTTTCATCATCAACATCAACAGCAGTAGTATCATCAGTGAACAGTATATGGCAGTTGTGAAGTTATCATCACACGGACAGTGGAAACAAAATCTAACGTTCTTTTTAAAATGTACTATACTTACCGGCGTTTTAATTGTGTAAATAGTTTCATCAACAATAAACACTTTGTATTATTTTTTCTCTTTGAAAACAAATGTTTTATTTCTTATTTTCTCCGTTTCCTAATAAATAAATATGTTTTATGATCAGTTATGTAATTAAATACACATATCATAAAACATATTTTTAAGTCATTGAATTAAAGAATTTCATAGTGATTTAAAAAAAAAGATTCTAAAACTGATTTTTAATTCAATGATGTAATCATATAACTACATAATAATAATAATGAATTCAAATACTTAATCAGTTATTCTTTCGTAAATTAAATCAAGTATGTGAATTCAATATTATTATTATTATTATGATAGGACTTTTGTTTTTTAAAATTTTAATATTAATTATTTTAATTCCTTTTTTAAAATTAAAAAAAGTCCTATCATACTTAAGACAAAGTTGTATAATAATAATAATTTCAAATACTAATTTTTATTTTAACATTCATTTCAAGAATTTGAATTCATTATGATTATTATTATTATTATTATACGTATCACTTATAATATACGAGGAAAAAATATGTTAGGATTTTTTCTTATAAAAAATTTTAAAATCCTAACATATTGAGGTGTATGAAACGAACACAAAACACACACACAAATAAAACATTTCACTTTCCACTATATATATATATATTTATTACATTTAATATTACGTTCTTTAGCATACATGAAAAAAAACAAATCAATTTCTCCTTCTTTTATGAAGAGTCGTTCACTTCATTGATACCCTCCGAAGGTTGAGTTTCGGTTTCCCCCCACCATGGCTGTGTCGATACACTATCAAATAAATCAGCCATTATTGAATCTATAAGTTTTTGTTTGCAAAATACTTTCATTTCCAATTTTAAACGTTCACCATCAATGTTCACATCACTGTTCTTATCAAGAGAGACACTTGGAAAACTAATGTTCATACCATTAATAATACTCTGTTCATCTACACAGGTATGGATTCCGGCAAGTCCTCTGCATGTAAGACACTGTAATTGTACATGATTACGAATAGTATCTGTACACAAGTCAAAATATTCACGTAGCACAACACTACAAACTTTACTGTTTTTCACAGCATGTTCAATACACGGTAATATTTCCAAGAAATAAAGCCAATCACTTGAAGATAAGTACACAGTGTTTCGAGGAGCATGAAGTGTTCCTTTCTTCTCTAACATCACTAATTTTTCACCCATTAGTTTTCGTACCACCAGTTCGTTTTTTCGACCAAGAGATTTTATAAATGTAATTTCCACTTGAGAATTTAAATAGTCCGTAACAAATGGGGTTAAATGTACAAGTTTCTCCCACTCTGCCAAATTTAACTCAACTCCAAACACAAGTCCTTTGCCAACACGAATCACTGGTTCAAATGTATCACTATCCAGTCCAATGCAAATTAATTTGGTTTTCATTGAATTAAGTCCATATTCAACATTTAACAAGTACTCTTTCTTGGTATCCATAGTTGACGTACAAGCACTCAAAGACATGTTACTTCAGTCGCTGGTCAGCACAGAATAACGACACTATGCATACAGATGACTGCGCATGCATGAAGAGGAGGGGCGAAGAGGAAAATTCATGTTTCATCTTGTTTGTACATGTCACCATACACTTACGATGAGTAAACCAGTTCAGTAAATTCAAGATCGTGCATGTTACGTCCAGATACATTAATCTTCATTCCTTTATATATTAAACAGACATTCCCACTTTGTAAATACGTTAATAATGCACCATTATCTGCTTCCAATTTTTCAGTACAACGTCCAGGTAAAATCACTTTTTCACCTCCTTCAAATGTCACACAGGCCTTCCTACCATATACCGTTGTAATTATCTCACAGTTTACAATACGAAATGGTACTCCAATCTCCAAATCTCGCATTTTTGTAAAGGGTACCATTGATGGCTTATTAAGTTTATCTAATAAACTCATTGACGATGACATCTGTAAAATTTTTGACGTTTCTTCCTTTGCAACAGCTGCTAACAGAATGATCGACACAAGCACATACGTTCCGCTTACGCTCTTCGCAGGAGGGGTGAGGGGTTTGGGGATTCAAATTATTAACCAATAAACGACAAGAACACGAAAATTCATGTTTTATCTTGTTTTCTACATCTGGTAGGCGTCCAAGACTATGAGCATAGCAACAGCAAACCAACATTTTCCCACGGGGCTTCTGTGGTAACCGTAAAAGGCTATGAACATAGCAACTAAAGAGGAGTAGGGGGGGTAACGGGGGTTCAAATAAACCAAAATTTTCCCACGCACTTCTGTGGTAGCCGTAAAAGGCTATGACCATAGCAACTAAAGGCTTGTCGAAACTTGCCACCGAATTCCCGGAAATGATACCGAATTCTAAGAACGGGAGGGATCAAATTTCAGCCATAGTGGGGTACATCTACTGTAGTAATCTTTAATAATTATATACTATCGTTCTCACCTTTTTATATAAGAATGATAACGTCGATAAACAGTGCTAAAAATGGTTTATTAGTTGATATACTTTATAATATATTTTTTTAACACTGTCAAGCACACAAACTTGCTGACTCGGTATCCATAAAACATGTACATAGCAACAACTATCCCATAATAATATCTTACATATCTTAAAAACATTCTTCTTCTGTTATTATTAAATTAACATTCTATGAAGTATAGTGCATATGTATGAGCACTTTCTGCCCAAGGTACAGGTAATTATTAACCTATCCAAAGTATTTTGTTATAAATAAGACGAGTCACATGAACTGTTATTTATGCAAGATGGAGCTTCCCTCATTAAACCTTGCCTGTAATGGCTTGACGAACGCTTCCCTGGACGCTGGATAGGTCCCCGGGTCCCACAGAGTGGGCAGTGCAAAGCCCAGACGTCACCTCATGCAGTTTCTTTTTTTATGGGGGTGTGCAAGGAAGAAGTGTATCGCAGCAAAGTGCACAGTATTGGCAAACTTGAAAGCAAGATCCCTGAACTCATAAGTGGTGTTCCTGTTGAAATTTTGAGGAAATTCGTAGCAAATGTACCTATTCGTTTGAGACAGTGTCTAGAAAATACTAGAGCACACATTGAGTTGTAACTTTTGGAAATATAATGATAAATAATAAACTACATGCGAGCAAAACATTGCGTTTATACCTACCACATTTTAAGAAGGGAAAATATGAAAAATATTGAGCTACTTTCCCGCAACCTTTTATATACACTACAACAAGTTTATCTTACTTTGTTACCCACGAATATAGCTATAATAGTAGAAGATGTCACACCAAACATATTGAGTGAAATTGTAAAATAAGATAGTGACACTTTGCTAACACTACGGCCTACTCAAAACTGTTATGCATTAGAGACAATATAATTTTTCCTCAATGATCAGAAACCTAAAGGACTGTAATTCGAAATACAGAATTTTAGGAAATATATTTTAAGATATATCTATAGTTATGTCTTTTTTCATTTTGACGTTTACTTCCTACGCAAGTTAGCAATCTTCTTTTTGACTGGCCCTTATTGTAGCTTGAAGAATGGCATAGAGGAATGGATTATAGAGAAACTTCAATTTTCTTATCCGTAAAATTATTATTATTATTATTATTATGGATAATATTTCTTGTCAGCAAGCACAGTTTTCCCCCAATGTTCTCCGACGTCGTATTTTCTAATAGAAATTATTATTTTTTGTAGTATCTGCTGAATTGCAAACTGACACTGGGTAAAAAAAAAGTGTAGTTAATTGAATGTAAAGCTCTTTGCTAATTTATATATTGGAATCCAAGTAACAAAAATAACTTATAATTCCTTTCTGGAGCTAAATTTTCTGTTTACGTGCCACCGCAGTCTCAAGTAAATCTCCACCGCAACGAATTTCGAAAATGAGACATTACCACATTTGCAGCTACAGCACTAGCCTATATGAAGTAAAAATTAAAACATTTCTCGTGAAAATATTTGGCTGTAATTTCCTCGTCACAGTTCTAGCCACAAATAGTGGGCGTTTAATGGGAGTGTTTGGTGAGTCCTTGAACTTATTCAAACAGCTGAAGAACGGGTCACGTATTACTGTATCATTAAGGAGGTTAATTGGAATATCATGCTTTTTCTTTCTGAAGAACCTTTAAATACGTTTTAGTACACAAGAGGATAACAAGTTGTTATTTCTGGCCATAGATAATTCCACAAGGTCGCTTTGTGTTCTTCATTTAATTACACGCTTCGTAAACGATTGCACGTTCACATCTTTTGTCTTTTGTAAACCTTTTTGGTCGACCATTACTTTATCCGTATACCAGCTCAAATTTAAACAATGCTTATACAAATTGTCGTGACAACTTCTGCAGGACCACAAAGAGGAGCTTAGGAAGCTCAAAACGTATAACTTTTCCCAAATTTTCAACTTAAAATCGAAAATGAAATATTAACATATACTTTAAAATAAAACAAAAGAGAGAAAAATGTGTTTCACAACTTACCTCTGCATCATTTCTCTCAATTGCAAACACATAATTTCATTTGCTTTAACCATTTCATACACGAGAAAAAGAAACAAAACCTTAAAATTTGAAATTATGGGTTAAATTGAAGACCTGAATTGCAGAACATCCCAAGTCCGCCGAAGTAGTTTTGAGATTTTAGAAGAAAGAGAAGAAGATTATACTTGGCATGTTATTCTGTTTAGCTGATATTATTTTGTATTTTTTAAAAGGTTTTGATTCGGACTTAGGTGTTATGCAAGTGAATAGCCCTTAAAACACAGCTACTGGCATTAAAAAAAAAAAACGCAAAGCACGAATAAAAAGAGCGGACTTGGGATGTTATGCAATTCAGGTCTTTAATTGAAGTAGGCATTTTGGTTCAAACTAACACGAAAGGAATCCAGGAGAAAACAAACAGCCTTTGAACATGTTTTGTCATATCACAACAACAAGGACGTTTTGTGATTTGATGGCACATGCAACGTAAACGTTCCTCTTGCTTTGATGTGAGGAGCACATACAATGTTGTTTGATTCTTTCCGATTACATTTTAAGACAGTGCTTTAAGTCTTTCATATAGTCTTCTGACGAGAGATGTTTCTCACCAAGGAGATAAGGTCGAGGATAGCCAAAAATGCATTCAATAAGAAAATATTCGTTTTAGCTAGCAAGTTTAATATTGGGCTAAGGAATAAGCTGATCCAGTGCTATATATGGCATATTGGACTATATAGTTTGGAAACTTGGACACGAAGAAATTTAGAGAAAAAACGGAGAGCTTCCAAAAGCAACGATTGAGAAAGACGATGAAATAGACGGAGAGAGCAACAAACAAAGACGTTTTAAAACGGGTAAGAAAGAAGAGGACGATTTAACCAGCACTATTCCTAGGAAGGCTAATTGGGTTATATGGTTTGGAAATTTGGACACGAAGAAATTTAGAGAAAAAATGGAGAGTTTCCAAAAGCAATGTTTGAGAAATACGGTGAAATAGGCGGAGAGAGGAAACAACTAAGATGTTTTAAAACAGGTAAGAAAGAAGATGACGATTTAACCAGCACTATTCCTAGGAAGACCAATTGCATTGGACATATCTTGCGAGTGAATTGGCTTCTCTATAACACCATAGAGGGAAAATGGTTGGATAGCGAGAAGTAAAGAGAAGAAGAACACAACTGGTAGATGATTTGGAAAATAAAATAAAATATTATGAACTAATGGGGGAGCTGAAGATCTAGAAACGTGGAAGAAACGTTTCCAGACCGAACATAAGAGGTAAAAAATGTTCACTTCTGTTAGTTCTAGAACCTGTGAACAGTCACAATACTTAATAATAATAACATTCAATTATGTGCCATGAATAGCCTAAACAGTACTACCTAAAAGTACTTTATCATTATCGAAATATAAGTATGTATTGCATACAATATAGTCTATAATATATCTATCTATTTATCTATCTATCTATCTATCTATCTATCTATATCTATCTATCTATCTATCTATCTATATATATATATATATATATATATATATATATATATATATATATATATATATATATTTATATAAGCTTAAAGTTGAAATTTCGTGAACACTACTGCACATAATATCCGTTAATGTTTAAAATTTATGTTTACATGTTGATTAAAATAGAGGTCTCATATTAGATTAAAATAGTTGATGATTCTTCTTAAAATTACATATTTAGGATTCAAAGGAACAACTATTGATCCATTTATTATATCTTATGCTGTTACTCTTATACTTATATCATATATGCAGTATTCATGGTGCTATCTACTGCCAAGTATTTTCTGAATAAAACATTTTACAATAATGCATGTCCTTTATGACTTCTGAACTACCTTCATTAATAATTTTAATATTTCGTAGTAATAATTTAGGAGAGGTCTCTGCTCCACCCAAAGGTTTTGAAGGACAATATGAAACATGTATTCCCGTATCTTACTTCTAGTATTTTTGTGTGCAATTTCATTCGCTTGGGTCCATAGTTTCCTGGGCTTTAGGCGTCGAGTAATACATATTCGGTAGGAGTTTTTACACAGAAGAAACGTTTTTCAGCAGAATATATATTACACCACTAAATTCCTGAGCTCAAGATAGTGTTATTTGATGTCATACACCCCCTTCCCATTAAAAAAATGACTTGAATCCAAAGTGGCGGATTTCAAGATGTCGGCCATGAATGACATACACTTCAAAAGGTGGGGCCCCTCATCAAACCTCTGTTCCCATCATCACTTTTTACTTTTCCCGTTGACTTTCAAACTTATGCAGGTGTCCAAGGACTTTTGACTCACCCTGTATATATATATATATATATATATATATATATATATATATATATATATATATATATATATATATATATATATATGGGTTGAACAAAAAATCTAAAACGTTTGCAAAAGTGTGAAAATCATAACTAGTATGGTGCGGGGCCTCCTTTTACGTCCAAAACAGCTTGGATCGGACGTGGAATGGTTGTATATAGCTTCTGAATCGTGGTGTGTGGAATTTTGTACCATTGTTTCTCCAAAACATGCTCCAGTTCCTTAAGGGATGTTGGTGCAGGATAATGAGACCGAACACGCCTTTCTAACTCAGACCACAATGGCTCAATGATTTCCATCCCTTTTATATATACAGGGGTAAGACAAAAATCTAAAAAAACACTTCATACAGGACACGTAAGTTTGGCCCTCCACTGTACAACACGTGTTGCGATTGCCGATCGTTTTTTTTCTTTTTCTTGTTTGCAATGTGTCATGTGGACCTTCCTCTTCCGTCAGCAGTAACCAGTTCACCTGTAAGTGTCGTGGTGCGAAAGTGGTGCGATAAAATGAGCGACCTCACAAACTTCCAAAGAGGCATGATCGTTGCTTCCCGTCTGGTTGGAGTTTCAGTGGCAACAGTGGTGAACATTGTGGGGGTATCGAAAGGTACTGTGTCCAATGTCACGAGGTCATACACAATTCATGGGCAAACGACGTCTGCAAAGCACAACAGTGGTCGAAAGACAATCATGTCAGATAGGACCGAAGGGCATTAAAACGGGCTGTAGCAGCTAAAACGAAGACCACTACAATGAAAATTATGTCTGAACTCAATTCCAGTCTACAGAACCCGGTTTATATCGAAAAAAGTGCGACGGGAACTTCATAAAGTGAAAATTCATGTCAGGACCGCTATCGCCAAACCCTTGGTCACAGCAGTAAATGCGTATCCAGTGGTGCAAGGAACATAAGGTGTGGACTCATGAGTAGTGGAAACACACAGTACGCTCCGATGAATCGACCTTCACCTTGTTTCCAACAACTGGTCGTGTTTACGTAGGGAGAACACCGTCGCAGGCCTATGATACAGACTGTCTGCTCCCAACTGTGAATCATGGTTCTGTGGTTCTGTTACAGTATGGGCAGTGATATCGTTTTTTTCCTGCAGGTCCCATCATAGCCCTGCATCGTAGGATAAATACTAAGGCGTATGAGGCCATTTTGGTAGACCAGGTTCTACCCATGGCCAAAACATTGTTCCCTGATGGTGATGACATCTACCAAGATGATTTGGCACCCTGTAACGCTGCAAAAACGGTGAAATCATGGTTTGAGGAGCATGACCAGGAGCTATCTCACCTCCCCTGGGCCCCACAAGCACCAGATCTGAACATCATTGAGCCATTGTGGTCTGAGTTAGAAAGGCGTGTTCGGTCTCATTACCCTCCACCAGCATCCCTTAAGGAACTGGAGCATGTTTTGGAGGAACAATGGTACAAAATTCCACACACCATGATTCAGGAGCTGTATACGCCCATTCCACGTCGGGTCCAAGCTGTTTTGGACGCAAAAGGAGGCCCCACACCATACTAGGTATGATTTTAACACTTTTGCAAACTTTTTAGCTTGTTTTTGTTCATAATAATAATAATAATAATAATAATAAGAAGAAGAAGAAGAAGAAGAATAAGAATAATTTATTGTCGTTAAACAACATGATGTTGTAATAGACAACGTCAAAATTCGCGTACATGCAATATTTAAAATTTTAATTAATCAATACAATATTTTATATTTTACCTAGTACTACTTTTCTATTCTAATCCTGAAATTTCTTCCTGAAATTATGAAATACTATATATACACTTTTCTAAGAGCCACTTTTTACAAAAACATTTAAAAATTTTAATCTCCATTTCTCTCACTCTAAGTGGCAATAGATTATACAATTTCATCCCTATAAAATTATAACTATTTTGAGTTTTGCACAGCCGCACACGGGGAATATTTATTTCATTTTTGCGCCTTGTATTGTGTGAGTGAATACTACTTCGAGTAACTTTCTTTGATATACATAACGCACGATAATATATACAAGGACGGGATAGTCATTATTTCAAAATCTTTGAAAAAATGTCTACAAGATTCTCTCTCTGGAATTCCTGTTATCGTTCTTATCGCTCTTTTTTGCCACTTAAATACTGTTTGTGCCCCGGAAGAATTACCCCATAATAGTATGCCATACGACAGATGAGAGTGAAAGAAAGCATTATATGCAGCGATTAATAGATTTTTACTTACAGATATTTTTAATTTACGTAACACATAAACTGCCCTTGATATTTTTTTTTACAAAGTTGCATAGTATGCACATTCCTGTTTAATTTCGTATCTAAGTATATCCCTAATAGATTAACTGAGGAGCATTCTTTTGTATCAGTTGTGGAGCTGCTGAGATGAAAGTATAACTTCTCTGTTTTATTATGATTATAATGTAATTTATTGTGGAACAGCCAAACAGTAGATTTATCTATTGCTTTATTATTTTTCGTGTGTATTGCGTTGATATTATTATCTTTCGTTATAAATGTAGTGTCATCGGCATACATAACAGTGGTTTCTGATAAATAATCAGGTAAATCGTTAATACATACCAGAAATAGAAAAGGTCCAATGACACTTCCCTGTGGCACTCCTGTTAATATTTCAAGTACGTTTGACTGTTTATTTTGTACACACACAACTTGTTTTCTACTTTCTAGATAAGACCTAATCAATAACAGCTCAGTTCCTCTGATCCCATAATACTGTAATTTCTGAATCAATATTTCATGTGAAACAGTATCAAAAGCCTTACTTAAATCTAATAATGTTGCGCAAGCGAATGAACTGTTTTCAAAGGCATCAATTATCTCAGATACAACTTATTCAACAGCTTTAATTGTGGACATACCTTTTCGAAACCCATATTGTGCACAGTTAATGAGATTGTTATTTTCAAAGTACAGAGTTAGTTGTTCTTTCATGCAATGTTCAATAATTTTTGATACAATTGGTACGAGAGATATTGGTCTATAGTTGCTGGGACAGTTTTTGTCCCCTTTTTATATATGGGAATAGTAACCGCAATCTTAAGACAATCTGGGAACACTCCTTCTACTAGTATCCAATTAATTGTGTAAGGGGTTCCACTATTACGTCTATAATGTTTTTAATTGTACTATTAGTAAACCCATAATAATCCTTGCTACCAGATGTCTTAAACTTACGAACCGCTGACAAAATTGCTTCAGGTGTTACGTTTGTCCATTTAAATGTCAAGTTACTAGTTTGATATCTACATGAACTTAGAATACTTTTAAAGTCTATAACACCGTTTTCTGCGGACTTAGAAATATTGCTTGTGTTACCATTTACATACTTAGCACTACTTACAAATAATTCATTAAAAGTGTCAGGGGATATTGATAATGAATCATTTTCTTTCCGTACTCCTATTTCCCTGTTTATAATTGTCCACCCTGCTTTTCATTCATTTGCATGGTTTACAATAAAATTGCCGTTTGCCTTAATTTTTGCCGCACTTATTTCCTTTCTGTAGTGTCTTTTAGCTCTGATGTATTTTTCTTTTCCCAGAGGACAGCCCGATTTAGCCCTATTATACCAAGCAATGACAACCTTACGAAGCTCTGCTAGTTGCGGAGTGTACCAGTTACTAACATTTTGTTGTAATTTGTTTCTAGATAAGTTATAGCATTTAAATTTTCTTGGACAACATTCGTTTAGGCATCGTGTTAAATTATACATAAAAAATTCACACGCTTCTACTACATTTTTACATCTGAAGAATATTTGCTGCCAGTCAATTTCTTTTAATTTATGTCTTAAACTACAGATATTATCTAAACTAAGTACTCGAAAACTTTTTGTCACCACCCTAGTATTATTGTGTTTGACAAAGGGGTATAACACCCATAGGCCATCGTGATCTGACAATGCGCACTGTACTACACCACACGATAAATCATTTCTATATACATTTGTAATAATGTTATCTAAACAAGCTTCCTTTCTTGTTGGCTGATCATTTAGAAAATAAAAGTTATATGATCTAAGTATATCAGAAAAACAATTCTTGGTAGGAGTATCAACTAAAACATTGATATTTACATCCCCCAGATATAATATTTTATATTTACCATGCTTACTTAAATAGTTAGTAAGGTCTTCCCAGCGTGCAAGAAAGACATTGACATCCGTATCTGGCGTTCGATAAATTGATACCACAATTGTTTTCGCGCTAGGAAATAAAATTGCAACTACTTCGAATTCCCCCTCATAGCAGAAATTATCTACGTGAATAACAATATAGTCAATGGTGAAGCCATCTCTTAAACAAATTGCTACTCCGCCATGTGTAATTCTACTTCTATAGTAGCTTGCTGCCATGATATAATTTTTAGGTACGTATAGAAGTATTTCTTCATCTCTAAGCCAGTGTTCATTAACATAAAGAATATGGCACGGAAATGAGTCAAGAAAAATTTCAATTTCAATTAATTTGTTTCTTATTGATTGTACGTTAATGTGAAACAGCAATATATTTTCAACGTCACAATTTATAGCACCTTTCATGTTTGAAAACAGACCAGAGTTACTTTGTGCTAAAATTATATCATTTATGTTTCTAACATTAAGAAGTCTAGTTAAGTTAGATTGTTTAATTCGGCCAACTTCATTATTATATATTAGCTCAATTTCTTTTGCTGTACCATTATATGACTCTGTAAACAATTTTTTATTGTTTTTCGTGCACCCTTGTATAGCATTATGTTGAGGTTTACCTTGCTCCGTGCTAGCTAGACCTTGCACGTTCTGGTTATATACATTTATTACATTGTAGTCACTGTTACCTCTATTGGCTAAGTGCTTGGACTTATTATTGGGACTTGCATTAAAAAACTATTATCATCATACTTTGTAGGAACCTTTCTTATTCTATTTGATTTTCGCTGCGTTGGACTAGGTGGACTTACATTACCTGCCTTTTCAAGATTTTCCACAGTACTTTCAGTATCTGCGTGTATTTTTTTGAACGAGGCAGATCCTGTCTAATTCCCTTTCTTTACACGCATTAGTACTGTTTACATCAGAGCTGACAGCAACGGTGGTCTTACTTTTGAGACTGTTGTTAAATGGTAAAGCTATAACACCAGTATCATTATAGGTTTCCGATTTCTCCACTGATACACACATTTTATCAGCCATGCATTGTTTCCCCTTACCGTTTAGATGCAGACCATGTACGGTATGGTATTGTCTAGGATACATACTTATGTCTAGTACCTTTACATTTTTGAATCTTCTGCACAATTTAATGATTTTTTGCATTTGCTGTTTCAACTTCCTTGTTTACAATTGATGTACCGATTAAGTCATGCCGATGAGGCAGAGTAGACACAATTACATTTGTTTGTGTAAGATTTGGCAAGATGTTTTTCAAATTCCTAACCACGTTGTCAGCTTCGTTTTTTGCCACATCATTTGATCCCCCAATTATTACTACCGTATCACACTTTGACATTTGTTCACCTTTTTGTGCCAAACAGCTAACTACCTCACCTAAACCTGCAGCTGGTTTAACGAAACCACTAGCCTGCATGTTCACCTTCTGTTCTTGAATAATTCTGGCTATACTCCTTGCATGGCTATCGCCTACAATATATATGTTACCCCTTCTCTTTCCCTGAAAACTACTTTGTCGTTTTTGAATTTTCTCTACTTTATTTACACTTTTGTTCTTTGTTACCGTCTTTTAATTTCTTCCATTCTTCACGCTTTCCGCAGTATTTTCCTTTTCACCTGTATAGCTATTGCATTGTTCTAGAACATCAAACCTATTGCTGAGATGTATTTTATTTTTGGTTTCATCTACCGTATTGGAAATACTTTCCGCTTTTCTACCCTTTGATTGTACTGTCTTCCATTGTGTCCTATAACTTGCACTTGTTGATACCCTGCTGGTGTCGGATGTTCCTTGTACTTGATTTTTAATTGTTTGTCTAGGCACATTTCTAGTGTAGTTTAATCTTCGGGAATCAGAATATTTAGCACTATTTGGTTGTTCTCTATTTGTATCATTATAATTCGGAGTTGTTGTGGTTTTGTTGTGTTCAATTTTGGTTTTGTGTTCCTTCAACACTTCACTCCAGCTGCTGCACTGTTTCGACTTTGGACTACCAGACTGTGATTCCACACACCTTCTATCACTACGCTGGTTCATTTTAAGATATGACACTTCCTGATTTAGAATTTCAATGATTGTACGAAGGGTTGCAATTTCTTCGTAAATCTTCGTTATTTCTTGAGGAAAGATTTCTGTGATTTGAACATTTTCCCGATCGTCATTTGTTTGCATTTCACTCACAGTACTTTTAGCAGTTTTTTGGCTATTGATAAGAATAGAGTTACCTACGCTACTCGTGTTATTTTTCTGACCACTTAAACACATGCCTACCCCATTGTCTAGTCAAACTGTCACGCTGTGTTCAGATTTGTCATCATTACATCTACCGGGTAAATCTCCTCTTCTACTGCAAGTAGCCATCTTATCCCTTATCCATTCCCTGTATATATATTTTTTTGTTTATCCCCTGCATTCGTCATATAAAACTTATGGCTTGTTAGCGTGAGTAGAAATGTTCTAACTGTTATAACATAGTTTCCGGATCATCTTCTATGATACACTAAATGAGGAATTTGAGGTGCAACACTCTGGTTTAGTAAGGAAAGGGCATACGTGACAATTGTTTCCTTAGATTAATATGTGAAAGGTTTCCAGAGGAATGGCAAGAATTACATTTTGTGCTTGCTGAATTTCAGTAGTATTTTGATCAGGTCAACTAACAAGGAATGTATTAGTTCGAGAATAGCAATAGCACGTATGTTTTATATATTAGTGGAAATCTCTTGAAGGACTACGTTCAAACATGATAATCAATTTTGCAAGACTTGCATATTGCTATACGCAAGATCTACCTATATAAGAGGTGTTTAGAAAGTTTTGTATCTGCTATATATCTTCAAGACAAGTTAGCAATCTGATTAAATTGCTGAAAAACCTTCGCTTATTTTGCTGACATGCATTCCTAAGCGATACCATTCTCTAGGTATTTTCAGGAAGTCAAACGCTTAGGAAGAAGTAACAAAATAGATCGAGTAATTACACCGCTCTGCATGCATTCTGATGTTTTCAAACGAATGACATTTTCTGAACTGGATTTTTGCACTGATTTCAAATATGTAATCAGTTTTTTTTTTGTATCACGTCAGTTTTTTTTCAGAATTTGACATATTCAAAAATCAAGGTTTAGTGGAAAAGGCACTTATATCCATGGAAAAAAAAAACTACTACAAAACATGTATATATTCTAGTAATTGCTAGAGGATTGACATTAATTTTACTATGGTCTAGTCTTACAATGTCTTAATATATTTACAGTCAAATAAGATAACCGGTTGATAAAATTATTCGCAGTAGTATTGTGTTATTTTGTGTAAGGTGAGTTACTTCCAAGGTAACGCTGTATCATCCTGTTATCTGAGGGGTGAAGATAACAGAACATTCTAAAACTGGGCCTGTTAAATTATACTCTGCAATGGATTTGAGTCGTAAGAAAAATGGCGACTGTTATTTTCACTTCTAATTCCAGCGGCACTCTCTTACGTATTTTAAAATCTTTGGTGGAATCGCCGTGTTTTGTTTTCGCATAGACTGCAAATACGATACAACTCACTACTGGTGTTTACGTGACGGTAAAATAAAATCACTTTCCAATGCTGTACTAACAATTCAAATGTGTTTTGTTACATTTGTGGAATATATATGTTGTGTAAATAGCGAAGAAATACCACAGACTTCGTAAAAGAAAAAAAAAACTTATTTAGCTTACTTCAGAATGAATCGTTGACCAGGATAAATCATGGGCGCCTCATAAGGCATGACATACACGTGTGGAAAGTTTGAGGATATGGATGGCTAGGAAGAAGTAGAGCATCCCCTTTGTTATCCTCATGTTGTGGAGGGAACCCATGAATCATACGGGTGACTTATTTCTGTCAGGTTAAAGTTCATGGTCACAATGCGAGGACCAAATAAGACCTAGTACATCCAAATCTTCGATCTGCATGAGACCTGTAGTATACAACCAAGATCTACAACCAGGATCCTCCTGTCCCATGCCCATCTAGTAGTGCATCTCCTGATAAATTACGTAACACTGAAAAAAGAAACAGAGGACTCATTCAGAAAGTGATGATTTTATACCAAGTGACAGTGACAAAGCACAACTATTTAATCTGCAAGAACTGAATGACTTCACCCGTGATTTGTATCTATCGAAAGCAAGTTCTGAATTCCCTTTCACAGCCGGTATATTTACTGGTCCACACAGATAAAAAAAAAAAAAAAACTTCTCAACGACCCCATTTTGAGAATACCATGACCCAAATGGAGAAGAAACATGGCAAAACTTCAGAAATGTTGTAAAAAACTTCCTGGTTAATACAAGAAGTCCTCATTACGAAAATATTGTAGAAAAGTTGTTACAATATCTTAGAAATCTTAGGTGTAACATGAGTGTCAAACTGCAATTTTTACATGCACATTTAGAAAATGTCCAACACAATCTTGGTATCTATAGTGAAGAACACGGTGAACGTTTTCACCAAGACGTAAAAGATATTGAAAAGAGTTATCAATGTGGATGGACCATTAATATGATGGCCAACTACTGCTGGTTGCAGAAAAGGGAGAATACAGGCGTTGTAAACCCTAAAAAAAAAAAAAAAAAAAAATGACAAATCGAAGGAAACGGTTTCATAAGTAGTAGTAGTAGTATTTAGTAACTTTTGTCATTTTGAAACCACTGTAGTACACTCATGTCCAAAATTATTGCCGCATGTCTATAAGTGTGTTGTTGGAGGAAAATAATTTGATAACAAATTCTCCCGGTGTTTCTTATAATGTTAGTATGTGTACAATTGTCAAAGATTTGTATGTGGCAAATTTCATGTCAAAAGAGCAGTAAATAAGAACAATAAAACGAAAATATTTTTTTTGTCCATTCAGCAACATTTTGCTTTACTCATTCTAATTTTCGTATTTATAATTCTTTTCATGTGAAATTTGCCACAAACATATATTTCCCGATTATACACACAATATCAGTATTAAAAGTACCCTGCAAAATCATTATCAAATTATATTCTTACAAGAAGACAGTTATAGATATGCGATAATTATTTTGGACATGAGTGTGCATGAAAGTATATATTATATATTCTATATTATATTGCAGTTTGTACATATTGATATAAACATACCTCCCCATTTCCAGAAAAACGTGACGTGATGGGGAAAAATGATGTTATATTCGTAATCAGCGCCCCAAAATCATAAGAAAACGTCACTCAAACCAAAATCATCGGAACTTTTCTTTCAAAATGCTGAGCAGTGTTATTTGAAGTAATATATATATATATATATATATATATATATATATTCACAGTATTTCACAACACCGAATTCTCACAAAGCTGAAAATTTATTCGAACAAATCTTACTATTGTTGGAACTTAGATAAGAATACACTTTTTATTCTTTTAACACGGTCTGAAAGCGAAATATATTAGATTCTTCTCGAAGCTTATTATCTTTAAATTTGAATTCCTCTAGTTTCCATAGGGATAGTGGAGACCTCAGACATTGTTATCTTGAGGAATATGTCCTTTTAAAAGAAGAATACATTGTTAAACAGTACACGTATATATTGAGTGTGTGTTTAATCGTGAGTTTATACTTATCTATCTGGATATTGATTCCTTTGGGAACAATTTTACCACGGTTTCCTTAAGAATTCATTTATCCTAAGGAATTAGAGTATTTTGATTTATCTAAAATGTCATAATCTCAAGGTGATATAAAATTATTTTAACATTGTTTCATATTTTCGAAGACATACAGGGATGCTAGTAATCTATCTCACTCTTGAAATGGCAATACAGTATTTCAATTCAATTCTTTGCAAACTTACAATGTAGACGTGAATCTTATAAGCTCTGATAGAGCTTTCAAATAGATATTTCAGGACGAAATATGTCCAAAGTGACCAAAATTGAATTTACTTCACCTGTATATTGAATTATCAATTGGAAATGGTGGTCAACGGTGGTCAATCCATTTTACTAATGTCTGGGCTCTGATCGAACGGAACTTCCTTTGTAACAACCAAGTTATAAAAGTGTTAATAGTGTGTTTACATTACTGTTCTGAGAATCGAACTGTGTAACATGCGTCCACAACGAAGTACATCCATCTGTGTAAACATGCGGATGCAGTTGTAAATGTAGACAAATATACATGAATATGGATGTCAGCATATTGATAAAGACAAATTGTAATGTATGTAAAATTTGCACAATGCAGGAGAGTGTACAGTTAAATAAAATCATCGCTGATGTATAAAACAACAACATTTTTTTTGTTTTGTTATATTACAATTACAATTGCATCGTTTGTTAATTTTACTGTAGTACTTTTGCAATATTTCGGAAGTTTGATAAAAATGTTCTTCGTGATCTGTTTGAGCTTTCAATACGAGATTCATTGCAACTATCAACTTAAGGCTCGGATTTATACGTAAAAAACATTTTTTTTTTCAAACACGTACAAGTCCAAAACAGAGCTTATTATCCCAATTTAGAGTCTGAAAGTGTAAATTACAAATTTTATTTCTAATAAAAATACATATTTTCTGAAAAAAAGTCATGTAAATAAATATTTTTGACATTTTTGTATTAAATACATATTCTTAACAATTTTCCGTTATTTTATTCTAAATTTCACAACGAATGATTATTATTATTATTATTATTATTATTATTATTATTATTATTATTATTATTACTTTTACTCACAATTAGAGATGCAAGGGCTCGGAAAAAAAACCGGCTTTTTTTGGAAAAAAAAAACTCGGTTTTTTCTGCTTTGCTTTTTTACTTGGGAAATTTTGGGCTTTTTTCAAAATACTGCTTTAAATTGATAAAACAGACTTTGTATCGCTTCTCTATAACACAAAAAATCATTTAATTAGTGGTTGATGCTGATAATAATATAAAACATCGAAAATAAACTATGAATTTCGAAAAAATATTTCAAACAATTTTTCTTCAACATATTTACATTGAGAATTCCACAGGATTAACCAATGTATATAATAAGAATTTTTTAACCTTCTATATACAAAAGTAAGCAGAGTTGGCAGGAACCGTGGTTGTTTTTGAAAATGTCAAAAACCCGTTTTGGGGGGATGTTTAAACCAGGCTTTTTTGACTTAGATTTTTTGCTTTATGTATTTATATTACATATTCACAGAAATAAGTTTGTTTCGCCTTGATGTTATTATGCAACAGCGGGGTTATGCCGGAAGAACTCCCATAAGCTTAAAGAAGTGCGGTCAGTAAATTTCTTAAGTTGAGAATCTCCCGCCCTA
Source organism: Thermobia domestica (assembly GCF_964235325.1). Classification (NCBI taxonomy): domain Eukaryota; kingdom Metazoa; phylum Arthropoda; class Insecta; order Zygentoma; family Lepismatidae; genus Thermobia; species Thermobia domestica. Next base: position 105,147,636 of record NC_137459.1, read on the forward strand.
GCCATTGGGAAAATCCCGTCATTACTTGAAATACAATAACGGGAAAATCCTGTTATTGCTTTGCATGTAAAATTTAAAGGTCAACGTACCATAATCAGTACGCTAAAACTGAGGTATTAAATTACAAATTTAGTACCGGTACGTAGATATCATTGAAAGTCCAATCCAAGCTAATGTTGGAAGCTACGTAGGTAATCGATAAATTTTGCCAATTTCTATCAATATATTTAAGCAATATTGGCTTCTTTATAAAACAACACGCATTTAGGCATGCAGAAATATACAATTTGGTTTGTTTCGTATATTTAGGCTTAACATCCTTACGAAATACCGAGGTTATCAAGGAGAAGACTTTCGCTTAAAGTGACATCCGAACCGCTACTTGGGTTACGCATGAAAGAAGGTTTGTGGTTCGACCGAGAATTGAACATGGAACACCTTGATTAAAAGCTGAAAGGGAAATAAAACTATTGCAGGTGGTTTGATATCTGGAAACGTTACCATGAAGTTCACACGATTCGCATTTTTTTATTCTTTTTATTTTTGTGGTTTAAACCAGTTATTAAAAAAAAAGTTGGTGTAAACCAGCCGGGTTACATGCGTAGGATCGAAACTGCGTAGCATCGAAACTGCGTACGATCGAAACTGCGTACGACCGAAACTGCGTACGATCGAAACTGCGTACGATCGAAACTGTGTACGATCGAAACTAAAACCGGCGTAGGATCGAAAACAGATAAGGTCTTATGATCGAACAATACAAAAAACAATTATTTTATAATCACAGAATATTAAGTAATAGTATTTTGTTTGAAGTTATATAGGGAAAAATCGGAGTAGGATCAAAACTGTATACGACCGAAACTGCGTAGCGTCGAAACTGCGTAGGATCGAAACTGCGTACGGTCGAAACTGCGTAGCGTCGAAACTGCGTAGGATCGAAACTGCGTAGGATCGAAACTGCGTACGATCGAAACTGCGTACGATCGAAACTGCGTACGGTCGAAACTGCGTACGATCGAAAGTGCATAGATACGAAACTGAGAAATAAAATAGTGACAAATATAATTAAATAATCATACAGGGGTGTACCCAGGAAGTTTTTCTTGGGGGACTATGACTTATTCAGGAGGACCAAAAAAGCTAAGTCTTGTCTCAGCAGGGAGAAAGGAGAATCCTCCCCCCAAAAGCCACTACTTCTGATCAAGTTGGCAAATTCCTTGTTCAGAAGATTGCCGTTAAGTTCAATTGACTTAGCTTAACATTTTCTTAGTTACCTAGTTGCTGTGAATTGTCACTTCTTTTATAGACTTTGCAGGTGGCACAATCGAAGGTTCATGTAATTAGTTCAAGTTTTTGCTAGTTTGGGCTTCGTCCCAAATTTACTAACTTCCAGGGTTGTTTTGTTTAAAACAAAATATTTAAAACAAATGATTAAAACTTTTTTTTTTAACAATTGATTTTGTTTAAAACAAATTTTGTTTATGTTTTAAACATTTTGTTTTAAACACGTTTATTTTGAAGACTTGTCTTAAACATATGTTTATTTGCATTTTATTTTATGTTCGTAAAAAAAAGAAATCTTCCAGAGCAAGAGAACTGTCCAAAAGTGCTCCCCAATCAGAAGACTATTTTCTTCCCATGTGAATGGTTTGATTTCTCGTGGCTACAGCAGGTCAATGTGGTGATCTACAATTTATTTTGTCTCTTTTCCCCCTTATTTTTAACGTATATTGTATTGTTTAAATGCTTCTCAGTTAACTTGCGAGAAAGTGTCGTAGTCGAAGGTTGGACTACTTATAGAACTGATATTAAAAAATAAATAAAATAATTATCACGGAAACAAACTGTTGTGTTGTATTCATTGCGACGTTGAGGTTCTGAAATTAAAATATCGCAAGCATTCGTTTGTACAGTACATGTTAGTTCTGTCTCCGTACAACATGGAATCGTTTAACATGGATTATGCGTGAAGAAAAGAAGGACATGATTTGATACAAATTTATTAGAGTAACTCAAACTCAATCAGGTAAGTAAACGATCAAACGAGTTTGTCACAAAACGTGTAAGAAAGAAATGGGTGGTTTAGTTCCAAGAACGAAAATCATTATGAAAAATGCAATGCTTGGTAAAAATGGAAACCCAAACAAATAGTAAAAATGTTGATCCGAAAATTGCTTCTGATGAATCTAACGTCAGTGGTGTGGCTGAGATGTAACTGGAAACTTCAGGTAACAACTAATTTTGTATCAACAATATCTTTTTCATTATATTATGAAAATTTTATTTCGTACCTCTTCCCCACCACAGTTCTAAATTTTCTTTGAAACTACAACTTGGCATAGCTTGTATGAAGAGACCAGGTGAGAAACGCAAGGTATGGCAGTCGATCGTGTAACTAACCAAGTGTGATACTTATTATAACGTTAGTGCTGAACGTCAAGGTCTGGGACAATTTGATCTCAATTTGTTTGTTTGTATGTATGTACCACGCTACAGGGTGCAATATTCAGTCTTTTAACATTAATTTTTGAGGATAGAGACACGAGGCGTCGGAATTTGCTGTATAGATTTTGACTGCGATCCCACGTAAAATTTCAAAATTAGTGGGTCAGATCCCACTTTAAACAAAAAGCCCTGTCTAATATAGCCTTGCTACTGATGCAAGATGTAATCAATCAAACTAAACAAACTAATTTTATATGTTTCGAACAAACTTGGGTTGCAGGATAAATTTGGCTTCAACTCAACATTTAGAGCACAAGGGATCCAAGTTCATTTTCAGAAAGGTTCACTTTTGCTCAGCAAACGTAATATCTTCGTAGCATAGGGTATGAAATAAATGAAACAAAAAACACGGGAAAGCGTGTGGACCAGAGTTTCATAGGACAACCGCTAGACAAGGGCGTTGACGGAATGGGGAGGAGGGCTAATTTTCCCTTCCCCCTCCTTGCTCATACATTTAAGATATTAACATTATACTTGTATTGTGTATGTTGCAGCGTTGGAATGATTAACAAGTCAAGCTCCGAATGTCATAGTCAATGATGCACAATTACGTTACATAAATGCAGAATGTGTCCAAAAGAATACATCGACGTAAAATGTCATATTTTCACAACCACGAATCCGAGATGAAAGAAAGAAAAACTACCTGAAAAAAAGGAATCTAGAATTTTGTATGATTGCCGCTAGATAGGGGCGTTCGTTTAGAAATCATCCGTCTTCTACCCTGAATTTCAGATTTTTGGGGCAGTAATGCAGATTTAGAAACATTTTGCTTAGCAAAGTCCAACATTTAAAAATTGAAGTCCTTGCACCGAATAAATACGGATTTTGATCATTGGCCGTAAGGAGCTATAGGCCTATATTGCTTTCTTGTATAATTTTTTTTACCCAAGGATTTCAAAGGTGGCTCTACTTTCGAGTTTCGGGCCTGCTTAAAATTCAGGAAATTGGACCTAAGCAACTTCCCAGTTTTAATCATCTGTATGTTCTTCGTATTTATTCGGTGTAATTACCTCAGGCTTATTCTGTAGGACTTTGCTTATCAAAATATTTCTAAAACTGTCTTACCGTCCCCAAAATCTGAAATGCAGGGTGCGGATGAGGGTGGTTGCCCTCCTGTTCCACTGACGCCCTTACTAGCGGCTGTCATATGAAACTATCCCACACCTTTTCGCATGGTTTTAGTTACATTTGTTTTGGATTCTTGACTGCGAAGTATTATTTTTTGAAATAGAATTCATTTGCTGAGGAAAACTGAAGTTTATTAAAAATGGATTTGGATCTATTGTGCTCTGAACGCCCCAAATATTACCTTTCGTCAATAAATTTTTGACTCAAAAAACAACCAATTACATAGACTTGCAGAAAATATAAAGTTAGCACAATATGAAGTGTGCTTCAAACATTACTTTTCGAAAACGTAGCCCTATTATTATAAAATAATTTTATTAGCACCAGTGTTATGAAATAGTAATCAAATTTTGCAACAAAAATCTCACCCGCCTCCACGAAACGCTAGCTTAGCCCCTAAAGGCATAACTACAAAACTTTTAGAAGCGGTAACTCGAAATGATTTTCTTTATGGTTAAAATAACCGCACAACAGCATTTCTGGTAAAATTCTAGCCCTCATGTAACATGACACCATTTGCATTTGAAATTTCGAATACTAAGCACAGATGTTCGCCATGATGCTTGATAGCACCATCTGATGTGTCAGACCACTTCCAAGATTCATCATTCTCTCTCAACCCGTTGTCAACGCACAAGGATGGTGAGGACTTTTGTTTTGCCATGTATATTGATAGATTGTGTGAAACCTCTATAGTTGGTAAATTTTAAAATCTACCTTAAAAGCTTACTATATCCAAGAAAATACTGTATGAGAGTCACTGGCAAGAGGGTGTAATAAAAGAGGTCGTTATATGAAATAAGTTGAAAATTACTAATCTATACGGAAATGTTCTGTACCCAACACTGTGTAGTCTTAAAGAGAATAAAATAAATGAAAAGATCGGTTGAAAGAGCAAAAAGTCTTAATAAATACGTGATTACACGATGTTAAAATATGTTTAAAATAATATTTTAAACTGTTCAAAATGTTTAAAACATGTACTTTTTTGTGTGTTTTTTAAAACATCTTTAAAACATTTTAAACACTTTTTTCATGTTTTAAACACGCGTTTTGTTCTTTTTTTTTTTAAAAAAACTGTATTTTTTCCAACCCTGCTAACTTTTGACCAAGTTGGAAAATTAGAATGCGTTGCTGCCAATATTTACTTAAAAGACTTCCGTTTCTTTCAATTGACATTTGGATTAGCATTTTCTTACTTACCCAGTTGCTGTGATTTTCAATTTCTTTATGAACTTGGCAATTGGCAAAATTGAATGTTTATATAATCAGTTTAGTTTTAAGTAGGTGGGAATTTGTCGCCAGATACAAAATTTCTCATCCTACTTCCTCGCGCCTCATAAACCTACTAACATACCAAAATTCCTAGTTTTTATTCCGATTTCAATTACGGTACCTAAAATATGAGATTTTGTACATCCAAAAAGTCTATTTAAATTACACAGTTTTTTGTCTCTTTAAAGCTGCTAAAAATGGAAAATATTCACTTTTGGAAATTTTCTATATAGTCCCAGGAGGCTAAAAACTTTGCCAAATTTAATCCTTGTAGTTCTACTGGAAGTGCCTATACTGTAAAAAAATCGTTGTATTATTTTAACGACATGCCTATGTGTTAGCACGATTGTGTTAAAATATAACACAAACAAGTGGTTAGAACAACTCACTCTCCGTTTGGAGTTGTGTGTCAAATGCCCCTAGTTGAAATGACACACAGCCTGTGTGTTAACACAAGTGTAGAATCTTCGGTGTTGTTTTCTGCCAAATATGTTGGGTATCTAATTATAAAGGCTTATGAACTGAAGCTACAGGCAAACACAGTAGAAAGAAATACTTAAACAAATCCAAGTATACGCAAAATTTCAAAATACAAACCGCGCGATGTGTTTTCAATTGTTTTACAAAATGTTTCTGAAGAAACCCTAACAGCACAAGATGTGCTAGGCATGTACCATTTTGGTGTTCTAAATTCATCTCCCACATTTGATGCATTTATTGCTTCTTTTTCAAAGCGGTTGTGTACTAGAAGCAACAAACGCATCAACTTTATTAGATGGCAACTGGCGCCGATCATTTGAAAGTGAATATGGAAGAACTATAAAATAAAGTAAATAGACAGTCGTCATTTTGTAATAAAATTAGGTCTACATGGCGAGCAGATTTTATCCCGAACGGTTATCGTCGAATATACGCGGGTTAAAGGAGCACTCTGATTAGCCAAATTCAAAAGACCTTAAGAATTTATCCCTCTACAAGCGACGGTTTACGTGTTATAGGCTGCCAAAAACATGAATTGAATTCTGTATGGAAATGGAAAACATTTCAGTTTTATTTAAATCTTGGAAAAGAAACATTCTCTGTGTGCAAGAGGTTAATCTATACACATGACGATACATCACTCCAAATGTTTTAAACATATTAACTGGCAGAGTATATAGTTATCCTGGGGGCAAGAAAACAAAGGGATTTTCACTGAAATTAAAAATCGTAGTATGGTGGTACGTACCATACGCATGAATTTACTTTGGAGGAGGGGTCCAAATTCAATGCGAAGATAAAGTATTTTCAGATTTGTCAATTTTCGAAGTTTATGTTTATAATTCCGTACCTATACGTCCGAGCGCAAGTGAACTACGTCAGTCAAACATCGGTCCTTACTGAACAAACTTGGGCACAGATCGTTGCAATTGCGTAATTAGGAGGCGCACCATAAATTCGTATTTAGGTTCTAAACATCGTGTGTGTGGGTTTTATCGGGGTTCTCCCGTTTCCTTCCACTTTTTTCATTCCACCATTTCATTCATTTCTCATCATCAGCGTCTACTTTAGCCTAACCGGCATAACCGTAGGACGTGAAACTAAAAGGTTTCATTTCATTTCATTTTCGTATTAAGGTTCTAATCCTTGATTTTTCTCACTTTTATATTTACCATAATCTATTAATTTTTAATTACTAGCTTCGTTTATTCAATATCGACATGATACTTTCAGGATATATTAGTGGTGGGCTAAGGTTTATTTGAAGATAGTTGCATCTGTCTCTTAGCAGTATTTCCAGCCATAGAACTATTTATTTCCAGACTTTTTTTGGTAAAAATTTCCTTTTTTCCCTTCTAAAATTTGCCTCTTATTTCCTTCTCTTCTATTGGCTACATTGGAACGAACTTACCAGATTCTGGAAGCCTCATCCTTGACTTACACAACGCACTATAAAAAGTTTCACTTGGATAATTGGGGACACTACAATTCCGGTCTTACAGTATACCATATTACATAATTTTAAGGATAATAGTGACTTTCTAGGAAAAATGATATACTTTTTAAAATTACATGCTTAATTTGAGAGATATCATCATGATACTAGCTGAATATATTATTGGTGGGCCAAAGATTACTTTAAAATTGTTTGCTTCTGAGTGGTAGCAATGTTGCCAGCTACAGAAAATGTTAATTGTAATTGTTTGTAAAAAATTTGGGAGTTTATCCTTTCCCCCCTATTATTTCAGTGTCCTTGGCTATATTCAAACCAACGTACAACTGTCTGGAATCATTCTTGGCCTACAAAACGCACCATAGAGGAGCACGATTGGATAATTAGGGAAGACGGTGAACCACCATGTATGCTGATTTTTGCTTCTGACGCGTAAGAAGTGCCAAAATTTGATGTGTATTATGAGAGAGTTTTTTTTCTTTCTCTCTTTGTATGGCAGCCAGCGACTTCAGGTTTTTACTGTACCTTGCCAACATACCAGAAAATTCTTTTTAGGTGACTTGAACCCCTGTGGCTTCGGTGTTCCCAGCTAGAAAAAATCATGAAATTCGGCTAGGGATTTTTTTTTAAATTTCACTCCTACATTTTTTCAATAATCCCTCCCGTTAGCAACACTGCAATCTAACTTACACCAAAAAATAGTCATGTCCCTCTTCTAAAATACAAGACGTAAACGATATCAATCGGGATAACAGTGTTTGGGCAATAAATCATTAACTGAAAGTCTACCAAAAACCCCAAAATCGATTTTGTCCCGAAAGGGTTAATGAGATATGCGCGCCAAAGATTTCGGGCTCTAATTTAACGTGAGCCCCCCCCCCCCCCCAAAGTTTCTGGGCTGGTCCAGAGAATGAATGGCCTACATAGTACTGTCTACGGGCTGGATAGGCTACCAAATTTCAGCTTTCGTTCTCCCATAGTTAATGTGATATAGGCGCCGAAAATTTGGGGGCTAACTTCACCAGAGCCTCCCAACTTTCTGGGCTAGTCGAGATAAAGATCGATGGGCTAACAAATTTCATCTTTTGGGCCAATATAGTTAATAAGGTGTGAAAATCAAAGTTTTGGGGCGTTAACTTAACGTGAGCCCTTAACGTTTTGGGCAAGTTGAGATAATGAGTGTACCAGGTACTAAACTTCATGGGCCTTCCAACCCATTATTATTTAGCATTTGGGGCACTCAAGGAACACAGATACAGGGTCTCCAAATGTGAAAATGAAAATGCAATCTTTAAGTTTTATGTCCGACTGTCATCCTGGGTAGACTAAAGGAGACGCAGATGATGAGAATAAATGGAATGGTGAAATGAAAGAGTTGTGGGAAAGGGAAACTCCGAGAAAACCCTCACACACGGTGTTTGTTCACCACAAACCCCACTTTGCGCAAGTTGGTATAGAACCAGGGCCCCGCAGCATGTGTGAACCCTCTGCCACTAAGCCACTGCGGCCCGGAAGTCCTCGAGACGAGACACATAGGCGTATACCTAACGTGTAATTTGTTCGTAGCGGGAATTTCTGTTATGGTATAGTTAATTACATACAATGAAAAACCGAAAATGTGATGTGGACAATCGCGACCGAAAATGTAATGTGGATAATCTCGAACAAGCAATAAACAATCTGCGTGATTTGTTTTAGATTTCGGAAAATAGGTTCTGCCAGATTTACGCTTATCGACTGTAATCGTTTATTTATTTATTTGGGAGGGAAGCAAAGTATAATACATTTCAGTCATTACACATGCAAAGAGATGTTTTATGGTAATTGTTTTTAGCTGAAATATAACTTCGGTATCTTTTATACGTGTTTAGGAGCTGAGATTATTATCTAATAATTATAAGGAAGATACTTTTTTTTTTTTTTTTACGAAGATACAAGTTTTTCACCTTCGTAAAACAATTTATGTTTAATAGGCGTATAGAAGGGGCTCATGCCCAAAACATTGGGACTCCATTTCTGGGGCCCCATGTTGGGGGCCCGGTTCCTGACCACCACTGTGCTGAGGGGAATCGGATCTTTCCAACGTCACCATCTGTATGCAACAACTCCATGCTGAAACGAGAAATAGAGTGGACTCAAGCCCAACATTTCGGAACCACATTTTCTGGAGCTTCGAGGCCAGGGCCCAATTTCTGACATTACCGCTTTCGTTAATCGACCCCGACCTTTCAAACGCTAACACTATAGTACAACACCATGTTAAATAGGCAAATAAAAGAGACCTGAACCCAAACTTTTGGGATCTCATTTCTGGAGTCTCAGGTCCCGGAGCTTTCCAACACCACAATATGTATCCAATAACTCCATGCTTAAAAGAAAAATATAATGAAGCCAAGCTCAAAATTTTGGGACACCATTTTTGGACCTTTGAGACAAGGGCCCAATTTCTGACGTTAACACTGTGCTCAGACGACCCGAACATTTAAAAACTTCACCACCCACCCACATACAATTCCATGTTTAATAGGCGTATAGAAAGAACCCGCGCCCAAAACTTCGGGACCCCATTTTTCTGGAGCCTCATGGCTGGGGCCCGGTTTCTGATATCACCACTGTGCTCGGGAGACCCGGACTTTTCCAATGCCACCATCTGCATCCACTAACTCCATGTCTAACACGGCTTCCCCATTGTAGGAGGATTTTGACGAATTTTCTGCAAGTTCTTTACAACTATTTACAACGTTTCAAACTATTCATAAGAAATGAAATTTCAATACATTAGAAACTATGTTCTTTTAAAATGTTCAAAATGGATGACAGCATTGATTTCCAGTAATAGTTGTAAACTTTCGTAATTTTATTCTCTATTTGAATAGTAGTTTAATTTCGAATCTTTTACGGTTAAAAATATTTTTGTGAAATGTAACGGAATACATTGAAATGATCCTACCCCCACGGGTACGTGTTCCAATTATAAATCGATTTGAGGTTCAGCGTACAAATGAGAAACTCCCAAAGCGAAGTACAATATTGTAACGTTGTTGACATACATATGAATAACTGGTGATTAGGTCGTTAAGCTGTACATAAAATCATATAAATTTTCATTCATATTACGCAGACAAGTACACACAGAACAGCATATGAATCTTTATCTGACTTTTGTTTCTCTAACTTTCTGATAGCCTTTAGAAATAATATCTTTACAATCGAAATATTCGTTAAACATTATTATTATTATTATCCTTCAATATTCATTATACATCATATTCTTCATTACTTTAAATTCTTCATATTACATAACTATTTTACATTATATTCCGTCGAAGCTGTTTCAAAGTTAGTATTACACTTCTGACATAGTCATCATTACAAATCATAATTGATTCTCAATCCATACGCCTGTAACTTGTCCATCCTACCTGCAGTGTGGATCCTACGCAGTTTCGATCCTACGCAGTTTCGACGCTACGCAGTTTCGACCGTACGCAGTTTCGATCGTACGCAGTTTCGATCGTACGCAGTTTCGACGCTACGCAGTTTCGACCGTACGCAGTTTCGATCCTACGCAGTTTCGACGCTACGCAGTTTCGATCCTACGCAGTTTCGACGCTACGCAGTTTCGACCGTACGCAGTTTCGATCCTACGCAGTTTCGACGCTACGCAGTTTCGACCGTACGCAGTTTCGATCCTACGCAGTTTAGGTCGTGTAGAGTCCATGAATATAACCCTAATTTATAGCTGCACAGGTTAAACAAATTAAAGAGAGAGAGAAAAAATATATATTTTTTGAGCGCATGATTAAAACTTAAATTATTTCAGGGCAACTGCGTAGGATCGAAACTGCGTACGGTCGAAACTGCGTACGATCGAAACTGCGTACGATCGAAACAGGTTTTGAGCAGAATTTTTCGATCGTACGCAGTTTCGATGCTACGCAGTTTCGATCCTACGCCGCATTCCCAACCAGCCAACCCTAAAAGTAAACACTTCTTTTTAAAGAATACACAAATAACTAGCAAAATAGTATGTAGAATTTTTACTTCAAAATATTTCATACCCTCTTTTTGAAACAAAATAAAATTAAAATAAAACATAAGAGAAATACTTAGATTTATATGATACACTTAAAGGCTGCACATCTAGAGCTTTTGGTTCTGTATATTCTTGAAATTCTACAGTTAAGTTTTATAGAACCACCATCACAGTTTACCCAATCCTCAAGTTTTCTGAATTTTTAACAAGAGGGATTCAACATATCATTACGGAACCCCCCCCCCTCAAAAAAAAAAGACTACGGAATATATTTAAGTTAAGCTAAATACAACTGCACAACAAACATGACTGAGTGATTAGCTTTTGCGCTTATATCGGGAAGTCCGGGATTCAACCAGCATTCGACCATTCTGACAAAGCTTTTCTTCATTCCATCTGTGAATGTAGAAATAGTGCGTGTACTGTGAGTTGGGAGACTTCCTTTTTTATTATTTTTAAATCGTTATTATAACTAATTACCAGCAGTGACGGTTTTGCGAAGGTTAGGGGGGCGGTCTTTCGGACTGAAGCCCGTTCCCCAAAGTTACGGAATGTCTGCAACAAACGAAATATCTATTATTTATGCCTTTACTCATAAACTTTAAGCTCCCGTCAAATAAAAATTACGAATGTTTAAAAAAAAACTAAACGTTAGTAAGAAACCCTTCCCAAAATACTTTTCTAAATCCGCCACTGATTCTCAGTATAAAATGATTTTTAAAGTTGTATCCGGAAGATTATTGCTAAACATATAAACGAAACGAAATATTAGTTATGCCTGTACTCATAAACTTCAAGCACTTCCCAAATAAAATTAGGACTTTTTAGGAAACTTGCGCCAAACAAAGAGCTTGTGAAGGATCACTTTATACTAAAGTGAACAAGTTAGTGCCAAATGAGGGAAAAATCGTAAAATTGCCAACTAGAATTGAACTTTTCGAAGAAACGAATCCCGATCTTTCACTTCCTCCAACGCCGTAACGCAATCACGCGGTAGGGTACCTGGCATAATGTAGTACTATGTTATGTAGAGAAGTTTGAAGCATTTGTATCTGTAGTAACTAAACTAAACCCAGACAATGCTTCATCCATTGAAATTGTTCAAAATTTAGTAACTGGCCGTGACTTGGCTTTCCTATCTGCCAATTTCGGTTTCTTGACTCACTTTATAAAGAAACTAGAAACTGCGGGTGATTTATTGAGTACTTTGGTTAAAGAAGTACACGAAATACAGTGCACTGAAAGAAAGTTGGATGTTCTTTCTGTTTCGAAAACTGAATTCGTAAAAAAAAAATGTATACGAAAAACATTCGGTATAAAATTATATGTAAAGCATCTGAAGTATTGGAAGGACAAAACACAAATGAAGTTGATGGTGTAAATGTTCGTGATATGCCACTTTTTAAATACGAAAGGTTAATATCGTGTGATGCAGAACGTACCTATTGTCAGTATAAGGTATTATTATGCGGCAGTGGGTATGGCTTTACGATGGACAATTTGGAAAAGACGTTAGTTATTCACTGCAATGCCCATGGAATTCCGATATCTGACGAATTGGAGCGATTAGTGAGCCACCAGCATTTATTTCTCTTACGTTGGGTGTTTTCTCATACTTTTCCTTGTTATTTCTTGTTATTTTTTTAAAATTTTAGCATTTTTTTTTTCATTTTTAGCACATAAAATTTAAATATTTCACAGCTTTTTAGCACATAAAAATCCAGGCCCTAATTATCACTAGTAAAAAAACGAAATGTGCCTAGTCTTTTTATTAAAAAAAGTTCTTCGTTTGATGTTTTCCTGCACAAGCCTGACTTGTAATTGCTATCATATGTAATAATTATTTTGATATATACAATGATTTTATTTTTAAGAAAATGATTGTTTTTAACTTAAGAACCAAATGTCTGACACATCATAATATTTGAAAAGCTGCTCTCTTTTCTTTTCTCTGCTATTGTATTCTTTCTTTTCTTTTCCGAAAATGCGACTCAAAATTTGACAGGAAATAACTGACAAAATAAACGTTTTTACAATATAATATTTTACTTTCTTATATAAGAGGCCAAGCTCTATCACCATGCCAACGTATTTTTGCTTTTGTTTGTTTTTGAAAATCAGACTCAGAATCTGACTGCCCATAACTAGCAAACCAAAATTTCTACAATGCAATATTTCACACTGTTATATAACATGTTAAGATCAATCACATGCCGAGTTTGATATTGATGGGATGAATTCCATTATTTTTTTTCTTTTTTTCGAAAATGTGATTCAAAAAATGACCACTTACAATTCGGAAACCGAAAGCCTACACAACACATTGTTTCACATATTTATGTACCAAAAGTTGCCCAAGATATGAATAGTCGACTTTGAACAACTTACCTGACTAGTAAATCATCTTTCTCCCCATCCAACTGAATTCATTGTGACGGCTGCGGGTCCAAACGATCACCTAGCACCATACTTAAACTCGTTCTTGGAATTGAAAGGGAGACGTCTCAACATATCGCTTGGGACATTCTTGGAAGGCTCTGCAGTGCATGAGTACAGCATCTTGCAAGTGCCCGTTTGAGAAGATTAAGCCAACAGTTGTCCATTGGTGAGGCTTCTAGGGATTCCACAGTGATGCACAAAAATTGAATTACTTTGATTTCCGTCCCTACACCTTCTTTGCGTAGAAGAATGTGATGATCGAGTAGTATTGCTGGAGACCTTGTCAATGATTACCCATATATTTGTGGTCGTGCTACCGTACAGGTGGGAGATATGTTTGTCATACTGAGAATTCGTGACGTTCTCCTGCAAATAAGCTGTTCTGACTGGAAGGCAATTCGACGAGTGTCAATGTTTCTCGACTGCAATATCACGCCACCTCAAAAAAAAAAAAAAAAAAAAAAAAAGTGAGGCGGTGTCCGCGCACCTTGTGACCTGCTTTCAATTCGAAGATCTTCCAGATGGATGATGTTGAAAACCGACCTTTGCCTCCTGAAATGCGTAGTTGTATGGCCAAACTTCTCTCCTAATTGCGCGCATTGCATTCGGGATTCGAGCGGGCTAGGGCCATGTTCTTTACACAATTTCCGAGGCGGCTACATGTTTTAGGGGCCAGATGGGAACATCATGGATGATGAGACTCACATCAAAGTTGCTGTTCCTCTTTGTTTGTACTGTTCACTATTGCTGAGTGGCTGTAATGGGCAGCGAAATGTTCACAAATGAACTTTCCTAAGTAAGCTGCCACTTATATCTCAATAGTTAAACAGATTGTATTCAACTGATACTGCTTTAAGTACAGACCCCATTATAGCCAGCAATGTATTGAAGCATAACGGAATTAAATTCATCGTTCAGAAGGGCCTGCGAAAGTCGACTGTCTTTATCGTGGGCGAGCTTCTGTAATAGGTCAATGTCCACAACTACCAAGTGTGATTCCTATCGGATAAGTTCAGCGTATGTTTCTTGAATTTAAAAATCTGAGTCTCATAACTAGAAAACTAAAACTAAAACTAAAAAAAAAAAAAAAAATCTTCGCAACAAAATATTCCATATGGTTATAAACAGGTCAAGGTTTACCACATGCCAAGTTTGATCTACATTGGAAGAGTTTCAATGATATTTGCTTCTGTTCTTGAGAATGTAACTTAAAACTTGACCGTCCAGAACTCTTAAAATAATATCCCTCACAACATAATGTTTCACACTGCTAATAAAGCAGACCAAGGTCACCCATGCCAAGTTCGATTCTAATCAGATGTTTTTTTGTTGATGCTTCTTTTCTGGATGAAAAAAAAAAGACTCAAAATTTGACCGTCCCCAGCCCAGAACCCAAAGGCGTGCACTACATTATATTTATCACCCTCATACAGCAAGTCATTATCTATTACCACACTAAATTTGATTTAGACCAGATGAGTTCAATTGAACTCATACTATATAAAGTGTCCTTGATTTTTGAGAGAAAATTCAAATGAAGGATAAATGTAAGCAGTTCAGAAATCTTAAGAAAATACACACATGAGAAAACATTCCTACATAAGATACTTCTTAAAATTTATCCTGAGAAAAAAAAGTAGTACTGTGCTTCCGATATTATTCACCTTTAACATTAAACTAATGTGATGATTGCATAATTATAATTCCCTACTTTCAAATTGTAGAAATCGTAGAAATGGATACTGTGTATGCTTTAGTATGTTTTCTCTGATGTTCACAACGTTGAGTTCCTTTGAAAAATGTACGAATACTGGCACGACTTGGAAACGAAGGTCTAATCGCCACAGTGGATTGAAAAATCCTCCAGTGTGGACTTTGTGGTGGACAAACACCGTGCTCGTGGGTTTTCTCGGGGTTCTGCCACTTTCTTCATTCCACCATTTCATTCATTTCTCATAATCACCGTCTCCTTTAGCCTAACCGGCATAACCGTGGGACGTAAAACTTAAAGATTTCATTGCATTTTTTTTTGAAAAATCCTCACCACGGCACCCAAATAGTACAAACCATCAAATTTTATGTGAATGTAATATTAATCGTGTTCTCTGAGTATAGAAAGAAATACGTTTAGATGTTTTTGAACCTGGCCCCACCCACATCTGCACTAATTTTAATACATATGCCAAAAATAGCACACAATTAGTACTGGCGACCCGTAACATTTTTCTTTTTTATAAAATAAGTAGTTACAAAAACGAAAAAAAAAAAATCTGGGTTTGGTTATGTCCACGCTGGCCCTACCCAGATTCTTTTATTGCTTTCTCATGTTTGTGTAACAGTGCACTTTTCTTTTTTTAACATTATAGGTCGTGACCACTAATTGGGCTCTAATTTTTGGCATAAATTTAGAAATTGGTGCGGTTGTGAGTGGGACTAGGTTCACGCAAAGATAGCCTCATCCATTTTTAATAATGCAGCAATAGTTTTGTATACTATGACACACATTAGTGCTAAATTATTTTTGACGATACCGCATAGAAAGAAAATCAGTGCTACAGAAAGTATTTATCTCATCATAAAAAATAAGGGATCAATTATTTTCTTTGATGATGCCGCCATTAAAGATTTTTCTATATCTGTTACTTTCTGATAAAAGCACTAATTTTCTTTTTATGCACTATCATCAGTACTAATGCAACCCTAACTTTGAGTATGGATTTAATCTCAATCGATTTAATGAGTGAGGCTAAAGTGATCCTAGCCCATTCCGGATTATCTTGCTTTTTTTCTTCACTTTTGTGTAGAAGTGCACTTTTTTAAAACATTTTAGGTCGTCAGCGCTAAGTGGACACTAGTTTTTGGCATACTTTTTTTTAAATGAGGGTGTGAGAATGGGGCCGGCTTCACGTGTTTACGCTACATAGTTCCACAGTGAATGCAATATTCTACATTGAAATTGTGCAATAGTTAAATACATACAAAAATTAAAAAAAAAAAAAAAAATGCGGAGCGACAAGCACAAATGTGGTGCGAAAAGTCTTGTTTCTCGCTCTGGCAACGCATCGTAACTTTTGTCCTACAAACGAAGTACTCTCATGATCTAGCAGCAGCCGACTTCTCCTTATTTCCTTTGGCGATCCTATACTAAATGTCCAATATCGTAGATCATAGAAGACACGCTGAAAATATCGTAACAAAATCTCAAAACCACTCCCAAACAATCTTCATCAGGCATTGCAGAACTGAATAGACTGAAACATCTTTTTATGCACAGTTATTTGAATGAAAAAAGTCTGAAAAAGTAACTAATATTATTTGTTTTCTGTTTTGTAAAAAAATAGAAATTATTTCTTTTCGGACATCCTTTGTATATATATATATGTCTGCTCAAGTGGTAGTGTGTGGATAAGATACGAGACAGTATTCACTGCGTCAAGAGACAGGAGCTTAACCTGCAGAAGTAGCTTAAGTGGTAGAGCGTTGGTTTCACATTCGGGAAGTGTTGGTTTCTTTTCCCGCTGCCGACCATCTTGGCTGGGGGTTTCCAGATGATTCCTCAGTCCCAGCAGGCAAACGCAAGGATGGTACACATTAAACAGGCTCTGGCCGAGACTTTCCCAAATTCTTTCCATTGGTATTGTTGTTATTAGATATCCAGTATAAAATGGCCTGTGAGCTGCATGTGGTGATGGTCAAATAAATAAAACAAAATAAAATAAATCAATATTAATTTGTAAAAACGCACTTAAAATGCACGAAAGAAGTTCGCAACATAGAGTGTGTCTGCATAGATCAAGCCAATTTTAATTTCAAGGCCCCAGAACGCAGACACCGCAAGGGGCAGGCTGATCGTAGAGTTATAGACTATATGCTTCTAGTAGTTTGAGGATCAACAAATAACATCTAGAGTGAACGTGTTCGAAATATATTTGCGTGGATCACAGTCAGTATCTTCATTTACAAGGTGATGCCAGCAGGAGCATACTCTGCAATTAAATGACTTTGAACATAGCAGTAAAATAGAACTGCTAGAGGTTGGTGGTTGTTCCACAGGATTGTTGCTCGCATAGATCTTGTGTCAGTGATACATCAATTTTATACTTAATGAGGAGTAGAAAGTTCCAGAACACTAGTGTCATCTAATGCCGCCTCAACAGTATGTCCACTCGAACAGAGGACTTGGATCTTCAGTGCTTTTACATAGCTCACATAAATGACCTCCTATGTCAGCGCAAGAACATTACAAATCGATATTAAAAGGAAGTCTACGTTCCACATTTCTCTTGCAAGGTTACTCCTGACACCTTCTCAATATCGAGTAGTGATGAGCAAATGGAACACCAAGACCAAGACCCGGGTGGTCTTGGTCTTGGTCTTGCACTGGAATCTTTGGTCTCGGTCTTGGTCTTGCACACCTAGTCTTGGTCTTGCTCTTGATCTTGCTGCAAGAGTCTTGCAAGTCTTGCTTTTAAGAAATATGCATTTCATACGTAAATTTTACTCTGGATAAATTCTACATTGCGCCAATATTAATGGAAATACAATGTATGTTTCTAAATGAAATATAGTTTACCTTTGTGTAAGTATGATGATAGTATACAACATAGGTAATAACCTTTATTATTTGTTTTCAATGGGTCCCAACGCTTCACTACTTATAAGATAAATTACAACGTTTCGTAATCTTTTTTTATTTTTTTTTAACATATTCAATACTCTACTGGGTCCCAAATTCGGTTGACGCATGAAGGAAAATCAAGACGGTACAGATTACTGAAATACCATAAATTGTTAAATTATTTTTACACTCTAAAGGCATCAGCTATTCTTTTATTTTCAACTAAGTTTAGCTAATCTTTGCATTGAACAAACTTCCAATTAAATATTGATATTTTATTTTACTGATTCCAATACATACTCTATGGAACAAGAATATGGACATTACGCAAAAGCGATGAAAAAAAAATATGGGGGACTTTCGATAAAAGGAGAGAATTAGCTGTGTTGAACGGAAAACGAATGAGAAGGTGTTAGAAATAGTAGCAGTAGGGGAGAAAAGAAGAATTTTAGATGTAATTAAGAGGAGGAAAAGGAACTGGTTGAGACATTGGCTGAGGAGGAAGTGCATTATGGGGGATGTGCTAGGGAATATGGTGGAAGGAAAGAGAGAAAGGGGAAAGGAGACTGTAGTTGAAGGAAGGTATTAAAACAGAAAATTGCTACGTCAAAACGAAGATACTATCTTTGGTCTTCACTCAATGAAGCATGTGTGGTCCATCGTACATTCCTGACGTAGTGAATCATGTCTTCTTTTTATCAACGTACTTGTGAATTCCATTCTCCAGGAGGATATAACGGATGCCCATTTAACGCTAAGATAATCCAGGGTGTTTTATTCGGCCGTCGATGTAACATGTCCTCCTACAAATCCGGACTTAAACCCTAACCAGCATGTTTTGGACATGTGGGACCGTCTGACAATCACGTGGGCTCTGATAAGGAGTATCTTCCAACATGCTAAGATCTGCCGCACGGGATACAGTATATTAGATAAGCATAACCTGTCCGAGCGACTAACTTCCTCTCATCTGTTTGTATGGCCACTCTGGGTAGTTGAACGTGCTCTAAAGAGAAGTAGTGTATGACTTTTGATACTGTATATAGAAAAATTCGGGGGGAAGTGACCATAGGGGTGAAGTGAATAGAGTTAAATTAATGATACTTGGCAAGAAAGCATGATCAGCGGTGACCTTGCAAACCTCCTGTGTGTGCAGTTTTGATTTTGGGGCTGACGAAGGAGGTAGTGTACAGGGTAAAGAAGGGAACTATTGAATGCAGCGAGCACGTACAGCAAGGAAGGTGAGTAGATTTGCAGCCTTTTTTGTTGCTATTATAATATGGAACAATAGGAAACTAGGGGAATTCTTTCCTGAAGTAATCGTGCTGTACCCAATACTTCCACATCAGCATGAGGCGATTATTAGATACGCATGTGTATATATATATGTGCTTCAACATATTGCGAACACAAAGCTACAAAACATGCTTTTTTAAAAAAAAGACGACGAAGTGGGGTGAAATGATTAACATATTTTGGGGTGATGTGAATAATTAGTAATGTTAGTCATTACATATTATGTGTATGTATGCCTCCCCGAATACTAACACATACCGAACACTGCCTTCCCGGAACATTTTTTTCTGAAAGAAACACTGCACCAAACCACAGTCTCATATAGGAGAAACTTGGGATCACAACCTATTGGGAACTCAAATATTGTGTTCTTTCTTGTAAGGTCAAAAAACTCAATGCTCCCGAGACGGTACTTTAGACACGATCTCGGGTTGGTATGTCTATTTGCTACTTAAGCATTTCTACAGCAATAGCTTATGTACCTTTACGTCATGCAGGTATTCTTCTTTAGCTGTATACTCATTATATAGCAGTCTATATTTTTCTATTTACATTATGTCGAGGACATTTCTTCTCACCACTTCTCCCCATATGTATACTCACTTCATCCCCACGTGTGAAGTGAAGTGAATAATTTACCTGGTATGATTCATTTCTCTCTGTGCGCGTTACTTCAGACAATATATGAATCATACTTATATTTTCAGAATGCAGAAGATGTGTCCTATTTATACATAATTTTCAACCAGCCGTGCTAGCATTTCTGTATAAGATTTTTGTTTTTTTTCACTTTTAAGCTTACTACAGTCACTTCACCCGAATTACTCTATAATAGAGGGCAGACTTTATAATGGGATAACAATCTATGATAACCTTGTTTACGTGCACTATCTTTGTACTAGAAAAGTCTGCGCTATGTATTACTATATATTACTCGCTATAGCTTGTAGTGCAGCTTCTACTGGCTGCAGAATGGACTCTACAATTCATGAATCATCTGTAGAGAAATATTAGACAATTCTTTACATTAATGCTGTGAAACAGTCATCTGCATTAACGGTATTGAAAGCAGCGTTTGAACTATTTCATTTGCATTCATTAGAGAAACGCGCATTCCATTTGATAAGCAATAATTTAATAATAATAATAATAATAATAATAATAATAATAATAATAATAATAATAATAATAATAATAATAATAATAATAATAATAAAACTTGGAGCCCATTTGGCGCAAATCTAATCATATATAAAATTCGAGAATGTTTTTATTTGTTGTTAAAAAAAAACTACAGTACAAATTTAAAATTATGTACAAACGTAGGACAAATTAAGATAAATACATGAATAAAAGTATTACTATTCGTGCATTTATATAATCCTTCCCCACTTAAAGAAAGGGGGCATGGTGGCTCAGTGGTAGAGTTTTTACCTTTGATATGTGGTGTCCTTGATTCGATCCCCATCCAAGTAAGTTCGTGATGAACGATATCGTGTCCGTGGGTTTTCTCGGTGTTCTTCCGTTTCCTCCCACAATCTGATGTCACCACTTCTTCCATTATCATTCAGTTGTCTTAATCGTCGGTCTCCTTTAGCCTAAAGGGAATGTTAAACTGAAATAGAAGACCAATTAACCAAGTTTTCAATCTTGAAACTAGTACTTCACTTCTGACAAACAGCAATAAAAGAAATATGGGTTCCTTTAGATGTTCTTTATTTCAGTAATGTGTCTGAAGTTTCATTTTAAATTAAGAAATTATATATATATATATGAAAGTGTATATCTTTTTCCGCTTATTACACAATTCGCCTTATATTTCACTCCATATCTTTATCTATTGCCGTAGTTGCAGATGGTTGGATAACTCGCGACGTCACAAATTTGAAAAATGCAGCTAAGTTTCCCTCCGAAATTGCCAACTTCCTGCTTGCACGAAATACATTAGGGAACAAATTAACGCAACTTGAAGTTGGAAGTTGTTTTCCAGGTGCATTTGATTAAAACTCCTTGTGTCTCTGTGTGTGTGTGTGTGTGTGTGTTGGTGATTTCGGTTTTCCTTAAAGTTTACGTGGTTGCAATTGCTCATAATTGTAGAATTCTACTGCTATTGTTAAGCAAAGCTAAGGGTCACAAAGAGCAAGCTACTTTCTCAACTGATCTTGGAGACAAGAAGTAACAACGAGAATACTTAATTACAATGTTCATTCTTACAGTCTGCTGACGTGTTAGCTACATCGGATCCATTATCAACAGAAGCTCTATTTACATAACAAAGTCGTCAACTTCTTTATTTTTTTCTTCTTTCTTTTTTGTTAACTTCCGTTTTTCGTCTTTCTTTTGCCTCTTCCGGCTTTCTTAAACAAAGTAATTCTTTTTTATGTAAAAAGATTGTTTGCAGGAGCTCGACTACATTGTGCTCCTCTTCCTTCCAAAGCTCTTCTTTTGCAAAACACTCATTTTGATTCTCTTCTTTTCTTCTTCCTAAGTATACGAAATATTCACTTACGTTCCTTAATGGTGTAGTTGTGCTATACATCTAAGCATCCTATGAAATTAATTTAGGATCTGTTACTGAGCCAGGGAGCTATTTAAAACAAATTATTTTATTTATTATGATCTGTAACATTCTTTTGACATTAACCAAACAGTATGATAGTAATGAATTCCTTAGTCTTGAATTTCCCATATATAATATTGAATATATATATTTTCCATGCGTACTGAATATATACATTTAAAAAAATACACAAACAAATCTCATTGTTGAACGGCAGGGCTCAAACCCCGAAATTTTGCTTGGGTGGTGCATGATCTATCATTTTAATAATCAATTATAATTATTATATTATTATTTAATTTTTAAGTCATTCCACAAATTTTAGTTTCAGCCAGGATATTTTAGCAGATATTTGCTCTATCGTTTTCATCCATTACTTCGGTTATGGCATTACTAACATTTTAAAAATAATAAATAACATTTGTGAAACTAAAAGCAATATTCACTGAAAAAAAAATCGGATATTTCCTGAATATCTTTTGCGTTATCTTCAGACTTGTGTACACAGAAGAAAAATCTGGATTTTGTGGGAGTGTAATAACTCTATCGTAAGGGGACATGTTGGATTCTTGGTTCGATTCCCGGCCAATCAAATTTGCAGTGGACGACATCGTGTCCGTTGGTTTTCTCTGAATAGACATGTTTAAATCCACATTTTCATTCCACCAATTAATCTATCATCATTCGCTTACTTTAATTGTCGTATTCTTTAGCCTAAAGGGCATAATCATGGGACGTTAAACTGAAGGGTCTTATTTTTATTTCATTCTGAACTCTTTTGTGTTTATATTTATTTAAAAGTGTTAGCAGGAATTTATAACTAAACATATACAACAGACTAATTTTGTTATTATTTTATTCTTCCTGCTCATCTCTACACATGTATACTAAAAACAAAGCAATTAATTTTTGAAAAAGATCTCTAAAAAATATGATGGACCTTTTTATCTGCTCGTAATGTTTATTTGCATAAATTTATGGCTAAACATTTTCTGACGACTTAATAGTTTGGGCTTAAAATTATTTCAGTGAGACACACATTAACATACCTAGCTGAATGGATAACTACAAACTTTCTTATATGATAGATTTCAATGATATTCCTCCGTTCAATAAACTCCAGTAAGATTTATTGCTCTCTTATTGAAGATTAAAATACATAAAAATATTTTCCACTGAATTAATCTTAACTCTAATCCTATAATAATGTTATCGAAATAAATACATAAAAAAGCCATTAAGTGTGAATGCATAAGTGTTCAGGGTATATTCTACTTGTAGTGAAAATCTGTCCTCTCAGTTGACAGATATTTTACAGATTTTTTTTTTTCAATCTAATTTACAGATATATTGGTTGATATTGGGGAACTCAAACCTTTTCTCTAAGAAATTTCCTTCAATTATCATACACCATATTGCCACTGTCACCCCCCGTCCTGAAGTTTGTGGGTCTTCTCTAAGAAGTAACATGTCTTGTCCCTCCCCCCCAAAAATAATTGATTTTACTCCATAACATGAATTCAGGCATGATTAATGAAATGCATACCGCTAACATACAGGTATTATCTGTCAAAAAAATGCATGTTTTTAACGGAATAGTATATCTTGTAACTTACTATGAGAATAAAATCGACAAGCGTACTTTTCTACCACCTTGCAAGTTAATTAAATGTTTAAAGGCCCAATCCTTAATAGAATCGGTATGTGTATTGCCTTTCTCTTTGTAGTATTCCAAGACACTATAAAAATATTGCAAAATTTAACAGAAAGAAGAAAATAAAACTACGTTCTTTCACATCTTGAGAAGTATGGGTATTAGCCACATATTTTATCGAGTACATGAGAGCTGCTACGTGTTATTCCATGAGCTTACAGGCAGTGGCGGCGTAAGGGCGGGGCGAGCGGTGCCCCCGCCCTGGGCCCCGCTTTGTGGGGGCCCCCGACGGTAGATAAAAAATAATTACTAAGGAACCTTGTTAGCATGAGCCGTACAAGGGCCGTCAAGGTTTATAATCCACACCTTCCCTAAATGTAAACGCAATTAATTGTCAATCAATATTACATCAAATAACGGATGAAACAACAGAAATATCTGTCTAATATAGCTAATCAGTGCTGGATTTCCGTATAAGCTAAACAAACTAAGCTTGGGCCTCACTCTCTTGGGGACCCGAAAGAAATTTAAAGAAAAAACTGAATGTAGATTTAAAATAAATAAAATAAAAGTTTCATTTTCTTGAAGGCTCCTAAAGAAATTTAAAGTAAAAAGCTCTGAATATAGGTGAAAAATAAAGTAAATGTAATTTTGTCCCCCCCCCCCCAAAGAATTTTAAAGGAAAAGGCTGGATGCAGGCGAAAAAATAAAACAGACATTTCATTTTTGGGGGGCCCCAAGAAAATTGTAAAAAATAAAAGTCGAATGTAGGTGAAAAATAAATAAAACAAAGTTTTACTCTCCTGGGGCCCCAAAGAAATTTAAATGAAAAAATGTATGTAGATTAAAATATGAACAAAATAAGTTTCATTCTGTTCAATAACCTCAGAGAAATGTAAAGGAAAAGCTGAGTGTAGATTAAAATATAATGAAAGTCAAAGTATATTGTGTTAATTTACATTCTAAGGTCTTATGATGCATGTTATGGGGCCCCGTCTGCTAGCCAACTTCCTAAACTATCACTATTTATTTATTTTTTATTTATTCATATATCAGTTCAAGAGAAGGGTAGAAAGTAGGGATCATTGTTCTCATATGGAACACTTGTCACAAATCATTCGATTTATTGACATAAAACGTGAGTCTGTTCAAGTCCGGGAAGCATTTATTGATTTCATCTCTGTCGAAGGAAAGACTGCTGAGAGTATTTCTGCTGAAATACTGAAGAAACTTCAATGTGATAGGCTTGGTATTAAGATTCTAGAGGCCAGTCTTGTTATAATCAGTCTACAATTGTCGGGCAATATTCTGGAGTTCAAACTTTCATACGGAATATAAGTCCTTTGGCCATTTTCGTTACTTGTAACAATAATTCATTGAACCTTGTAGCTTACATGCTGCGCACGTTAACGTTCTATCGGTGACTTTGTTGGGAGCAACGAAACGTTTGTTGGTATTCTTCTCTAGATCTACTCTCCGATGGAATGTGCTGCAAAATCACGTAAAGATTGGTCTGAAACGTGAAAATGACACTAGATGGAGTTCAAAAGCAGAAACTTTAAAGGCACTTTCTGGTTAATTGAATTAAGTAATTGATCTGTTGGAAGATCTGCGTGACACTTCGATTCAAACGCTTGATACTAGAAGAGATGCTGGTTTTCTTGCTAGTATCCAGTCATTTAACTTCATCGCTTTACTATGTTTCTGGTCTGCAAATCTCTCTATATTGATCGGATCCTAAAATGCCTTCAATCTCAGGATATGAGTTTCAATCAAACTCTTATTCAGTTACAGAGCCTGGTTAACACCATTAATATCTGCAGACTTGAGCTGGGCAAGGAAATCATATCCACAACTGAAAGAAGTTGCAGGGCATGAAACATAACTGTGGGTACACACAGTAGAAGGAGATGCATGTCTGGAGAAGCAAAGAATGAAATGTGACTGCACAGGCCGAAGTGTGAGAGCGAGGAAAGGCTAAAACCATGTTGCTCTGATTTAGCTTTGTTCTACCCGAATGACCTGGATGGCTTATTATTATTTCAGGATTGTAAGGATTTAATCCGTTCACTAAGGTGTGTTCAGAAAGCTAAAGAACAACTTGACTTTTCACCACAAGTCATCCTGAAATATGTATCTTCAATGGGGCTTGAAATTTACTAAAGTTTGGCAACCGCTCTTCAGATTTTGATAACACTGACCGTGTCTGTCGCATCATGTGAAAGGTTTTTCACCAAAATGAAATTGATAAAATCACACTTGCGTTCCACAATGAGTCAGGAAAGATTCATGAATCTAGCCATTCTTTCTATCGAAAATGAAATAGCATCCACTGGATTCTGATAATATAGTTGAGACTTTCGCTGCTACCAAAGCAAGGAAGGTATCATTCTGAATGTCGGTGGAACATAGGTTGATATGGTAGTGGAACTACTGTCGAAAGTAGTTTCATGTTTCAAGTAAAGGCAATAAAAATACAAAAGACCAAAAGAAAATTAAATCTTTGTTTTACGTCCCACGATTATGCCGGTTAGGCTAAAGGGGACGGTGATGATGAGAAATGAATGAAAAAGTGGAATGAAGAAAGTGGGAGGAAACGGGAGAATGTTAAAGTGAATGGGGCTAATTGTAGGAAGAAAAATCTAATCAAATAAAACCCGTCTAACGTAAATTCAGATAGGTGAGAACCCATGAATAAACTTAACCATATGAGAAACTGCGCAAGAGAAACACCAAAGGCGAGAACGGAACAAAAATATTCTAGAAAACATAGAACTTACATTTAAAAATCGCATCGGTTATATTATTATTTGCAATTTTTGCAGTATCAGCTCATTGTTACGTTTTGTACGTAAATTTGTCTCTAACTGTATTATTAGGAGCATTACTTCCACTATTCCATCTAATTACAGTACGCGTTGATACTACGATAGTACAGAAGGTTGATCCGCGTATATGTGTCCAATTTTACACCCGTATCCCTAACCACAGAAGCGACCGAACCAAGTGGTTAAACGCGTGTGCTGTACCTGGAGGTCCATTCTATCGTCTGCCAAGCGAAACTGTGTATTGTGTGCATCATGGCCCCAAAGGTGAACCGTTTTTGGAAGGGCTACGTAATTGGACTTTTCCACGCCAAATATTCAGTTTCTAAAATTCAAAAGCAGTGCAAAGAAAATTGTTGTGCATTGGGTTCGACGACTATCAAGAACATAATCAAGCATTATAAAAAAGAAGACATACCAGGTAAGCATTCACCCACTAAGGGGTCGAGGAAGCGAGCGTGTACCACAGTGATTCCACAAGTAGCTCAGAAGTTGCGGCGAATGGCCTTACAAGAAAATCCCCCTCCGCAACGTGTGATGGCAGCTCGACTCCACATACCACAGTCAAATGTCAACCGCGCCCTGAGTGGGAAATTAAACCTCCGGAGGGTCTTTAAAAGTCGTGGACATTACCTAAGTGCTGCCCATCGCCGTGAGAGAAAGACCAACAGCAGGCGCCTCTATGAACGCCATCTATCTGGGGAAAAGTGGAAGTTTGTGGCCACACTGTGACAAAATTCGCTCGATAACTTACACAACGCGAGATGCAAAAAGCCGTCCTGCGTTCATCCGTCATTGCAAAGCAACTTTCTCGAAAGGATTTATGGTTGTCGCCGGTTACTCTTATCAGGGCAAGTTAACAATTCGTCTGGTCCCTAAAAACTGTAAAATCAACTCTGCATTCTTTCAGCAACATATACTGACCCCAATTTAAACAGAAGATCTGCCTCGTTTGTATGGGCATGCCATAAAGCAAGTGTCTCTGCATATGGATAAGGCCTCCTCACATACATCTCGTTCTACCCAGAACTTTCTGAAGCAGATGGAGACAGACACCGGTATTCGTGCTATTCCATTTGATGATATACCAGTGAAATCACCAGATGCCAGTCCTATGTATTTCTGCGGGTTTGGTCTACTGAAAAGGGCACTTTCTTCTCGTCCTGTCACTACTCTCGGGGGCCTGTGGAAAGCCTGCCGGGAGGAATGGGGGAATATTCCACTTCCTGTACTTCGTCATAGTCTTCTACAGTGGAAGTTACGGTGCAGGGCTATTGCCAGAACACATGGCCATCACATTGAGGCCAACCGATGGTGGTCCCATGGATTTTCATAAGGTTAGTGCTATTTCAAAATTGGACATATATACGCGGATCGACCTTCTGTATAGGTGTAGGATAAACTCTGGATTCTTGATTGTTACGTTTTGTTTGTTCTTAAGATTGTTATTTCTGTTGTGGGTTTAGTTTCCGTTACACTTGTATCCCTAATCCTTTTTCTATCGTGTCCTTTGTTTAAAAATGAATAAAAAAGAAAACAAATATGCAATGATAATTGTGGTCCAGTTTTATTTGTAGGTACCAGCCTGAAGGCGGTTCTAAGCATTTAAAAAAATAGACAGGGATGCTGAATGTCAGCTCTATTTGTTTAATATATCCCAGATTATAATGATCTAAACACATACACCAACGGAAAGGGGGAGGAGCAAACAGAAAGAATTATTATGTAAAATGAATGTCAAAAATAGAAGTCTATAAATCACGATTGTTTGAACTGGGGCCCCAACCTACTTCACTGGCCCCGGGCCCCAGTTTGCCTTACGCCGCCACTGCTTACAGGGCTCCTACCCGCTTAAACGGTGTTCGAATCTTCTTCGCGCTTTGATTTTTTTTTCATTGATCAGCTAAAACAACAGCAGAAAAGTATGATTGCAATTTTAGGTTTGATTCGACATTTTGCATTTTTGTCAGTGAACAGGATGAAGTAGGGTTTTACAAGTATGAAGACCGCTCTAGATTTTCTAATAATAATAATAATAATAATAATAATAATAATAATAATAATAATAATAATAATAATAATAATAATAATAATAATAATAATAATAATAACAATAATAATAATAGTAAAACTATGAATAGGTTTAGGGCTGTAAACTAAATTAAGTTCTCTTCAATTATAGTCCATGAACAGCTACGGTCAACGAGATGGATTTCATTTGTGTATGTCCAGCTTAATAGCTTCCTTATTTCTAAAACTAAATGTAACTAAGATCATTGTTTTCTATAGAAATAAAGTAAACTTACTCATCATTAGATCTAAACAAAAGAGAGAAAACGATTCAAAATGTCACTATATCATAACATTCCGTTATAAAAATGAATAAATAATAATAATAATAATAAAAAATAATACATTTATCCCTGAAAATGGCCAAGATAATGTGACAAACATTATGAACAGTTATTTATATATAAAAAAATAAACAATTGTTTATACTAAAATAAATTGCAATGAAGTGCAAAGTGTTGGAAGTTAGAAGAAATATTTGTCCTTATATGCTGAAACACAAGTTTCTTGAAAAAAATAAACTAAATCTTTTCGTTTTATGTCTCTCGGTTATACCGTGTGAACTAAAGGGAACAGAAGTTGGAGGAAACGGGAGAATCTCAAGAAAGCCCACGCACATGGTATCTGTCCACCACAAAGTCCACCTGGCGTGAGCTGAGATCGAACCAGGAACCCAACACACAAGAGGTGAATGCTCTACCATTGAGGCATCGTTGCCAACACAAGTTCATTTAATAGGTATGGAACACTTCATCTTGAAATATACATCTTGAATGTGATTCTTGAGAGAATCTGAGATATGTCAAAATCTTGAAGCCTTGAGGAATTCAACATAAGTTTGTCGTCTCATGGTAGTAATATTGTCATTACAAACTGAATAAAGTAGCGATAAGTCCAGGGAGTGGCTCAGTGAACTAGTTCCTGTTTCCCTATATGTTTATAAATCATACACTAACGCTACATGCCGGATTTTAAGTTAAAATATTTTTTTTTTCTTTGCATATATTTCAGGAAAAGCAAGTAACGTCAACGCTTTATTAGGAGATGTAGCAATTGATCAAATTTAACAATTCCTAAAATAGTCTACTTTGCTTGTTAGAACCTATTTTTGGAAATCTTTCATCATTTTCTAAAGGTCTTAAATATTACAGAATGAAATTTCTGAAGATTTTAGAGAATTTTATAAGTTTACATAAATGTATGTTCAGTTCGATATGAATAAAATTGTATTATGAAGAAACTGGTCATCAGAGCCCTAGTTGATTTGGGTTTAGCGTCCCGTTCAGTAGCGAAGCTATATGAGACCTGAACCTACAGAGCTCCCACTCGGAACCGAAATCAGTTATCAGAAAAAAAATATATCTATCCACAGTCAGTTCTTACCTGGTGAGATTGGAACAAACTTGTGTTACAGTTGATATTGGGAATAAGAGACGAAACTGGTTACGAATTTTGTGATCTGGAAGTAGTCAGGCCCGTGACCCGGTATGACCCAATCAGACTAGAAAATGACGAAACATTGAAAATGATAAGTTTCCTTAACAACTATTTTGAATTTGCTGTTTAACCATTTTTGGAGGATTACGAGACAAGACGATTACGGCGAATTGTGGAGGCATTAAAATATTAAATAATACTTTTGATAAAGTGGATACTTTCAAATATTTAGGATCAATATTAACAGACGAAAATCATATTCACGAAGAAATTAAATGTCGACTAAAAGCAGGGAATTCGTGTTACTATTCGGTTCAAAATCTCTTGTCGTCGCGAATTCTGTCGAGGAATTTGAAGCTTAAAATATATAAAACGATAATCATGTCTGTTGTTCTGTATGATTGCGAAACATGGTCGCTTACTCTGAGGGAAGAACATAGACTGAAAGTATTTGAGAACAGGATCCTGAGAAGAATATTCGGACCCAAGAGGAACGAGAATGGGGAATGGCGGAAGCTTCATAACGAGGAACTACATAGTTTATACGGTTTACCCAACATTGTTAGGGTCGTCAAGTCTAGGAGGCTTAGGTGGGCAGGTCATGTAGCTAGAATGGAAGAAAGTAGAAACGCTTTCAAAGTCTTGACTGGTAGACCCATAGGAAAACGACCATTAGGAAGGCCTAGGCGCAGATGGGAGGATAATATTAAGATGGATCTCGCAGAGATAGGAATACAAAGTAGAAACTGGATCCAATTAGCTAAGGATAGAAGTCAGTGGAGAGTTTTTGTGAACGCGGCACTGAACCTCCGGGTTCCATAGGCCATAGAGTTAGTTAGTTACGAGACAAGACGAGAATTTTTTCGAGTCTTGTGAGCAACACTAGTTCACCCAAGTCTTAGGTCTCAAACAGTATTTTAGCGCTAAATGATCCGTTTGAAAAACCTACAGATGGATAATTTGTATGGAACTATTAATATGATTCTAACGCTTCCCGCTGGTCTAGCAGATAGCGCGTGCACCTTTGGTACATGTAGCTTCATGTTCTATTTCCGTTGGGAGATAAATACAATTTTAGTTTTACTAGCATTTACTTTCATTAACCATTTGTCCTCTCTATTCTAAATGGCATAACCGAGCTCTAAGATTGAGAGTATGTTTCGCTTTTTCACACTTCATCGTTGTATCAATCAGTTGTAATTTCGTTATCAACTTGAAAACCTAAACTGTTGCATTCCTTTCCAACGTTAAATGATTGCTCCCGAATAGAATATAAAGTTCCAGGAAACATACTGCCTTCCCGCTGGGTAAGAACACTAGTTTATTAATAATATTCTGATTAAATAGTCGGCATGATTGAATAGTGACTACGATTTTAACTTGCAAAAACGAGACGTGTATGATGTAGGAAGGGTCTGTCAACCTCTGATTGCCAAATTACATTGGACACCAGCAATATTTTCAACTTACAAAATACACAAACAACGCATTCAATAGTTTTAAACACTCAAGGACCATTTAAAAGTTCAAGGCATGGCGTAAAATGAAATTAAATTAAATATGTTGGTGAAATGTGCCATGCTTATACTCTTTAGGCTTGGCGAGACAGATGATTAATAACAGTGAATAATTGTAAAATTAACTTTTTCACCGTCTCCAGGGAATCGAACTCGGGGAGACCACATGCAATGAACTCAGAAACGCTAGTCACTAGATCAATGGGGAGGGCTACAGACCTAACCATGTCCAATATTATTACGAAAAAAGAGCTGTATGTGCAGTGGGTTTAACGAGAGAGTGTATAGTTAATATCATCATTTACCACCAAGATAAGACACAAAGTATAGACCCACCTGGGTGCACAAATGCTTCCTTTCGGAGATATAGGCTGCCGAAAACATGAAAAAAAAGGAACTTTAAAGGCCCATAGCTCCAAAACTATGAGATATACCGCAGTCGGGTCAAGACTTCACTTAGGAACCACAATGTACCCTATCTAAAAATCCAAGTTTTAGAATCCTGCGGTACTTCCACAACAATTTTTATAGAGATAGTTGGTGAGTACTTCAAATTATATGCCCGTAGCCAAACTCAATCTACAAAATTTGTTACGTGAGTACTTTAGGACTGTGAGACATGTATTTTTAAATAGTACATGTTAGTTCCTAAGCGAAGTCTTGACCCGAGTACGGTAGGTCCCATAGTTTTGGAGCTATGGAACTTTAAAATTCATTTTTTCATGTTTTTGACAGCCTATAACTCCAAAAGGAAGCGTTTGTGTACCCAGGTTGGTCTATACTTTTTGTCTTATTTTGGTGTTGTTTTTTTCAAACACATTATATATATATATATATATATATATATATATATATATATATATATATATATATATATATATATATAGCCACCCCGTTTCAGCAGGACAGAACAGGACAGCAGGTAAAATTGGAGGTCTGGTCACTTTATACTCTTTACGCATGACTGCCTCTCAAAAAGGTGATAATATTGATCGTTAAGAAAAATGAATAAAAATGCATATGTGAACATTTAAATTGTACTTCACAACTATATGCTATTAGAGTAAGTATCAGATAATAGACAACACGAGAAGTAAAGCAGTAAATACGAGACAAGAAACAATTTGATGATCTTTCATAAAATGATTAGCTTTATGCATGAAAATCATTTCATACTTTAGATATAGACAACTGGCAATAAAATTCACAGTATTACAGATGATCAAATATCAAGAAAGGATCAGTTTTACAGAGAAGTAATTATCTTAATGGATGTTACGGGCATTCAACAATTTAATCCCAAGTATGCTCTTGATGTTTTTGTTTTTAATGTGAATTGTTTTCATTATGGAAAGTAGTTACAAATAGTGAAGTTGAATTTGTACTGGTAACTTATATACATTACAAATTCGTGCTCTGCGTGTAGACAAAAATGATTCGAGGGAAGCAACGCATTACTTAATAGTGATTGTTGAATATTCAAAAGCAAACGAAAACAAAATAAAAATATTTGATGCACACTTTCGATATTTTAAGATAAGCTTATTCTTTAAAACTGAAGATTAAATGGAAAACGAATAATATTACTAATAGATAAATTTAAATTTAGATTTATTTATAAACGTTCTTAATCTTGTTTGTCTTAATATTGTATTCGTGTAGTTAGTTGTGAGAGTGATAGAAAATCGAAGAAGAACATAGATAATGAAATTCAGTAGAATATTGATGTTTAGTATCAAAAGGTCAAATGTTTCTTCAATGAACATTGATTCAACCCAGATACCTTTCAGAAGGACTTCAGAAACACTTACATATTATAAAGTATTAGTTATTTCTAATGGCTAAACATTTATTTAGTAAGCTTTCTTGTAGATCGATTTAGAAAGTTAATTATGATCTGGAGGTAGGATGTTGTTTAAATTGCTTCATTGACGAGCGACTTGTATGTGAAATTTTTACGCTGAGTGGCTGAATGAGATCTTTTTCTAAAAGTGACATTAGTTGGGATAATATATATTTAAGCCTTCGGACTTGAGACAAAACAATGCATAACATTCCGAGAAACATTTATTTGTGACCAGTAGTGGCGACAAGAGGGTTTCTACAGGTATAAATACGACCACCGCATATCTTTGACTCTTGCAACTGATACAACGATTCTGCGTTTCACATCAAGCATCACTTCTACTCCATCAAGCTGCTTACAGCTACCAGAGTCTACGTCTCTCACGCTGAGCCATATAGTTGCGGATTATCTAGCCGCTCAACGAGAGGAAAATACATTTCAAATGAAGATCATCCAATACATGGTGGAAAGTAAAGAAGATATCTCTGACCTCAATGTTCAAGTCTCAAAGTTAGAATCGGTCGACCCTTTGCGAGACCAAAAGTTTTATCAAATCAACTTCTCTGCCATTCTAGCTACTTCACTGGCAAAATGCCTATATTGGTTCGTTAGGACAATAAAATTAGGGTATATTAGGATTTTAATAACAAACAACGAAGAAATATCGAGTAAAATAGTTGAGTTGATTTTGAATTTAACATCCCTTTCAGCAGCGAGGCAATATGAGACGGGACCTACTGATTAACGTGGAATCCGATCCGAACCAAATGAGATCCAGCTGGGATTGGAACCCGGCTCTCCACGCCTAAAAATGTATTTAAAAAATATGGCCTTCCAAGGCCATTCGAACTCGGTTATTCTTGACTTCTTTCTTCTTCTTTTCCTCATCTTCGTTTAATGCCGTCTAAGATAGCAAACGAGATCTCTTTCGTTGCGAAGCTCATACGAGGGTCACTACGAAAGTTTTGAGATGTGAAATAACTTACATACTTAAAATCAATTTAACACACATTTTCTCAGAGTATTCACCATTACACTGTACACACTTTTGCATCCTCGAAAACCACTTTTGGAAGCAGTGTTGCCAGTCTTTTTCTTCAAGTGTTGAAAGTTCATTCTTGTAAGCCACTACAGCTTCTTCAGAGCTGCAAAATCTCTTCCCACGCACCTGATCTTTGATTCTGGGGAACAGAAAAAAATCACACGGGGCCAGGTCAGGGCTATACGGCGGATGAGTCATAAGTTTGACCTCCGTAGATTCTAAAAACTGAATTGTGATGTTGGCAGTGTGTGCGGACGCGTTGTCATGATGAAACAGGATCCCACGCAATCCAGTTTTTGGACGCCGTTCCCGAAGCTTCTGGAACACTTTTGTTAGGAAAACAGTGGTGTACCACTGAGCACTAACAGTCCTTTGTTCTTCAAGTGGAACAGTTGCAACATGGCCAGATTTGGAGAAGAAAGTTGCGACCATCTTCTTCCCCACACTTCGCGGTCGCTTCACTTTCGTGGGTGGATTTTCGTCTGGAAAGATTCAAACTCTAGACTGGCGTTTACTTTCAGGGTCAAATTGATAGATCCAAGTATCATCACCGGTAACAATGTCAGAGACGCGTCGAGAATTGCCTCCATCAAATCTTGCAAGCATTTGTTAACACCATTCCACACGCATGTGCTTCTGCTGTTCAGTCAAAGTGTGAAGCACCCAACGAGATAAAACCTTCCTGAGCCGAAGATGATCATGAAGAATTTTTGTTACTGCTGGCGATCCAATGTTCACTGTAGATTCAATGTCCTTGAAAGTTGTTCGATGATTTTCTCGAATCATTTGTTCCACAGCGGCAGTGTTTTCATCTGACACAGCTGTTGCCGGACGTCCAGCTCTCTCTTCATCTTTAAGCGATGTCCGGCCACTTCTGAATTCACCAAACCACCGAAAAATTGTAGCACGGGAAGGAGAAAGGTCCCCAAATGCCCCCTGCAAACGGTCAGGGCTTTGTGTCTCGTTCAAACCATATTGAAATCGTAAAGAATCATTGCCCGAAAAAGTTCCCTTTCGAGCTTCATTCCAGACAACCGAATACTCCTCACATCAACAAAGAAGTGAAGGCGATACGGCCACGCCGATAAGTGAGGCGAGTTGAAACTTGCTTCCCTTCTTCGTTCTGGATACCACTACCGAACTCAATTGTTGGAATTCAAATACTGTGCCACAACAATGCGTATCTCAAAACTTTCGTAGTAAGCCTCTATTAGTGATTATGATGTTGCCAGGCTCATATTATTAGTGATTATGGCATTTCTTAAGTTCTACTTGAGAGTCTATCTCACCGAACTGGTTTATCGATCGGCATGTGTAGTCCCTAGGATTAGCATGGAGCTAGATGGAATTCGGAATGCTCCGTTACAATAATATCCATTTTTAACTTGAACCCCCGTTTCCTCCACACAACGCTCCTCATAAGAAAGAGTAACCAAACGCTTGCTGCACCTTTGTATTTTTAACGCTGATTATTATTTTTCTCGTTTCTTTTTGTTTCATCCTTCCTTACTTTTTTTTAATTTCTGGTTTCGAAGGGGGGTACGGATCCCACGGACCCACCCCTTGGCTACGTGCCTGCGCCATTGCAAACCGAAAGAAACAGCCGCCTCTAAATAATATTATCATACACTTACCATGGACACTCAAACTCAGGGTATCCTTCAGATACGATGTCTCAAGAACTTCCCGGTCATATCTGTCAAGCATATGAAATGCAAGACACTCCAACCAGGCCAAAATATAATACCTCTTTCATTCTTTCTCCTTACTTTGAAGACCACGCTGGAAGTTGCCGACATCATCAAAGAAGAATTACTGCTGCATTTCAAAGTGAAGGTAGAGCCATATCATGCCTTGTTGCTTTTGCAATGGTGCAAGCGCCAGCGTCTTGGGCACTTTCAAGCAGTGTCAAGCAAAATCTCGTTGCACAAAGCGCCCACGATCTCACGGGACACATGAGTACCCCAGGAAGATGTGTGATACTGTTGCGTACTGTGTCAATTGGAAAGGGAATCACCAACTAATTGCCAAGGATGCCCGGTTATACAAGTTAGAATCGCCAAGAAAACTCAGATAATGTTACCAGCTACACAACTCAGTACCAGAACCAAAAACCAGCCTTTTGCACATGATCACCCATGTCATATTTCCTACTATGCAGGGAAACGAAATACCAGCTTTTCATCGAAGCCACCCGAGGATTCAGGGGCTACCTGAAGACAAGTCAGATTTTAATGATTTATTTCAAATTATCGAGTATCTGAATTCCCATGTTTTAATTGCTAAGATAAACACTCATTTACTATATCTGAAGCAGACCCAGAATCTCTTCACTAAGTTTATTATTATATTGGAAAGTCAAGCAGCGTCCCCTTTGGACAGTTTCCAGCTGGGTGACACACTTCATGCATCGCCATTTAGCAAGCCATCATTGGCTTCGACCACAAACCAATCACATACGTTTATTTCTCAATATATAAAATTACCAGCTTCTTGCCTACTCGTTCAGCAATTGGCCCTTTCGAGGATCAAGAAGAAAACTCCACACAAGAGACCTCACCAAAACAAGCAGTGCAACAGGCAACCACACAGAAAAAGTCAAAGTAAACCAGCCAATGGAAACCATTGAACAGAAGGCAATACAACAAACAACACAAGAGAACATGAAGAGGGTAGAATACATACTCGCGATGACCACCGGACCCCCGAAACAAACTCTCCTACAAAAATCAATTCAGAAAGTATCAAATCAAATCACCAAATCAAGTGTTAGTATCACCACCTCTACCCATGAAGACACCTATATCACACATACACAATGTGAAAAGTGCCGTTTCAGCAAAACAAATTTCACGAGAAATCCACATGAAGTAGCTAAATACAGGAAGCCGATAAATATCCGAAATCACCTTAACCATGGCACAAATACAAACACACATATAAACTACTAAAACCCGTGAGGGCCTTTTCCTTCAAATCTTTCAAATGGAGCGGCAGCCTGTGGATGTCTAACTTTTCAAGAGCCAACACAAACACATGCACACACAAATAAGTAGGCCAACAAGAATAAAAAGAAAAACAATACATCAGTTTCACAACTAGAACCTACCACAAAAGCTACAAACTACCACACAGAAAGAAGAGCACGATTTTTTAAGGACATTCCTGCGCCCTGTCTACGTAAAACACGGGGACAAGAATATGCCATCATTTACTCCAAAAGCAAGTACAAACAAATAGAAGAAAAATCTCCATTGGGTAAAACAGCAAAATTACTGGACGCCTTTCCAGCTCCTGCGGGACTAGTGAACCAACTAGTGCCAAAGATTAAAAAATGAAATTACAAATTTTAAAGATGATAATTTGTAATTTCTGTTATATATATATATATATATATATATATATATATATATATATATATATATATATATATATATATATATATATATATATATGTGTGTGTGTGTGTGTGTGTGTGTGTCTGTGTGTATGAATATTGTCAAATGATAGTGTCGCCAGAATGTTCGAGGATGGTAGTACGTCAGGAGTATAGACGGAAATGTCGTTTATTTCTTTTTGTCTTTCTATCCGTGTTTCTTACATGATTGAGTAAGTTCTTTTATCCCAATCGTAAACACTCCGTACCAAAAATAATCCAAGTTCCGAACGAGTACAAAATTGTAAAGATACCTATACAGTCAAACTCTCCAGCCGAGGCAAGTTTGATTTCAGTACTGCCAAGTTCTTGAAATAAATTCCCTTATTCTAAAAGCATTTGAAGCATTCGACCAACTACCTGCATTAACAATACAGCCTAATTCTTCGGTCAAGGTAAGTTATGATATCGATTCTGCAAAATTCTTGGAATATTCTTTATCATTCTGAAAGCATTTACAAAACTTGGTCAACCAGCTACGTTATCAGTACAGCCAAATCCTTAAGCTACCGTAAGTTAAGATCTATATTTGTGGAAATCACTTCTACTTTTTTAAATGTCTCTATTATAGGGGTACTTTGCGAGGTTGATTTGCGCTCTTTGCTTACCCTAGCAATGACACCCGAAATATTGGATTTTTTTGGATAAGTAAATGCTACCCATTTCAATGTATATACAAATTTTCGTATTTCTAGTTAGTCGGGAACATGGGAATAAAGAGTATGGGACAAGATAACTTAAATTTATTCATAAGTTGTTCAATTTTTCCAGTAGCTACCACTAATGTTCTCAAAACGACCACTTCGATCTAGTCCAGAGTTTAAATATAGAATGGAGATTTGATAAGTGCAGATCTCAACCTCCCATGAACCCCTGCACTTAAGATTTAGTAGTTTTGTACATTTCATTACTACAGAGTTCTGTAGTAAGCAGAGGGGCTACGGGGACTCATTGAAAGGGCGTGGTGGTGTCGTCGTGGTGTCCCTCGATCGATTCTGGCTCGCGAGCTTTGTGGTTGGCAAGCACCGTGTATGAGATTTCCCAAAGTTTGAAACTATGTTTGCAGTTGTCTTTAAAATAAAGAAAAAAAAATCGGGCTCCTCTTAGTTGTGGCGCCTTGGAGCGATAGCTCCGACTTTAATATGGATCTATTAGTAACTGCTGCGTTCCTGATATTATTATAATTATAATCAGTAGACATGTCTTGTTGAAAGTGATCTTTTCGGCCTATGCAAGGGACAGTCCGGAGGGTTTATGAAACAGTTTGGCTCCCTTATCTGTGGTACCCGAAATGCTGAAATTTTCTACTGATGTACGTGCTATCCTAAGTAATGTACACTAGTTCAGTCGTAGAGCGCTTACCTCAGATGTCTGGGGTCCCTGGTTCGATCCTTTGCCAAGTAAGTTTGTGTTGAGCAGCATCGTTTTCGTGGGTTTCCTCGGGGTACTCTCGTTTCCTTAATTGAATCATCCGTCTCCGTTAGCCTAATGGGCATAACCGTAGAACTTTAAACTGAAAAATCTCATTTTATATATATATATATATATATATATATATATATATATATATATTTTAGGAATATAATTGAAGTTTATTTTGTTCAACCTCTCTGCTCTAATATAAACAAAAATGATCAATTCTTGCTTCAATTCTATTGATAACAGCTTATGAATTTTCTCTCTCAATTTCTTCAGTTCTTGTATTTTCAATTACAAATTAATGTTGACATATCCTTTTAGATCTATGTCTATAAAGTTTCACCTTGACAGATACGTCAGATAATACCGAACTACTCCGCTTGTCCACCTTGTGTTTAATGCTTACTTTGAAGAATTGATAGCATCATACACAACCTGTTCATGCCACTATTTTCCATTGTTGCAAGACTTTCGTTCAATAAAAATTCGCAACGCAAGGCTGGAAAACCAAGCAATAAGATATATCGCGGTTAAGTGAGCCATCATTTGAGAAGCAAACGAAACAAACAAGCAAGGGTAAAAAAATACACACACAAATCACGAATTGCACGACAATTCATTAAGAAATGTGTAAAACAATTTCTTACGAGCTACAAAATGTGTTTGATAAAATTTACAACAGTCGCCAGCATTTTTTCTTCATCCAGCTTCATCCAATGAAATGTGACCAAGTTATCATGTTTTAACCTCATATTGATTGACATTTATTGGTTGTTTTGCTATGACTGTTGTCACTTTGCAAGTCATTTCGGTTCACAGGTGTGTCCACAAGGTTAAAAAGCCAGCTCTCAGAAACCAGTCATAAATTTCCTCCCCAGCCTCCCGCCGAACAAAACTTCATCTTGGAAAGAGCCAATTTGTTTGGTGTCTTGGGGAGAGGTGGCGCTCTTAACGTGGAATGGCATGCGGATTGTTTTTGCTCGTGGGCGGATTCAGTGAAGCCGAAGGAAAGATACTCGTCCACTGCAATTTGTTTGAACACAACCAACCCTCTTTTATATGTTTCGAAGAAACTCGTTCCCACCGACATGTATTTCGCTTTTGATTTAATTGAGGGAAAAAAAATAAATTCAAAGCAACACTTTGCTCCATAAAATGCACGCTTGATGTACCTTTTTAGAAAGTAAGTTTGCAAATTTAAAGTTACGTTCGTTTTCACGTTAAAGTGCAAGTAATAAAATTTAATTAACTGACAACCACTGAAAATATTAAGCTGAAGTGAACTGTTATTTATTGACCTTTTTTGAACCTTTAATTCCAGAGTTTACTGAACAATTCTATGCCACCTTAGACTCTTATATTTAGCCAGATCTATAATATTCCAGTCAACGAAAAAAAAAAAAAAACTAGAGGTATGGAAGAAGAAGAAATAGTTACAATACGAAACCTGTCTCATTTGATAGTATTATGCAAGTAGTGTTCAGGATGAAAAGTACTTTCCCCTATCCTTTCTGCTTACCCCTACAACCCTCCTCAACATTCAAAAACGGTGTTTTCATTAAAAAAAATCATTAAACATCAAACATTGCACCTACAATAACCATTTTGCCACAATCTATATCCCGCTTATCATAGTTTCAGTTTCAACTGGAGAAAGTCAAAGCAAAATATCAATATTGATGCGCTAATCTAAACTTATAATAGAAATAACAGCGACAAGCTTGTTTTAGTCGAGGAAGTGATTGGCATATAAGTTGTAGGAAGCATATTAAGCATTCATTTGACACAAAATATATAATTACGATTGCCGGGGGGGTGGCGACGAAAAAAAATAGATAAAGGAAAAAAGCGCTGACCAACACTACCTCGCTCAGTGTTCTTTCTGTCGTTTCATAGAGGGTGTTTCGAAGCAACTTTGAAAACATAAGCAAACTCTTATTGTTCTACGTGAAAACATGAGTAAAAATAATAAAAGACACAAGAATAAATAAACAAATAATTTGCCATGCTAGAGTCACAATTATTTATAATAGAAAAGTTTAGAAGTTACAGATAACTGATAGAGAAATTTCGCTGGACATTCATGACTAGCTTTCATAACATCTGAGTTGCGTGATATTTGGAGTGCTCAGGTGGACATGGAGAAGTGTTTGCTTTGTGAACAAAGTTTGAAGGAAGGTAAAACAAGTGAAGTGTGTGATCGAGGTAAGAAGGCTCTTATTGAAGCCTGTTCGAAGAGGAATGATTCATTATACCTGAAATTGGAAATGCAAACAGTGACAACTATTGTTTAGTCTTCATGTAGAAGGGGTTGCATGAGAGAATATTGAAGTTGATTTGGCTAAAAACTTGGATGATCGAACGCCTGTAAGGAGCCACAGGTCTGATTATGTAACTATGACTTTAAAATTCAGAGCTTACATTGTTCGGAACCTATACCTGTTTTTAATAATTTGGATTTGGATTTCCAGAAAAAAAAATGTTCGTAAAGTTCGCATTATTAAAGTTAGAAGTGTTATTATGAGAAGGGATAATGTGAGAAATAATCAGTGGAGATTTATTGTTCCAACCAGAGTGCGCTCAGTACTAGACTTGGTTGCCGCTGAAGCTCTGTATCATGTTAGCTGCAGCATCTAATTTGGCAGAAGTAATATTCATACATATGCTAGTAGACATATTAGCTTTGGCTGGTTTCGTAGAATACAGTGAGGATGCGCAATTTTCTCTAAACGAATTAATGGTTAAATCAAGAGAATCATCAGACACTGAAAGGGTTTGTTCTGAAAAACGTTTGGAACAAAAGCTATTCTTCTACTTTGATGATGGATTAACAGTTTATTTTACCTCCTCGCTTAAAAAAAAAAAAAAAAAAAAAAAAAAAAAAAAAAAAACTCCATGACAAGTGAAGTTAACCTAGTTATTAGTTTTCACAGAAAAGGGGTACTCAGAGCTAATGTCTAATCCTGAAGAGGAAAAACTACCAATTATACGTATGGGATGTATTGAAAATATTGAAAAAGTAATAATCTTCGATTGTGAATGTTATACAACTCTATCAGAAATTGCTGAATGGGATTTTGATCTTGTACCAAAGATTCTGCAAGTTTTCAGGGACGAAGTTACTCAAAATTGAGAAAACATGTTTACTCATGAATCGAAATTGCACACAAGCGGAAAGTTGTGAGACATATCATTATTAACATATGCAGACCTAGATCTTTTGTTTCGCCGATACTACTCTAGCGCTTATATTACACGATTGTATGGTTCAAAACATCTTGTGTAAATCTTGAACACTCTCGGATTTTCTCCATCTTACTATGATATTGAGTTTTAAAAATGACCTTTATTTAAAAAAAGTGGGGATAGCAGTTATTGACCCTCAAGCTTTTGTTCAGTATGTATTCGACAATGCTGGTAGCAATGTCAGAACTTTGTATAGACTCAATAGTATTCATGCTTTAAGGGTGAAATGAAATGAATCATTCAAAAAATGTCTCAGTTGATGCTCCTGTTATTCAAGGTATTTCTCAGATGAGAATGACTGACGATTTTTCAATACCAGTGCTTAGCTATGGCAATCAAAGCGAAGACGGGCTTGGGAAAGTTGCTGCAGAAGATTTTTTTCCGACTTTTCTCCACCGAAAATGTTCGTTCCTGCTTTCGATTTCCTGTGATTCAGTGGATTTGCTTCGAACATAGAATACTTTCCTGAGTGAATAGGATTCATGCGTAGTATTTTCAACGATGAATCAAGAAAATACGTAGCACCTTATATTTTGGTATTGTTTTTCTTTTTGTAAACATTGATCCTTGTAACCCATATGTTATTTTTTTATGTTCTTTCATTTTTTGCAACAAAATGTGTTAAATTGAACTGTAAGGCCTTTGCGACGTTTGATCAACTACCACTTCTCAAAGCTGCTGAGATTGTGGTTAGTGCAGGTGAAGACAGTGATCTAAATAACGTTATTGTTCGT
The DNA here is from genome assembly GCF_964235325.1 of Thermobia domestica. Lineage (NCBI taxonomy): Eukaryota > Metazoa > Arthropoda > Insecta > Zygentoma > Lepismatidae > Thermobia > Thermobia domestica. The sequence continues at coordinate 105,190,658 of NC_137459.1, forward strand.
CTTGACAATTTCACTTCCTAATGCTCTTCCTGGGGTGCATAGGGAAATTTATGGAAGATAGCCGAATTAAAGATCTTTGGAAAACTGTATATGGATCTGCTACAGTGTCTCATTTATTATCTGGAAAACATATGCTCATCCAGTTCGAGCACACATGCTAACATATATGCTCCTTTTACGATAGTTCTTGTGGACATCAAACATTTGTTCAATGAAAACGTGTATATTGTTCATTTAAAATTAATTTCAGGAGAGTTGAGTGTTGAGTCCACAATCAGCATCAAATTCAGAAATCGTGAATGATGTAATTGCAAAGTTTGAGACATATGTAAGTTTGAAGTAGAAAAGTAGAACTGCAAAGTTGTAGCTGCAATAATTATATTTAGGTAATGCAATTTTGCAGAAAGAACTGGTAATTTGCAAGTTCACTTAAATACAGTCTGTTAAATGCTGCATTATTTCCATGTAGCCGGCAAAGGCAACTCATTTATATTACCAAGACATGAAGACATAATAAATTAAATTGGACTCAGAAGGATTTCAAGAATTTTGTAATGAAGAGCTTCCGACTATAAGATAAACAAATACAATTTTATGTGGAATTTCTTCTGATATATACATGGAGCAAACATGCAAAATATTAAACCGATAGGGGAGATCACTCACAGAACAGGTTTAAGAGAATATACAATACTAAAATTCATTCATGGTTTTCCTAAATTTTTAAACATAATTGAATATTTTCAGTTTTCAGAGATAGTAGAGAGAAACACACTGAATTGCAAATATACCAAAGAGAAAGAGACTTGAAGGATAGGGTCTATCGGGAAATTAGTCGAGTGGACTCGAACGCATTCACTATTCAACCGCCCAGACCATAGCGTACTTGTTTGCATAGATGCTGGGCTCGTTGCAAATTGTGAAAATGCTTACGAAGTTGGCATCAAATCGTTAAAGTCTATAAAGATTTGCCTTTTTGGTAAGGCGGAACTGAAAAAAAAAAAAAAAAAAAAAAAAAAAAAAAAAAAAAAAAAAAAAAAAAAAAAAACGAAATCAATTTATGTTGCTAAATGTGAAATTTTTCGATCTCAGAAGGTACAATCTTTGTAAATCCGGAACAGCTTTCTAATCCATCTGTTTGTGTCTCACAAGGAAGTGGAAAATTAGAAGATTATGTCAAAGCTGAGTTAAGTCTGTTCCTAACGTTACTTTTAGAGAACAATTACACTATGAGAGAAAGAACGACATTCAGCATCATAAGATCATTTGAAATCAAAAGGCTAATTCAATTTGAAGATTTGCCACTTGATCAGAGATGGAGTGGGTCACTGGGTCAAGTGGGTCAAGTTTTATGAGTGGGTCAGTGAGTCGTGGGTCAACAGCATGTAGCCCACTGTGACCCAGCACTCACCGTGTCCCACTGCGACCCACCACCCACCGTGTCCCACTGCGACCCACCACCCACCGTGACCCACTGTGACCCACCACCCACCGTGGCCCACTACGACCCACCACCCACCATGACCCACTGCGACCCACCGACTCAGTATGATCTACCGACCCACTCTGCTCACTGCATTGTAGACAGTATTTTCTGAAGACTGGTAAATTTATCTTCGTTTTACTTTCAAGACCTTCATTTCCCTTCCTTTTCCATTTGTTTCTGTCTACCTACCTGAGGTGAGTATATCTAACCAACTGAAAAAAAAGAACTTCAGGCACTTTTGGATATTGATATTTTTAATTGTAATAATAGCATTAGGACTTATACTACTACTTGGTTTTCGAGACCTGGGAGTTTTTAAAGGAGCTAACTACTGGAAAAAATACATTTTTGAATCACTATAATACATAAATTGTTATATAAAAAAGTGAATGTAACTATGTGTGCCTGATCATCACGGTCAAATTGCAAAGTCAAATGAAATCACTTTTGGTATATAGTTAGGCCTTAATCCAAACTGGGATGTTAAATTGCTTTCATTATAATGCATAATATCCTAAGGAGGTAGTGAGGATCCGAATTTAATGTCAGGCGGATGGATTGTACACTGTTTCTTCCTTCCATTTTTTTGGTTTCATTTCTTTCTTCTATTTCTTCTCAAATATGTTTCTTTTTTAATGTTTATTTCATCTAATGTTCATGCTATAATTAATCATCTAAGTTAAGAAGGCATGTTATGGGTTTAAGCCTGTATACTTTCAAATAAATAAATAAATAAATAAATAAATTGTAACGCTTGAGGAAATAAACCGATACTCTTAATTTACTACATCACCAATTGATCACGCATTTTTCACAGAAATTCCAATTTGGCATGGATTGTTCCTATTGTAAAAAAGCAATTATTACATTTTAATCTAATCACTAAATGACACAATAAAATGTGCGTGCCTTAAAATAGACTATAACTTCAAGAAGTCAAAAAAAAATATTTAAGTTTCATTAAAATAAGTAGTTTTGTTCAAAACTACTTGGTATTAGCTCGGTTTTCCGTACCTGTTATTGAGAGAATAATTGCTTATTGGAAGAACGTGTATCTCTGATGATTTTCCCCACGCATGTGAGGTTTGCGATGGACAAACAGCATGTCTATATTTTCCACAGCGTACTTCTGTTTCCTTCATTTCGTTTATATTTTTTTTCAAACTTTTACTATTACTAATTTCAGCTAATGTATAATGCAAAGTTTTTATTTATTGTTGAAATACGTGCATTATCTCTTCGAGGCTAAGTGGCCTTTATATAACACCTTTTGTTTGCAAGATTTCAGGTTTGATTCTCGATATAGGTGCTTTCTTGGATACATATCCGATTAATATCTGGAGTGTTTGGTCCCAGTTTTGATCCCAGGTTTTGCCAAGGGTATTTATGGTGTACAAACACCGTATTCTCCCGTTTCCTTTTACTTTCCTCATTCCATCATTACCACTCATTTCATTATCACCGTCTTTCTTAGCCTCTGTAGACAATGTTATTTTCTTTTTTTTTTTTAAAAAAAAAGAATAAGCAATGATTCACATTCTGCTTCAAATAGTACGTTCCATCTCATATATTCTCGTTTCTGAAAATAAATTTAATCTCAAATTAAGCAATCAATTTATGTACACACAAAATAAAACATTAAAAAAAATAAAAATAAAAATAATAAATTTTGTAAATCTAATAAGGACTCAATTTGTTGTAATAGAGCCCTTAATCTTAATACTATTTCACAGATGTTACATGGATAGAGACGAAACTTTTTTCCTAACAATTTTGATATGTGTAGCATTAATTATCACAATTTTCGCATTTATGTCGCCTTTGTTTGTTTAATGTAGCACAAGTTTGATATATATTGAACTTGTAAACAGTATATTTTTGGTAGTAAAATGTATATCTTATACCAACATGAGGATATACTTTGATTAGGTGCACATTCTAGCTAATGCATTCACTGAAATATAGAAACTAATGCAACATTTTATAACACTTCCTCTAACCTTATCCTTAGTTAAAGGCTAACATGCAGCAAGATATTACTAATTATTCTTTTAAGTTTGTTCTCCTGTTAATAACAATCATATTATGCTTGGAAAAGAATCTCCCGGTATCAACACTCGACACTACAACCATATTGAACGTAACGGCCTGACAGCAAAAGTCCTGTGGTTAACTTTTAAACTGTTTAACAATGATACAATGTCAACTTCCTTATCCTCACTATTGAAAACATCAACAACCTTACTTTTAAGTTCACGGTAAGCAACCAACAGATCATGAAGATTTTCAGCGCAAAACACAGTCAACTATTTAAAGAACAGTTCAGTTTTGTTTACGTCTACATCTTTATGAAGCAAACCAGTTTCTGGATCAAATAGCTCGGAGAGCTTTTTCCTAAATGCAACGTTTAAAAAAAAAAAAAAAAAAAAAGATAAATAATATTAGAAATGTGCTTTTTAGTTATTATTAGCAATAATTAACAACAATTCCACTTTTTCGTTTTCATTCGCATTTATCGTAAGTAATGCCGAATTTCGAAAAAAAAATATCGAGATAATATAAACGTGATTTCTGGCTGTGAAACGAAATTTGAGAAACATATACACATTTATTTTTAAAGTTTTACACATATCGCATTAACAAAATGTTTCGTCTCTAAACATAAAGTTTTCAGAGAACTAGCAGTTCTCTATCATACGAAGTAATTATTTAAAAACATACAAAGGTACAGTCCGTAACAAAAAAAAAAAAAAAAACCCTGCAACATGATCATGTAAGTTTATTGTGAAACGACGAAATCTTTTGCTCCAAAATAAGTGTACAAGGGAGGACGCCGAAGTTTCTTGTGGTGTGATTCATGCCACTTAGACGTTATGTTGATTTCCTGCGCTGTTAGGCGTAGTTTCACAATAAACTTACATGCTCGTGTTTCAGTTCTTTCTTTTCTTTTCTTTTCTTTTTTTTCTGCGGACTGTACAAACAAATAAAATGACACAAAATGGGGGAATCCCACTAAATCTAACACATGCAATCAAAGATGTTTTTCGTCCTGAAATCATCAAACACCTTCAGCAAGAATTCTGATAGATGAAATAGCACCTTGTAATTGGAATTCGCATACGAGATATCCCTTCCTCCTCTCACAATAACTACTTGAATCCGAAACTAGCTATTGAGAAAGCCTTGGATCGATTCTCATTCGTCGACATTTCCTCTCTTTGCCGCACTTCCACTAGTCTGGTGTGAGTGGTTTCGAATCCGATCTTGCGACTGATAGAAGAGGAGTTCTGAAGGGGTCTCGAGCCAATTCAGCTGATCGATTTTCGACGGGAATAAAAGGTTATTCGAATGGTAACGAGGAACTATTATATTGCTTGAGAAACAAGAATGCCCAAGTTGGTATTGAATGCTGAATAAGAGATTAAACTCAAAATACGGAAGTTTAGAAAGCGTTTGCTTTCTTTGCTTTTCAGTACGACCTTTGTTGTCCTCTTGTTAAGGAAAATATATAAACGAAAACTCTATTTCTGTTTACTTAGAATTAATTTCTATCTCCAGACATCGCATAAATACACGTTCGGTGTAAACTTCTATATATATTTTTGTACTGATATTCGTATACTAACAAATGCATTTGATATGTATACGCAACTTGTAATACGTTTTTTTTTTTTTTAATTTCGTAAAACAATCATTTTCCTTTGATTTCAGCTAATCTTTATTATAAGTTCGTACTGCATTTTCTTCGCGTTTTAGAAGTTATCATTTAACCTCTGGTTTATGTTTAACTGTCCCCAAATATCCCTCTTGAGCTTCATCCAATATGGCTGCCATATCCAATTTAGACGGATAGAACAATTGTGTTTTCCTTGTTTTCTTATCTTAGGTTTAATTCTACGGCCTTGGAACTTTTAACAAAATAGTTTGTAAATAAAGTTTCCTTTGTTTGATATAGAATTCATTGCTGTAGGTCAAGTAAATATAAAATTACAAGTGATGGAGTAGGCTTGTATCTCTTAATCTTGTACCTGTGTTTTTTCAAGCGTATTTTTCTTGTACATATATTTATACTAGCTGAAATACCCATTCATCGCATGGGTCAGAAAAAAAATATCTATGTAAACAAACTGAACAACGAAAGGAAAAAGTATCGGCTATTTTCTACTACTTTTACATATCCCGGTAAACACCCCCGGAGACCCTTTTGTTCAAATTTAAAAAAAAAAACTCATCTATACCCCAGTCGATAAGGCTGTATTTGGAAGTCGACGCCTGTGGGAGTATCACCATTCATCTCAGCGACCGCGAAATCTATGAGTTTGACACTAATATCGGTCATTTTGGATTATTTTTACATCTCTCGGTACCCATTACCCGCAGGTGAGCCCCAGCCCTCATACAAGGGTAGCTGAATTTTTTTTTGGAAGTCGTCGCTAATGGAAGTGTCACCATTGATATGAGCGACCGCGAAATCTATGTATTTGAGACTAATTGTCGGTCATTTTGGATTTTTTTTTACATGTTTGTCAGTATCCCCCCGGGTGACCCCCGGCTCACAGCCGAATTGGTTGAATTTGGAAGTTTCACCATTGATCTTAGCGACCGCGACCGAATTCGACACTAATATCGGTCATTTTTAATACTTTTTGCATGTCCCGGTAAACGACTTCCCCCCTGAGACCCCTTGGTTCGAATTAAAAAGAAACGCTTGGTCTTGGTCTGGAGCCTGGATCAAGGTACCCGTGACCAAAATTTGGTAACTTTCGGTCCACTTGTCTGGTCCCCAAGCCGAACACAGACACAGAAACAAACTCTTTATTTTATTCATATTAGAGAGATAAGGACATCTTATTATAATAATAATTCCAACCCCATCTATTTTCTTCCCTTCTGGGTCAAAATAAAAAATTGCTAAAATGGGTGTTTGTTTTAAATGAAAAGGAAAGCACGGCGGCTCAGTGGTAGAGAGATTTTTCTTGGTGCATGTTTTTCCTGGTTCGATCCCGGGCCAAGTAATTTTGTGGTGGACAACAACGTGCCCTTCGATTTCCTCGTGGTTCTTCCGTGTCCCCCACTTTCTTATTAAACTAATTCTTCCATCATCATTCACTTGCCCTAATCATCGTCTCTTTAGCCTAACAGGCAAAATCGTGGTACGTTAAAATGAAAGGCTCATTTTAAAATGAAAAAGTCTAAATACCGATTTTTTTTTACCCTGAATTTAAAGGATTCCCAGATATGGACAACTTTTTATAGTAACTGCCATCCCCTTTCCACGTCGAATTTCCAAAACTTCTTCCTTAGTTGTGTCTCACGTCGCAAATTTTACATACTGTACAGATTTCAAGTTTATAGCTTAAGCAGTCTGACCTAGAAGTTGATTAGACACTCGGTCAGGCAGGCCTTATTTTTCATATAGAGAGATTAGCTTTCGGCCGCTCCCAGACCCCTGCATTTGCTCGGCTTATGGCCTCACATGTCTAATCTTAAGGAGTTTCGAAATGTTGCCATCTTATTATAATAATTGCAGGCCGCACACAGACAAACAGATAGACTGGCAGACAAACACACAAACAAACTTTTTATTTTATTTATATTAGAAGATAGATAAACTGAAAATAAAGAAAATGTGGGAAAATGCCATAATGATAATTGGTAAATGCAAAATAGTGTGCATTTTAGTATACAAAAGTTTCTCTAAACTTGTTTATCAAAATAATCTGTTGAGAAAAGGTTATTTAAAAAAAATCAGTTTTTCCTTTTTTTCTTTTTCTTTTCTTTTCTTTTCTTTCTTTCTTTTTTTTTTGTAAACGATAGTAATAATTTTTAGTACATAAATGACAAAAATTAACCCATTCTCTGCACGGTATAGTTTTGGAACCTAAATTATACGGTTAACTTGGATCAGATCCACTGCTCCTTCAGATGAAAAATGTCCTTGAAGCAAAGAGCTTTAAGGACAGCGTTTATATTTTAGTAATTTAGGTTTAATATAATAAACTATGCTCCTTTTAGAACAGGAAAGGCGCCTATTACACTGAAAAACTAAAAGTGAAAGGATAGACGGAACTTTCAAAGGTTCATAAAAGTAACTTATAATTCGTATAATAACGCCAACATGTCACTTTCGTCCTGTTGTTTTTTAGATTCCCAAAGTGTGATTTACCAACAATTAATGCACATATCTTAGCAAAACAATCTCGAATATAAACAGTTGGACTAACTACACGATAATTTTACATTTACAATTCAGAAAAGAGTTTCATGCTGGTACGTTCTAACAAGTAATTGGGTAGCGTTATTCATTTCCTCCTCCGATCACCAATGAATTGCGGAAATATTGCTGTAGCCAAGTTTGCTCCTGATGAAACGCCTTCAAAACGTGTTGTCTGCTCGCACTTACTCTTATGTGTAAAACTGAGGGTAAGTGACTGGTCTGAAATAAGTCTTATGTATGTGAAATATCTACAGAAAGCCATGTCGTCACATTCATAAAAGTGTAATTGGAAATGTCATCTCACTTTTACTAGTTCTTCAGGATTCGTAGTGAATTTGTTGAATATACTCACAACCTGTTCCAATAAGCTGTCTATCTCTCTACTTGTTTCTAACAAGTTTTACTTCCTTTTCCGGAACAGAAACAAAGTCGTGTCACTTCCTGAAAATTCATGTAAAAACAGTATAACATCATCCATGTTTCCTCCAGTATTTTGATGTATTTAAACCGTTTGGCTGGTTTACGAAATCTCCCTTGTTTATGAAACGCATATCATAATCATGCTTAAATTGACTCTTAGGTGATTTATTTAATTTGTTTTAAGATTTATGCAAACTCTCTTAGAATTTATGTTACTTCATTTTATGTTTTCATAATACATTTTGAAATTACATGTAATATTTTCATATCTCGGTGTAAAAACATATAATACCTAGTCGTATACTGTAAGTGTTATTATACTGTTTTAATATGCACTTTTAAATACATATATAAATATGCATACACATATGTAATACATATATGCATTTTGATTTAGAAACTACACATTTTTTGTGTCATTTCTTGTCAGTACTACCAACATAATTTCGCATTAGGCAAATCTTGAATTCAAGATTCGCCTACGCTTTTCCTCGAGTTAACATCTATAAATTCCATTGACTGGGATCATTAGGCAAATCTTGAATAGGCGAAAGTTGAAGTCACCCACCACTTCAGAACAGTTTTTATTTTACAGTTCCTGTTTTCAAAATAATTTCCCTAATTTATTATTGCTTTCTTTTATTTTCATTAGAATTGTGTGTCAATTACTTTATCCGGACCCATTCGACAGGCAATAATTAATAATAATAATAATAATAACAACAATAATAATAATAATAATAATAATAATAATAATAATAATAATAACAATTACAAGAAGAAGAAGAAGAAGAACTATTTGAGTTAATTATACATGATCATTTATGCCTTAATATAAACTATTTTAACTCAAGTACAACATTGGTTCTACAAAGGCAGATCGGTTTAACTAATCTTATTTATTTTACTGGATTCACATATGTTAATTACATTTGAAAGGAAATTTACAGGTTGGTGGTATATACCATGTATAACAGTATTTCAAAGACTTTCGACTCCATTGGTGATACATTACTCCTTAATAAGTTATTAAATATTGGATTATCATTAGCATACACTAGATAGTTTTAAAGGTATCTGCCAAATAGAACTTTTAAGGTAAACAAAAATGACAATTTATCATCTAGTGGAGGCCAAGTTGTGAATGGAATATTCAAAGGTCGTTTTAACACACACACACACACACACACACACACATATATATATATATATATATATATATATATATATATATATATATATATATATATATATAAGCGTTTATTTATATCATCGCTCGTAGCGACTCATTTACCCCATAATTAATAAGCAATATTCTTATAATTTGTTTGAATGGATTCCACGTACTCCTACATTTAAAATAATGGCAAGTAGAAATTAAACACCGAATAAGTATGGTCATTTGTAGTTAGGCATCTATAATTTGTAAATATTTCACAAGTATAAGTAAAGACTTTGAATATTAATAGAGAAGTTCACATTTTGTGGTTTACAAAGAAACTAGATTTGTCCATTCTCGTGAAAACTGCACATGAACTTTTACAGTCACGTATATAGTTTTGTTCAGTTCAATATTATGTATCAATTGGTAAATGTCTCATCTTTGGATATTGTATTATTATTTAAATGATAATTATACTGTTTATTTCTTTTTTTTTAATAAGAAGTTTGTCTCTTAGAAACTATTGACATAAGTTTGTAGATTTGTACTTTAGGAAACAATAAACGAATACTTAGTTGCTGAAGATATGCAAACCGTCAAAAATTAGCATGCACAAAATATTACATCAGAATGTACGAGGATAAATTGAAAATCTTGTGCCTAATGGTGTATTGGCAGATTACAAACCATAAACAAATATATACAATATTCAACGCACCTTTGTCTATTTTTTTCCAGATGAATGACTACATATGTAGAGGCAATTGTCCCACCGTAGTGCAAGTTTCTCAATTTCTGCTGCGTAGAAAGCGGCCGGTTGATCATGAAACCAATGATGAACAACGTTCTGTAATGCTAGAGCTTCTTCAATGGACCAAGAAGATGGTAATCACTGGGGTGAAGGTCTGGACTGTGAGGAATGCTCTATATTCTCCCATCTTCAATACTGAAGTTCGGTGATTGTTTCGTTTGTCATGTGCGGTCTTGCGTTGTCGTTGAAGTAAACCACATCGTCAACGTCGCGCATAATCTGACGTTTTTTTCTAATAGCTGCTTACAGGTAGAACAGTGTGCGACAGTAGCATTCTGCGTTCATGGTTTCGTGTATTGGCAGGATATCCGGTAGGATTGTTCTCGATTTCCTCCAAATACTTTTAGCATCAGTTTACAGGTGGTGTTTCCTTTTTAAAAAATATTCGTTACTGCGAGCTGTTTTGACTCGGGAGTGAATGCAGTATCTACGTTTGTTAGTAGCAATGACATCTAGGTAACTGTCACCTCGTTTGCCGTGACGTTGCAAATGATTCAGTGACATGACTTCGCTACTTATTGTTGATATCATAAGAAACTTAGGAATCCACAGACAATGTTTTGCGGTATTCCAACGATTAGTGGATAGTGTCATAAGCACTGCTGCAATGAATGTCCATGGCAATGTCCTTCAGATGAACACATCAACCTGCTTTCACCATTTCGTCAACACGCGTAATGCCCAGTGTCATCATTAAACAAGGTGCGTTCGACCGCTGATTATCCTGAACATTTTCTAGTCAATATTAGAAATCCTTCCACCCCATCTGCACATTTGACACTGGTAAACCTTGTACCGAAACACTGTCTTCATTTACTTGTGGATATTGAAGTTGTGTGTCCATTGCACCACAGGAAATTAATAATATCTCACTGCTTATGTGGGATGGACATCCCCAACACTCCGGCCATCTTAGCTAAGTGATAGCAGCGCCTTGCTGTGGAAGAAATCGGACGCTACACTGGGGCCGTTCGAAGAAAAGCCTACTGCATTGCTCGTATGTCTTACATACTCGAAAACAGAAAAGAAGAAAACAGATATAAAATCTTTTCGACTTTTCCCGTAGATTAGCAGTGTTTGCCACCAAATAGCCTGGTTGGCATCACAACTGCCTTTGATGAACATGCTGATCAGTTCGACATATAGTGAGATTTCAGTGCATATCTATTCCCCTACAGGAGTGATAAAAGAGAAAATTAACTGTTTACCCGGCTTGAGAAGTACGTGGTACAATTTGTTACACAGTGTATTTCATGCTAAATGTAGTTGACTTTGTAAGATTCGTAATATAGTGCAGTTCTAACAGGAAATATCTACGCCAGGAAGAAACTGTTTAGAGATATTCTTATCACCCTAGCCTTTGATGTCCGTGGTTCCGAAGGTTGGTAATTAGTAAGAGAGCACAATTTCAGTTATCTGTACAACACCAAAAAACAAATTAAAATAGCCAAACCACTTAAACTAAATGATATCGAACTCCGAAGGTAGAAACAGCAGCAACGGGAACCGAAACCACACTAAACATCGCCTTATTAAAAAGCCTTTTGTGAGATTTAGCGACATTATGCTAACTTCGTACTTTTCTAAATAATGACAGTACATGAACCATTATCTGCGCACAAAGATACAAATGTTGATCTAGTCAATATTTGCGTTTCAATCCAGAATACTTCTCATACAAACGGGGACAATCTTGCGTCATTTCACTTGCATTTTGTGTTTTAATTTGCTTCCAAGAAAAATGCTAAACTATCTATTTTCTTCACATCAAACACGGTCTATATATATGAAGCCAAAATTTTAAAAATTCATCTGGAAACAATGTTTAAAGAAAAAGAGTCTAGTAGAAAGAAAAGAAAAAAGCTAATATCGGAGCTGTATAATTGAGCTTCTTAATCTATAATTCCCTGGACTACATTTTGCATGATTGTAAAGGATTCTCCTCCGTTGACTTGTACATAATCATTTGAGTTCCCTGGCTTCTTTTGTTTGTTCTCAAACATCGATACTTTGTTAATAATTCAGCCAGCCACGAAAATCCTAACTCTAGCGACACGGAGACAGAGCTCTCGACGTAGTCAGAGTGACTTTACGTGTCCTGGCGAACCACAAGTCCTTGCTGGGTTAAATGAAGTCAGAACGGATCATAGAAATTCGTCTGTTATCACGAGGGAGATGCTGTTCTACAGTGATTTACGAGAACGAAAAAAAAAGGCAGAGGAATTTAATTCCCCACTACACAATATATGGCTTACGTTCAGGGATAAAGTGCTATCGGGTGCTATTCTGTACTCTTCTGGTCACCAAAAGAGTTATAAAAAATCAATGCTTGTTCAAGAGAAACTGGAGAGCTTATGATCAACCAAAGAACAAACATGCCACTTGATAAATCCTGTTCTTAAATCCTACTGTACAATAATAATAATAATAATAATAATAATAATAATAATAATAATAATAATAATAATAATAATAATAATAATAATAATAATAATAATAATAGCAATAATAATAATAATAATAATAATAATAATAATAATAATAATAATAATAATAATAATAATGATAATTATTATTATTATTATTATTATTATTATTAGTAGTAGTAGTAGTAGTAGTAGTAGTAGTAGCAGTATTGTTATTATTATTATTATTATTATTATTATTATTATTATTATTATTATTATTATTATTATTATTATTATTATTATTATTATTATTATTTTAGTTATTTTCTGACCAGGAGCTATAGGCAAAATTGGGAGTAAACCCAGGCACTTAAAATAATAAAATGATACGTCTTGGAATACGGAATGCTACTAACATTGTAGTTTTCACACACGCACAAAGAAAAATCCTCAATAATTTCGTATTAGGATTATGATCTATGACGTCATGAACATGGCTGCCACCGAAACTCGTAATAAAACAAGTCAGGAGGTTGATCTTTTATGACAAAATTGTTCAAATTTTATGGAATGAGGATAGTATTTCAATCGGACGTTCCTTTTGAAATAGTTGCATATAAACTGTAAGCATGCGCTTTCTTGAGTACGTTTTAAAATTTAAAAGTAAATATTTCCTTGACTATAGAGAACTAGTATTTTTGCATTAATATCCTAGATCATTTTAGTCATTTCGAAACGAAATGTTTTATTTCTCTATCAAACTAATCCAAAAAAGAAGGTAAGAAAACTATTTGGCCCATAGCTTGTGCAGGTTACGGTTCATGATGTGTTTTTAATGAAGTATCATACTCATCTGGTTTTAAAATTAAAATGCTTTAAATTAGTTAACTCTTTTTAGAATTACAGTGAATCAAAAATAATAATATGAATACTTAAATTGATAATGATATAAATCAGCTCAGATAAAGTGATATACTAAATGTTGAATATCTGATGTTTGGGGTATATCAATGGTCCGGGGTCATCGGCCAACTCGCCTATGAATAAAAATAGGGGGGGGTGATAGAGAAGAGCTTTGTTGGAAATATATGGTTGTCAATGAAAATTTGTGAAATGTTTCCAATTCCACCATCCGTTTTAGCTCCACGCTGGCAAGACGCCCCATGTTAATGATAAAGAAAAATCACTTTTTTTTAGTTCACTACCCTGTTCGAGTAAAGCGTAAGAGTACGTAATAAATGACACGGGGAACGTGCATATAAATATGTGGGGAAGCTAGAATATCTCGAACCTGTTTTCCAATAATGGTATATTGCTAGTGCAAAATATGTGGCCCATAGTGTTTTAGTTTCCGATAATAGGAATAAGAATTATATATATTCCGAGTGCTCAAGAGAACAGGCTTCAGGACTAATAATGTTGTTTTTCCATTTAACTCCGGGAGCCCTATCAATGTAGAACCCAAACGGCTGGCGTAATTTGAAAATAATCCACCATTTTAGATTTATATTTGCAACATTTTCTTATCTTCTTCTTCCTACCTTAATTCACAACAGAATTGGCTTATGAGCCCGAACTTTTTATACATTCCCTATTCAATTGGTGGACTATTTATCTTGATACGCCCTTGTAACTTTAAACTAATATAAAAATGAATAAAACACTGGATTTTTGTATCATGCAAATATCGGCAGTGACATTGTCTGGCGTCATAGGTGGAGCTAGAAATTGTCTGCTTGGGGGCAGTGAGCAGTTGGGTCGGTTTCGGAGGTCTTGGTAGATGGCCATTTTTAGGTAGTATTTCTATTTTTTTTGTCAAAAAGTTGGGGGCAATACCCCCATAACTCCACCCATGTATGGTGTACTGTATAATACCAGCAGATTAACAGTATTGTGAATCCAAAATAAAGTTACTTTTTTTTTTAAATAGCAGTATTACGTGTTTCAGGTTATTACGTATTTCAAATCCGCATATTAAACAAAAAACTTGCAATACCCCATTTGTTAAGCACAGTTGCACATTAAGGATATTACAGTATGACAAACGTCGAAAGAAGTATCAATCTTTGGAGAATGCTACAACAATAACGGTACGAGTGAGACAGACGAGGTAAAACACACCCAAAGTACCTTAATGTAGAATATTACAATTACCATATGATGTGCTGCAAACAAGTAGCAACAAATTTACACGGAATTGAAAATTTCACTTATTTTCAAATGAATTTATTTTATTTTTTTAAAAAAGTGTTTAGATATGTGTTGCTTTGAATTACGTACTTGGTTTCCAGTTTGCATAAAGATTATAATACCGCTTAAAACTATTGATTTCTCAAACCATTCCAGAGATATTAAGTATATGATAAAATTTGATGCATTGCCTTAAAAAAAAAAAAATATTTGTGGGAAATTTTTAAAAGTAAGTTTTGACTCACTTTGCTTCTATAACATTACAACAACACTTTTTAAATTGGTGTAATTACTATTTAATGTAGGAGTAATTACAATAAGTTATTAGAATTACATAATTTAAAACAGTATTTTAAACTGTAACAGTTTAACCATATGTCCTGAACAATTTCAAATTGCTGTAAAGAACATTGTGATATTCATATCTGTTGAAATCTACCTATGCAATTGGATGAGATATTTACCTAAACTGTTTGTGAAATAAAGGCTTTTGAAACAAATATCAAAGTTTCAATTTCTTTTAACTTTGTTCGTATTCATTCGAAATCCGTCATATCATGAACATGGTACTACTCAATAAAATACTTGGATGTACACTCATGTCCAAAGTCATTGTGACATGTCTATAAATATGTTGTTGTAGGAATATAATTTGATAACGAATTCGCCCGGTATTTCTTATAATGTTAGTATGTGTATAATCTGCAAATACATGTATGGGGCAAATTTCATGTCAAAAGAGAAAACGAAAATAAAACTTTTTTGTCCATTTAGTAGCATTTTGTTTTACTTATTCTAATTGTCGTATTTATGATTATTTTCCCATGAAATTTACCACAAATATATAGTTCCCGATTATACATAGTATCAGTATTAAAAGTACCCTGCAAAATCATTATCAAATTATATTCTTAAAAGAAAACAGTTATAGATATGCGACAATCATTTTGGACATAAGTGTACATTGCCCCGTTTATTTTATTTGAGTTATTATTCCTGTAGAATCCTCCAAATTGAGATGTTTGTGATACTGTAATGTCATAAGTTACAAAATTGTGTAATAAGTGTGGTATTTTATGTTTTTTTTCTTTCTTTTACGTGCAGATTCGAAATATACAATAATGTGATGCGAAATAAGAAAATAAAATGTACAACACTTAACGTTTATGTTCTGTTGCCAACACTTAACCTTGTGGTATCACAAAACTTGCATGGTACAAAATGTCAGAGCATTTTGTTCAACAGTTTAAAAGCTCCAAGGGTGTATCAAGATAAATTGTCAACTCATTTATCCTCCCAGTATGAATTATGTATATAAATTGAACAAATATTGAATAAATATATAGCTTATGACAATAGTTGTTTCTTATTTCATCCACGCATGGTTAAGAATAATTTTAACCACAGCATTAGTCACATCAGGAAGGATGAAGGAACATTGAAGACATCTATTGGAGGTGAAGCTCACAACTTGTTGGATGTAATTTCAAGCTATATTTTCATTCTATTTTCTGAAACTAGCAGAAGAAGAATCATACAAGGTGAATGAACAGTAGGTGTAAAATGGCAGTATCATCTAGAGTACTGGGCGCTATTGAAAATGTCACCGGCTCTTATAACATATAATTAAAAGGAAATGTCTATATAAGATAGTCAAAACTCGAGCGAGATATAGCATATGCACACAATTTGATCGTCTTCAGCACACTTTCAAGAAATCTTAATTCAATTGGAATTTAATTCAATTCATTGCGGCAGTAGATAGTCATTAATCCCCGTACGCCAGTGACTCCTAACTTTTACGTCCTTCCATTTGTGAACTAACCAGCAAAAGGACATAATAATAGTGATAATATTTTAAGTGTTTTAATCATCCATAATCGTAATATCGTGCTTAATGCGTGAAAGTGTTCATGTTATATTTTCGTATATAGTTTTCTGGACACATACCTGCAATAGTTATTCAGTATTCAGGTAACGTATTCGAATTTCTTTTAGATGTTTGTTAGTATTTCATGAACCTCATATATCGTTGTATGTGCGATATTTACTAGTTCGGATAGAAGAGAATCTTGGCTTTTCCATATCAGTATGAAGTACAACTCTACGTATCTACAGACCTACAGACATATCTACAGAACTTTCCTATTAATATTGTGAGTATTAGAAATGTCCAATTCTCCGATCACTCTAGTACTCATGGATTTTTTCTCTTTTTTTTAACATACTAGATTTCCGAACAGAGATAAACTAACTGCTACTCTTCCAGGCCAGATCACAATTTTCAGGTTACCAGGAGGAACTGAGTTTGACGCTTATACGACATTATTTTTCCAAGGTATGAGAACTAGTAAATTATTAAAATCGCATATCAAATTTTTGACATCACGGTTGAGGTGTTTGTGTAGGCGCCATTGGCGTGGAACACCTGGGTTCGATTTGCCTGCCGGAGCTCAATTGGGTCGGATTTCAGTTAATAATTAGGTCCACGTCTCACGTAGTATTGCTGCTGAAAGGGACGCTAAACTCAATCTCAAGTCAACTCAACTCAAATTTTCGACAGATATACACCAATTAGAAAGTATAGAAGAGTATATTCTCTTTTTTCTCCATGTATACGTCGGGTATGATTCTACTTCTGATTCTGATTCTTAAAAAGAAATGAAACTTATAAACTATTTTCAACAGGTAGTTAACTTCTTCACAACATAAATCTTTTTAAAGTCTCCTTTATCTTCCCTGATGTAATGATTGTTGCGAGTACAAATAATCTTTTTTAACCGCATATTGGACGAAAGAATAAATATACATTGGCGTAGTATCATATATTGCATTTATTTGGGGACCGTTGCCAAAATGATGGTCGATAAAAACTTTAGCCTAGTAGTAATTGAATAAACCTGTGTACTAAATTCTCCACCTGCACAAAGTAAGCTTTCGAACTAAATGTGAGCAAGGACAGTTACTGTACATATATTGTATTCGATATGTAATTTATTACCTTGTGTGCTAATTTATATTATTATCATCTGAAGTGTTATTTTTGTTACTATTGATTCGCTGTAATTCGGATTAGTTGCAACAAGCTTTAAAGAAATTTGATCTTGAAATCAAAAACAGATAGAAAATGATGTGTCATTAAGCAAACATTATGAAACGCATCCTCCACAACCTACTTACCAAATAGCGCTTTTATGTTATGTGGTAAAGAAATAAAACAAGTGTTGATTTAAAGTGACTACAAAGACCTACAATACTAATGTACAAACAATAGTATTCTATAGTCACTGAGATATTTACATTTAAACTTTCGAGCACATATTAGAAAAGGAAATTTTTACAGATTATAAGGAAATATTTCAAAGGAAAACTTTGACTTAAATGTTATAGTTATTCAAAAAAAAAAATGTTCCAACTATTTCCTAAGTTATGCCACAAACATAAATTTTATAGTTTAGTTATGTGATAAGTTATATGTATTTAAAGATTTCACTATGATTCGGCGTCAACTACGCTGATAACATAGCACTAAAGCCTAAAACGAATTTCTTTGGATTTTTTTTCTCTCTCTCTCTTTTTTTTTCAGAATTACGACATAAGTAATACAACGCTTTCCAGCAAGTTTCATTTTGCTATTTTAGATGTGTGGGTTGATGTCTAATCTTAGTAGACGAATAGTAATAAACGGCACATACAAATACACTACTATTTCTCTGTGATATTTCCCCTTTACGTTGTGGTTTGCAGGAAGTTTCTTACATTTCTGCATGCGTCTGGTATTGTACTCTTTTAAATCTTCTTTATTTTCTCTTCAATTTCAAATGTTTCAAGCAGTGTTTCTTCCAGACATATTTTATGGGGGTACATTTGCCCCTCGGAGCTCTGAGACTACCCCTGGAGTAGACCAAATTAAACGTCCATAATATGACAATAAATAGGGTAGTGCCGTGTGAAAATAAGATAAGTGTGACCCAGGAACATTTTTTCTGAAGGAAATACTGGTTCTAGCGTCGTTTTCAGCATCTTCTGGATCCTGGATCACCTCAGGATCCGGTATTATTATTGGTATTAGTACCACATGCTTGTTCATATAATTGTCTTATGTCTTAAGCTGTTTGTTTGTATTTTTTCTATACATGTTTTCTGTAAGTTATTATTATTATTATTATTATTATTATTATTATTATTATTATTATTATTATTATTATTATTATTATTATTATTATTATTATTATTACACTTGTAACATGCGTTAATAAAAAAATGAAGTTCACAGAATCATCGGTGAGTAATTTGAAAATGCAAATTACTGTGTAGATGCAATCCAGTCTTTCTAGATTATCTTCTGTGGTGTTACAACGAGGTTCTGTTTTGCTGAATACTCAGCTACTAAATAAGTTCAAGACATTGTCTATGTGCTTCAAATGAAACAAATCCAATTTGTATATAAGTGATTGTAATAATATCACAGAAACTTTGTCATAATTTGTCAAACATTCTGCACATGTATTTATTATTCTAACCTTTGTACTATTAGAACGTTCGTGAATAAGTTGAAAACCAACGAAAATAATATAATTACTCTATTTTATATCCATGCATTTTAATTAGAATAAAGGTTTTTAATGTCCTTAGATATAAATGAAATATTGAGTTAGTGTCATATGAGACTCTAGTTTTTCAATCACGTTTAATCTGATGTCTGGGCTCCGTACTTTACAATTTATGAGCAACGTGATTTTAGTGTTACGAATGTAAAATAATAATAAAAAAAATCTCTCTTGTTAAAGATTCGGAGCGTTCTGTGTTAAATTGTTCACTAAAGCTCTTCGTTATCTAATTCTTCTTCATGTTGTTTCCGAAACGGCACTTCGTTTAATTGCCAGTGAAGACACGCCATATCAATTTGCATCAGACAATTAAATTTGATTTTTAGTTGTGATAACCTTTTCTCTGAGATAAAGGTTACACAATACCAGATTGAAGATCATGCGAGCAATATTTCACTGCAGGATAGAGATTCTGAATCAAATGTCTTATATATATATATATATATATATATATATATATACATTGTAACCATTTTGTTTTCTTAAATAACTGAATCATTGTAGCAAAATTTTAAACTCCTATTCAGGCGATGATGTTTTATCAATCGAATTAATTATTTATTTTATTTATTATTATTTTTTTGTTAAATATAATTTTCCTCAAATACCTTCTTTCTTTGGGGAAATTTTGGAACTAATTATTTAAATATTTCTTAAACTTGTAGTTTCTTCAAACTTTCTCTTATCTTATTGCAAAATACAACATTGAATTCATTTGAACACAGTCTTCAAGACAAAGCTGAGTTGATACTTTATTTTCTGAAGTGAGTAAAATTGTAAACTCAGAACGTATTTCTAAATGTTTGTCTTGTTTTTCCAACACAATATATGATTAGTAATTTGTTTAATAGCCCTCATGAAAGTGACAAACAACACTTGTATGAGTTTTTCTAAGCGGTAAATGAGCTTGACTAATAAGGAAGCATCGAACAAAATATAACATATGCAACAATATTATTTTAGTACATCCATAATATACTTGGAGGAAAAAAAAATCGTTGTTAAGGTACAAATTTCCACATATTAAGGACAAGTTACATGAATTATTAAGTTTATTTTTTTCTTTTTTTCAATGGTAAACAATATTATGCTTTTTTTTTGTTTTACTTCTGAAGGAATTTTGAACAAATTATTTTCACTTTCTTTAATATTTCGTATTGTGTGTTGACATATTTATTAGACGAACATGAAAGCGATCTTCTTCGTGCTCGACTTACGGGAAAAACGGCTGAACCGATTGAAATGAAGTTTGGATATAGTTATCACCTACTTCAAACTGGATTTTTATGCCAATTTTGTTAACGTCTATGTTCAAAAAAGGAGCGGATATCATAAGTTATACGGTAGTCTCACGAACCTATAAAACTAAGAACATGATGTTCAACATATAATCTCAACTTTAAAACTAAACAAACAAGCGTCTCAGCATTTCCTTTTTAAATTTTGTTTTATGACTCGCAGGGACGCATTTTATGTCTATATATAAATGTATGAAGCTACTTTACAAAAAAGTGTTAAGATGCAGAAAATATTCTACTAGTATCAGTGGCAGATCTAACCCGGGGCCGGGGTCCTAGGTCCCCCAGTTCTTGAGTGACAAAAATAACTTAAACTATTATTTATATAGTTTTGGAAGTTTAAAGTACACTCATGATATACCTATCAAAAGTATGGGTTCTGGCTGCTCCCAGGTTTTACCTTCTAGATCCGCCTCTCACTACTATCATATATATATATCGGGTGTTGCAAAATAAGTGTTACAACTCTTGGGAGGTGACTCCTGCCACTGAGACAAGAAAAAAAGTTCTCTTGAACTTTTGCCTATCGGACATAGTTTCGGATCTACAAGGTGCCGAATGCGTGGGAAAATGACTTTCGGACGCCAATAGTTCGGAAACTATCCAACGTAAAGAGGGCGGGTAAAAAATTCACTGAAGAAGTCATACCTGCTGTATTGAATTATGCATGTTTCACAATTCTACCATGCACGCGCAAGGGATTCCCCAAAGGAACGTAGGGAGTCCCGGATAATCTGCCAAATGAAAAGTGGTCTAAATGGATACGAATTGATAGTGTTTCTACTAGGTAACAATCATTCGTTTGTATTAAGTCGATATCTGGAACAAATACAAAATGGCGGACACTTTCATACCCGTTGTGTGTGGTTGCATAATCGCCAGGTACGGATGCTGGCCAGCAGTGATGTTCTGAGTATTAAGTATATCGAATTTGTACTCAAATGCTCTAGAAAGACATCTGGAGTGTCGGTAGAGCACAACAGGTGAAACACTTAACGGAAAATGCCCAGAAATACACTCATACTAACAAGTAAGTAAACATGAGTTCAAAGCGTCGGAACTGTAAGGAATAGCATCAAGAACATGAAAGCCATTGCCAATTCACCAATAATATTCCATCAATCCGATGTAATATGATGTACACGATTGCATACCAATAAGGATGCAACAACTGAGGCCAAGTTGAAATTGTGCAAGGGGACTCACAAAGAAACCGGGGAAACTCAAGGAATGTCAGTAGTGTGATCGCATGATCGATATTGAAATGCGGACAATGTTTGTGTTGATATCAACATGTAGCTAATGGACAAATATCAACATGTCCCACTACTGCTGGGACACCGTCCCACGTGCGAAAAATAGGAAAATAACTACTCGGGTCTTGAATCTGAGGTCGTGGGCTCCCAGCAGGATTGAAAACTGCGAAAGAGAGCGCTCTAGCCCGGAGGCTCGAGGGAGCCTCACTTTCTCTGTATTCATTTCTTTATGGAGTACCCACTTTGTTTGGCAAGCGCTCTTATACAGCCTCCCGACATGCTTGTGTGTTTCTTTTTGTTATTCCTACTGCATAGTTGTAAACAATCAGAGCTTTAAGACGTTCCTTCCTCTTTCTCATGTCGTTTTATTTTCCATATGTATGGTGTTCCAGCTGTACTGTTACATGTGCCAAATTGGTTTATTTTCGTATTTGTTTTGACATGTGCATTGTGTGTAAGATACGAATTCGTGGAGGTATTTTCCTATATTTTGAGTACGTCATGTCCCAGAAGACGTGGGACATGATACAAGTTTGTTATTTTCACGCTATATCAGAATTTGAACCATGGATTAAGAAATTTATTTTCATATGTGTCGACTGTGGGACACTGTCCCAAACAAAGAGGGACATTGATACAATCGTGTTCTAGTTACGCTTTTACCGAAAAGTGCACCAGAAATAATAGCAGAATGTACAACGTTATTTTCCTAGTTTTCGCACGTGAGACGGTGTAAACCAATGAAATGAAATCTTTAAGTTTCACTTACCACGGATATGCAGGCTAGGCTAAAGGAGACGGTGATTATGATAAATGAATGAAATGATGGAATGAAGAAAGTGGGAGGAAACAGGATGACATCGAGAAAGCCCACGCACACGGTGTTTGTCCACTACAAAATTTGCTTGGTGGGTGCTGGGATTGAACCCGGGACCCCAAGCACCAGAGCTGAACGCTCTGCCACTTGAGACGATGTCCCAGCAGTAGTGGGACATGTTGATATTTGTCCATTAGCTACATGTTGATATCAACACAAACATTGTCCGCATTTCAATATCGATCATGCGATCACACTACTGACATTCCTTGAGTTTCCCCGGTTTCTTAGTGAGTTCCCTTGCACAATTTCAACTTGGCCTCAGTTGTTGCACCCTTATTGGTATGCAACCGTGCACATCATATTGCATCGGATTGATGGAATATTATTGGTGAATTGGCAATGGCTTTTATGTTCTTGATGCTATTCCTTACAGTTCCGATGCTTTGAACTCATGTTTACTTACTTGTTAGTATGAGTACATTTCTGGGCATTTTCGTTAAGTGTTTTCACACATGTGAATCACCCTGCTTCATCTGTTGTGCTCTACCAACACTACAGATGTCTTTCTAGAGCATTTGAGTACAAATTCGATATACTTAATACTCAGAACATCACTGCTGGCCAGCATCCGTACCTGGCGATTATGCAACCACACACAACGGGTATGAAAGTGTCCGCCATTTTGTATTTGTTCCAGATATCGACTTAATACAAACGAATGATTGTTACCTAGTAGAAACACTATCAATTCGTATCCATTTAGACCACTTTTCATTTGGCAGATTATCCGGGACTCCCTACGTTCCTTTGGGGAATCCCTTGCGCGTGCATGGTAGGATTGTGAAACATGCAAAATTCAATACAGCAGGTATGACTTCTTCAGTGATTTTTTTACCCGTCCTCTTTACGTTGGATAGTTTCCGAACTATTGGCGTCCGAAAGTCATTTTCCCACGCTTTCGGCACCTTGTAGATCTGGAAATATGCCCGATAGCTGAAAGTTCAAGAGAACTTTTTTTCTTATCTCAGTGGCAGGAGTCACCTCCCAAGAGTTGTAACACTTACTTTGCAACACCCGATATATATATATATATATATATATATATATATATATATATATATATATATATATATATATATCAGTGTGGTAATTGAAGGGGTGAAAGGGGGAAATCCCCAGGCACCTCTGAACACTTTCCCGGAACCTCGTTCCCTCTGTACTTTCTAATGGTAAACTTCGGAACAAGATCAAACCTTCATTTGTAGTTACAAAAATTACATAAACAAATAACAAATAACCAGTTTTTCAACTTATTACTAAGACATCTGTATCAAAATTGAATCTACTCCGAGAAGACAGAGTACAAAGTTACAGTTACAATTGCAAAAGTAAAATTATGAGCATATTTTACGGAAACGCTCTCACATAAGGTACCCAAACATTTTATACGCTATGCACATTAGAAAAAAAAAACTGATTTTTCAAGTCTTTTGTGAGAACAATACTCTGAACTAAGAAATCATAACCTTTTCCATTTTGTACAGGGGAGTGAAGTGGGTTGTTTTAGGATTTTGTTTTGGGGGAAGGAGGGGCAACTGTCCACCAGACTTTGAGAATTAAACATATTTTAATCGATTGTCTACTAATATAGGTACTAAGAAAAAAAATGTGAAACTCGTATGTTGGTGGAGGAACTTACCACTCCACCTCATGCAAATCTGAAATGACGCTCCTGCAAACACACGTTGAATATTTGTAATCTCATTTCAACTGAACAGGTTTCATTAAAAAGTGAAAATAGATGAAGTGGGTGCATAATGACTCCCCGGGGCAAAATTGTCACCCCGGTATATAGCGGTGTTCCTCTGGCGATAGAGAATTGAATGGGTGAGTTGAAAAAGGTGCATATTCCAAAAAATATCACAAATTAAACTGAGATAGCCATTTTTTTTCTTTGGACGTATCTACATCCATAGAGCAGAAAAAGAAACATATTTCACTAATGCAAATAAGCTTGCCAAAAATATGTAGATGCGATTGAGTTGAAGAAGGAACATATTCCAGGAAGATGTTCCTTCTTCAACTCACAGCCGCGCTAGTGCCGGCGACACTCGCCACAGCGCTAGTGCTCAGTTATGTGTTATTACTTAACAGTTGAGCTGTTGTTTAAGGTCATGTTGGTTATGTTTAAAGTGGAAAGAGAAGATCATTGCGAAAAGTAGTATAGTGAAGTTAATTGGTGTTTCTTTGCTTTAACCTAGTAACAATGTCGAAACAGACAGTGACAGTGGTGAACCAAGCCGTGAAAAGGGTAGACTTAACAAAGAAAACGTGTACGGAAGATGGAAAAGGTAGCAAGGCGTCGAGGTGAGGAGTTTGTAAGTTCAGCAGGCGTTCTTGTTCCAGCCAAAACAACCGGTCCAAGCTGTGAGAAAATGCATGGATAGTTTCTCTATTGAGGAAAAGGAGAACATTATTAAAACCCTATATAGTGGCAGACCTAAGAATGAGCAAAACACATTATTAGTGAGCCTAATTGAGAGACATGAGGTTGCAAGGCTCAGACCATCAAATCAGAACCCAAAACAATACGAGTCCTCTTTCAAGTAATTTGCCATGAAATGAAAGAGCAGAATTGAAGTATGTCGTAATGCGTACATAAGCCTTCATTCGGTGTCACACAAAGTTGTTATTAGGTTGATAAAGATTTTGGCTTCTTGGAAGTTCTCTATTGACATGAGAGGTAAACACGAACACCGTTCTAATGCTATTCCAGCCTCACATCTAGTTAAAGTACATGAACATATTGATTAATTTCATAAATACGTCTCCATCAGTCATATATCTCGATGCTCAGCCCAATGTGGCAAAAATGCACGAACTTTTCATAGAAAAATGTCCTGACTTGAAGAATGTAATTAAGTATGAGTTTTATTTGGAATATTTCAAGAAAAACTTTGGTTACCGATTTGGCAGACCTCAGGTCGGTGTCTGCAGTATCTGTGAAGACCAGAATATCAAAATTAAATGAAACACGCTTAATGACAGTGAAAACATGTAAATTTTATATTCAGTATTTTATATTTTGGAAATTAGTCTAGACTATTTTCATTTTACCTGAACTTATCTATCCTAACTACAGTCTGAACATAACACGAAACTTCATAATACAATCTAACCTAACCTAACCTAAGTATTGCTATCTTTATTACAGATATGTTTTATGTTAGGTTATGACATTGGACCCTGTATATAACAAAAAAGACTGATTTGCAATGGCAATGTAAAATAAATCGTTTTAATATTATTATCTCAGCACTTTTTCGCAGCTCGGTGTGTTTTAAACACATAAAAAATACTAATGATTGTCAAACTGAAAGGCAACATGTTTTTATAATGTTTTTCGATCAAGGCTTTTGTTTTTCAGCTGCTGATCCGCTAGATCAAGAAGATTGACGATTGTCTACTCTAAAAAATTCAACAATGACGATTGTTTTATCGGAAAACATTGTTATTTTTTGTCAATATGTGTAGCTAACAGTTTTGAAATGCATTTCTTTGCCTTTATACAAAGATTGAATAATATTACTCACTTATTTCTAAAACCTGTTTAACATAATCCACTAATTGGGATAAAGTATTGTGCATTTTAAAACATTGCGTTGAAAAAGGAACATATTCCTAAACATCTTTACACAATTATATGGTATATATTAAAACATTATGTACAGGTACCATGTGCAATAGGTTTGATACAATAAACGACTCAAATTGACAATAGGGGCCGCGGTGGTTCAGTGGTAGAGCGTTCACCTCTGGCGCTTGGGGTCCCGGGTTCGATCCCAGCCCCCGCCAAGTGAATTGTTTGGTGGACAAACACCGTGTGCGTGGGTTTTCTGGGGGTTCTCCCGTTTCCTCCCACTTTCTTCATTCCACCATTTCATTCATTACTCATCATCATCACCGTCTCCTTTAGCCTCACCGGCATAACTGTGGGACGTAAAACTCAAAGATTTCATTTCATTTCAAATTGACAATAGTAAATATTTTGGTAGAACAAAGAGTTTTCTCACAAAACAGTTTTTCTTAGTTTTCTGAATGTTTATATTTTTGGAATGTGTACCTTTTTCAACTCACCGATTCAATTGGTACTACTGCACAAGCCGTAGTTAGTGTAGCGCAAAGTGTTTAGAAAAGGAGATGTCGCTACCTTCAATAACGTGTGATACAAGAGGAGAAAACCATGTTCATAGTACCCCGATATAAGGTATGTAGTGAATATTCTACATATTGCTGAAAAAAAGTAATTACTTGAATAACACATGATACACACATAAACAGTTAGAAAAGTTTGGTCATCAAACAATCATGCATGTTTCCTGCAGAAGATGGCGGATATAGCAGATAAATGGTTTTTGAAAGTTATATCGGGATTGGGGCAAAATGGCCCCTTAAAATTGTACAGGAGACCAAAATATCCCGTGTCGAATTCAGCAGGGCACCATATTACTCTGTGAATAATATGAAGGTCAGTGCTTCCTGTGATCGAGCGCGTGTCCTTGTTTTGTCATATTTTGGCATGTTAGAGACCTAGTCTCGATTTTTTTTGATAGCCTCTCTATTCCACTTCGTATTTTCTTTTTCAATTAATTTTATTTAATATTATTTTAGTTTTTTATTTTTCTGTTCATTGTTTCATTAACTAGCATTTCCTTATTGAAACAAAATATAATTTTGGTTAATATGTGTATGTTCCAAGGATGGGGCCATTTTACCCAGGGGGCTGGGGCAAAACGGTCATTCACAATAGGTCAATTTATTTGCACATACAACTTGTTTGGTAAAACTTTCACTCCTTACACCTCTTTGCATTGGTAGAAGAAAGAATAAAGAATATTCTACAGCAAAAACATCAACTTTCCATTCATAGTAACATTACTATTTCAATTTCAACCTGCAAGATGTCCATTATGCCCCCACCTCCCCTATTCATTTTTATATATGTGTATATTTTTACCTGGAAGAAAATGTTGAGACAAGTTGAAGCTGAAATATACTTATTGCAGTTTTAATGGTGAGAATTGCAGATTGGTGAATCTTATGTGATATGATACACACAAAAATTTAGCAGTGAATCTAACCTTTTATTCTATTCATAGCAGAAAAAGGAAGCATTCTCTTGGCCTAGCTCATTTCGCGGGTTACTTATTTCCCGCTCTTGATTTTATTTAATTCAAAACATTTACCTTTCTTTATAATTAAACGATGTAAATATTCCTTTGGTATAATAACAAAAGTCCCGTTATGCTGATATCCATGCAAATTGGTGTTATTCGAACGCAAGAATTTGGGAATGATGAACACTTCATAATGAGAAACTAAATAATTTACCCGTTTACGAAACATTATTAGGACCATCACATATAGGAGGCTCAGATGAGTAAGTGGTAACCAGAATGCATGAGCGCACAGATGCTTTCAAAATTGTAACCAGAAATCCAACCTGAAAAAGGCCTGAGTGTAATTGTGAAGGACACTATTCAAATGGACCTTGCAGAGATAGAAGTGCAAAATTTAAACCGGATCAAGTTGACTAAGAACAGAAGTCATTTATAATCTTTGTGAATGCATCGTTGAACCTCCAAGTTTCATAGGCCATTGAGTTAGATAGATAAAAAAGAACAGCATTACAATAATTGAGAAGTATTACACCACTTGCTGTCTATTGATGATTTTCCTGAGCCATCAGCTAAATTAAAAGAAACCTTCTGTTAAGAAGGTTCAAGAGCCGTACGTAAGGTGAGTAGTTGGAGTTTTGAACTTGCGAAACGTGTGATAACCATCACCATTAGGAATACGGAGTTTCGATGTCAGGGTTTCCGGATTGGAATCCGCTTCTTCTTTCGTTTAGCTCCACAATTGTGCTCTAGATACTGTGTGTAAAGTCGCTTTGTCAACACCATCCTATTTCTCCAAATGTTAACTAATGTAAGTATGCTAGTTTACACGCCGCTTGACTTGCGAAATAAATGCTTTCGTAGATCACCAATTGACTTATCATGCTTTAGCTGTATAAGCAATTAAAAAAAGAAAGAAAGAAAAATAAATGAAGAGTATATAGTAAAATATGAACACAAATTTTTCATTATACTAAAATGAGACATTTGTTCTGAGAAATTTCAGAGATATTTCCTCCAATATTTATATAATATTGATAATCTCCTGTTAAAAAAAAAAAAAAAAAAAAAAAACATATTTCAGATAACAAAAGAAATCAGGAAAAGTTATTAGTTCATCTTTAAAAATTATGAAGTTCAGTTCTTGAAAGGAATTAAGAATCAAGCATTTCTGAGATATCTGTTCTACTAAGGGAAACGAATTATGAATAAGAATTAGTGGAGTGATAATGAAGGTGATAATGGGATAAGCTCACAAGATCTAAGGGCAAGATGTCTACCACACTCTCACATGAGAACGAAGTTTAACTAATGACTCATATGGACCGAACTCAACGCTCTAACTTAAATCGACATGCCTCTAAAAGCCAACATTAGAGGCAGTTCTCCAGTTTGGCTAATATAAATTTAAGCAGCTAATTATTTATTTCGTGTATTTTTTTCAATATCTTTGTTGTGTAACTGTTTAACATTATTTTTGAAGTGACATTTTAATGACGGGTAATCAATGCATGGAATACAAAACGTAGTTACTTCAGTACCACGTCATCATCTCATTCGGCCTGACCCTAAGGTTACCCAGCAAAGAAGATTTTGGAACGTTAATTGTATACACATTTAAGCTGTAAAACTTAGCTGAGGAAACATATGAAACACATTTAAATATAATTGTAATGCTAGCATCAGATTCATCCAGAATGTGGATTAGTACCGTACGATGTTCTTTTCGAATTAAATGTTGTACTATTATTCCTCAAGAACACGAGTTTTCATCCAAAATCGTTGGCCAGTAACACTACAAAGGCTGAACATATTCTTCTTTCTGGTTCTCGAATTTTACAGATGAAATGAAGCACGAAATGAACGCAACGAAGTTTTGCTAACTCTACAACCAAATCATCTTAATAGGTTTTAAACACACTAATTTAAATACAAATTTATCAAATTACTAGTTAAATGGGGAAATATATTTATGGAAAAAGTTTGAACCCCCTTCCCGCTTAGAATACGCATTTTAATGAAAGCGTAATTATTAAAATATATAAGATATTCAATTATTGGCATACATTTTGAGCTTGCCTACTTCCTTAAGACAGCCCGTTAGTCAATGTGGCATGATAAAAATTTTGGGCCGGAACTATTTATGTTCCAGGATTTATTTAAAAAGGGTTACCCGTTTTCCATGATGCAAATAACAGACGGCAATTATTCCAACGTAAC
The DNA here is from genome assembly GCF_964235325.1 of Thermobia domestica. Lineage (NCBI taxonomy): Eukaryota > Metazoa > Arthropoda > Insecta > Zygentoma > Lepismatidae > Thermobia > Thermobia domestica. The sequence continues at coordinate 105,220,733 of NC_137459.1, forward strand.
GAAGAAAAATAATAATAGAAACTCCACCTCCCCACCTTAAAACCGTAATTTTGGTAAATGCTGGTACGCGTATCCATTTATGCGTAATTTGCGGTTTTTATACAGAATAGTTTTAGGCTAGCTGGGAGCTCCGTCCCCAGACAACCGCATTTGCTCGGCCTGTGGCCTCGAATCTCTTATGTATAAAAGCAACCAAAGTGAACTTCTTGCATTTGTTCCTAAAGTTTTCTGAATTTGGCAAGCTGGGTGTTTTGCCCAAGGCCCTATATTTGCTCAACCTACGGCCTCTCACCTCTTAAGTCCGCAATTCTACAAAATTTGAAGTTTCTTTTCGTATTTTAACTACCTAAAAGATAAGATTTTATATCCCAAGAGAACGCCCATTTTAATAACATGGCAATTTCTTCACCCCTTCCCCCTTTAGACCCCTAAAAAATAATATTTTTTCCTGCGTGTTAATCTCGGAAAGCTACTATCATGCCAAATTTCTACTTTCCACGTCAACTTGAAGTACCCGTTATTTTATGTCAGTTCATGTAGTTTTGTATATAGTTAATATTTTCATCTTTCAGGTCTCGTGAGATACTCTATATATCGCATTAAGTTTAAACTCCAAACTCCTTTAGCACATGACTTTTAATCGAAGTGGTAACAGGAATCTATCTCGATTTGAATTAGTATTAAAAATTAAATTTTAGGCTTTCGCAGCTATGACCATCATAGCCCGTCACGTATGAGGAATGACGTTTGTTGATCATGACACTACCCGTGGTGTTGGGGGGAAAGGCATGGGGAAGGAAGAAAGTGTCTTGGAAACCATTATGTTATATGCTATCCCGAAATTTGTCTGCTGCGTATTATTAAAGCCAAAAAAAAAAAAACACTCAAAATGACTGACTTCAACAAATTTTAACACTTTTTCGACCAAGTGTCCCCAGCGTGAGTCGAATCCGGGACCACTCACAGAAAAGGCGAGACGTTAGCAAGGAAGCTACATGGAGCATAAAGCTAGCTTGAGGTAGTTATTAAGAACGTTACGAAATTCATTTCAAAGTTTTCAATCATTTACCCGTTTTGCGATCACAAACAACAGCCAACCTCACTTTCAGTGAGGAAGAAATCAAGTTGCAGTGCCGTGTGTACAACACGCGAAGAAGTATTGTTTCTGTGCCCAGATACTTTTTCAATCGATATTTAAACCAGAAGTGGAACTATATTTCCACTACTTTCGTTTTCAGTAGACATATTAGAATGTAGATGGAATATATTTTTGACACGTTAAATTGAATACCTATAACTGCATTTCGCTATATGTTACGGTTTTCATTCCATTGCGAGAATCGTTAAAACCGAAATGGTCGATTTCTGACCTTCTAGTTTGAAGAAGGGTTAAGAGATGAGATGACATATGTTCTTATAACACTAAATCGATTACGGAATACCGTTTCCTGCTGTCTCATTGTTTACGTACATTATGGAAACCGAAATTTGAATTGGATTTCTACCATTTCCGATTTTAGTAGACCGCTAAGAATTGGCAGGACATATACCCTTTTTACGCTTAACCGATTGTAGAAAACCACTTCTCAGTGTATCTCACCATTCACGCTCTATAGTGATCAATGGTCAAACTGGAAATGGCTGTTTTTATACCATTTCCGTTTTGAATATCGGTTCCACAATCAACTTCAATTTTTTACTTTTGACTCTCTACATTGTGAGCAAATTTGGTATTGATCCATCAGGTAGTCCTTAAGATTCTTTCTTGTTTCCCGGACAGGACGGACAGAGTAAATGTATGAAGGAGTTTTGGCAAACAAAACTCCTTATAAATAATAGAAAATGTTTCTTTCATCTCAAAACGGCAATTTTTAAAAGCACTCGGACAGAGTTCACGCATATTTAATGAGTTTATATACCGAGTTTAATCTCCTTAATTTCAGAATTTGTGCAGTACTGTATTCTGGGCAAAAAGTTTTAATCTCTTTTCCTTCCTTCAGCATACGCATTTTAAAAAAATCCATTCATTGTTCCCGTAACAAATAGGGATGCATTCGAGTCGAGTCGAGTCGAGATTTAAGCCTGTCTCGACTCGTCTCGAGAAAATGTTGTCTCGACTCGTGTCTCGACTCGAAAATATGTTTCTGTCTCGACTCGTGTCTCGACTCGACAGTCTCTGTCTCGACTCGACTCGAATTCGAGTCGAGACGTCTCGAAATTCGAGTCGAGACAAAATGTACGAGTTAAAATATACGCACACATCAGCCAGACCATCATGACTACCTACCTAATTGTCAGTACGTCGATTTTTGGCATGGATAAAAACGGCGACACGTCTTGGCATACACGCAATGATCCTTGATAGGTCGCTGGAGAGAGCTGGCACCACATGTGCTCACTCAGTCACCTAATTCCCGTAAATTCCGGGAAGGGGGACGATGTGTTCTGACATCACGTTCAATCACATCCCACAAGGGACATCACTCAAATGTCCGGCTCCAATTTCAATGAAACTTTTTTTTTGCTGATAGAAGGCATGTATGCATCATTACTTGTGATGACAAATTTTTGCCATGGTGCATGTTTTCTATTTTTTTAAATAACTTTTAAGAGTTGTGATGTGGTTATTAGAGATTACCACAGAAGTCCCTTACTACCCTTTGTAAACGGAGCGTTAATGAAGAAAAGTGAAGAAAAACCATGTGGATACATATAAGTCCTGGGGGGAAGTCGTGTGGTAGATATGACCTTGATGGCAGCCATCTTGAAATCCGCCATTTTGAATTAAGGTCAAGTTTTCAAAATGGGAATAGGGTAATATGATACATAATTTCGGGCTAGAATTTAATTAGAAAAATAATGGTGAGACTAGTTTTAAGATACACCCATTTGGGGGAAAGTTACCGGCATATTAATTGTTTTTACTTACTGTGTGCGTAAGACCCTTCTTACTTTCGTCTCAAGACCTGTAAATCGATCGCAACGGCAGAGCCCGGTTTCGCACTAGTGTTTAGAAATCTTTAAACTCACTTGAGGCAATATTTGTGGATTATTGTATTGTATTTTGCCTTTAATTAAATTTGAACCCACTTCATGATCTTGTGTAAAGTATCGCTAAAAGAGAATTTCTGTTTTTATGGAGAACGTAAGCATAGCAATTATAAAAGGTGAGTAAGGTGCGTATGTATTTATAAGAAAGTTTATTTTACGAGTCTTTTGTGGTTCCGCCAACCTATTCTTTAGTTGTTGTTGTTGTTTTTTTTTTCAAAATACTCATATCTCATAAATAAAAGAGCTATTATAAAATCTCTTACCACTATTCTTTAATACTTATAAAATTTTATTTATTGTAAAAGCACTGGCAAGATATTTCTTATCGCCCACTAAAATTATGGTGGAGCTCCTTCGTGGCTAACGGTTAGCATACTTGCCTTTGGCGTGGGAAACCTGGGCTTGATTCCCGGTGGGAGTTCATGAGGTTCGGATTCCACGTTAATCAGTAGGTCCACGTCTCACATAGCCTCGCTGCTGAACGGGACGTTAAAATCAGAATCAATTCAACTCAAAATTAGGGTTTTGACTTTATTATGATGTCATTAGTTTAAACGCCCAACTGCCCAGTAATTATAAACATTGACTACATTATAAAATTGTAATTTGTGACGACTAAAATATCAGAAATTAAAGATTATTCTTTGGGTTTTGGAACATTTTGAAAAACGTGAAAAACTGGTACTGCACCGATACAACACACCTTTTGGATTTGTCATTGTGTAAATTGATACAAACTAAAGAAGAATTACAACTTTATGAAATTGTATTAGGACTTATTATTTAGAAATAAACACCAAATAAGTGTAATAGTTCATATCCGTATCAAATACCAAGTTTATGATGAATCAACTACACAAAGTAGGATCCAAAAACACTCATTGCAATTTGTTCCATCCTTCAGTCGAACCAGGAACTGAAACATAAAGAGTGACATTTTCTTTTTAAAGATACTTTGTCCAGCTAAGTATTGTGAAGGTTTATGTCAGTAGAAGGAATTGCATTCCATTATACAAGCGCAATTTCACAACTTTATGTACACATTAATAAATATCGAACACCCTTGTCCATATGATTAGCGTACGCGTCTTTGGTGCGGGAGACCTAGGTTCGATTTCCGATGAGAACTCCTGTGGTTCTGAACCCACGTTAATTTGTAAGTTCACGTATCATATAGCCTTGATGCTGAAAGGGACACTAAACTCTAATCTAATACTAAATACAAATATTTAAAGAAAAATGATGACGCACCAAGATGACGTGAATTTGGCTATCAAATCCATTTTGTGTTTTCAGTTATTTTCTAGTAGTATTTTTTCTAGGTATCCTTTCAAGAGACAGTGATGCAAATTTCGTAACTGCGAATTCCTGTTAGAAGCCATGAAATTATCCGATTAGATGCAAAATTTCCCGTCCACTAAAATAGATACCGTAAATTTACAATATCTAACAATAAATAATTTTGAAAGATATCGCTTTCGAGGGAAAAAATGAAGTGAAATCTTTGAGTTTTACGTCCCACGATTATGCCGGTTAGGCTAAAGGAGAGGGGTGATGATGAGAAATTAGTGAAATCGTGGAATGAAGAAAGTGGGAGGAACGGAAGAACCCCGAGGAAACCCACGCACACGGTGTTTGTCCACCACAAAGTTGACTTGGTACGAGCTGGGATCGAACCAGGGTCCCCAAGCACCAGAGGTGAACGATCTACCACTGAGCCACCGCGGCCCCGCTTTAGAGGGGCCATGACGTATAGTTGAACTCATTCTCGTAGTATGAAAGGCATTATTTATAATTATGCATGATAGGATCACAAACAAAATTTAAAAATATTATGTGCACTTTCTTTTAACAAACATTATATTGTCTTTTATGGTGTGGAAGGGAATGTTATGTTCGAAAAAAAGTCCTTAACACGATTCTTGTTGCTATACACTGCATGTTTCTAGCCACAGAAAAGATGCAGCGATAGGTAGGCTATTTTTCAATTGCTTTACATTAGCTTGATGTTTCAAGTCTTTTGTGTGTTTCTGAAGTTCACTTTTACCACAAAAGAGCTCAATATTAACATGTCTTACATAGCTTTGGTTCGATTCTCAACACGGACTGCAACTACCCGTTAAATTGTGCATCCGAAAGGCACTCTTTGTTAAACCTCGCTTATCACCGCTCATCTTAATAATATATATAACTTCACCTCGAAGCAAATGTTGCATTTCTCTCTTTCATCCTAACACAAAACAAAACTAACAACAGCTGTGACACGAAGGAGCTATTTCGAAAAGAAACAAGCTGTGCTTCATAGAGATGTGTACCAAATGATAGAAGTATAAAGTATTGTTTTCTTTCCTGTTTATTGATATCAGTTGGTGTTCTTAATGAGTTTACTCATTAGTTTAGAAAGAGTATATATGGAATTTGGACATATGTTGTACGTATTCTCCTGAGAAATTGATGAGACCAGAAAAATTATAAGGACAGATGGAATAGGTTTAAGCGCATCTACGTGACTTTATCAAATATTTATTCTCCATAATGGTACCACGCGGAAAACTTGGTATAGGCCTACTTTTATCTTTGCCTCCCTCTGTTAGCTGTTTTGTATCATATATATCGGATGGTTTTGATATTTCTTCTGATCATTAAAACAACAATGGTACCTGTGCGCGTGCAGAAATGCAAAAGCACAAGGTAACTTCCCATTTGTTTTGGAAACAACAAACCCATTTCACGTGTGCGAGAGAAGTTGAGCACAGCGAGATCGGGTGTTTACTCACGGTCAGTTCGCAGCAGGAGTCCATGGTAAAAATCTGGCTATCTCGAAAACACTCGCAAAACCTTACAAATACAAAAGACTGCGCTTCAAAGAAAGTTTAGACACAGATGTTTCAATTTTCTTTTAGCATCGTTCTTCAGCAAAAGAGTCGGTTCATTGTATTCGAAAAAGAGAAGGGAGAAAGGGTGAATTTATATTTTATGTGGGGGGTAACGTTGTAAGTAGTATAAACAATACATATAGCTTCCGACTCTGTACGCATACACTAGCCGCGGAGTTCACACACACACACACACACACACCAAGGGTGAGAGCTGTGCCACTGAGTCTCAGCGGCCACGGGGCTAGGTCGAGTCCACTTTACGTTCATAGTTTTTTAGTACATAAATGTTACGATTATGAAATAGATTTTCCTTAGTACTAGGCTAGTCGACAAAGCGTTACCCCCCACAGTGAACGCGGCCTAAGTGGCTACATGGTAATTTTAGTTTCACCAAAGTTGTAAATCATACTATGAGCCAGTCAGGGTTTCCAGGTCTTTTCTTTTCATTTCCCGCGCCAGAAGTGGTAGACCTGGATTCGATTCTAGGCAGGAGCTTATGTGGTTAGGGTCCCACGTTGAGCTGTAGTTCACGTCTGATGTAGTCTCGCTGATATAGTCGAAAGAGACAGAGGAAGAGGCATTTGTTTTTAAAGATATCCTCTGTATCGAAAACAAATATTAGACCCCAATCAATAAATTCCAACATTTACACTACTTTATACTTTACTAGCTATGCACGTGCCTTTGGAGAATGGGGTTCCGGATTCGAATCCTGTGGGAGATCATTGAAAAGTTTCAGCGCATAAAGGTAGTTTAGATTCCACCTTAAACTGTAGGTTCACATGTTGTATAGCTTCGGTGCTGAAAGGACCGCTAAATTCCAAGCCACCAACTATAAAATTTACATCATGATATTTTTAACCAATTCTCTGGTTTAATCTTTTAATTTTTTTCCTCTCATGATTTTGGCTTCTTCTGAAATTCCTACTCTCTACCAATTTTAGCACCTTATTTTCAGTTTCAGAACAAAGTTGATAAAACACGAGCAGTTACAGTTAAAATAAATAAATAAAATAAAATAAACATATCTTTCCCAGGAATATTTCTAAGCTGCATGGAAAGAAATGTCTGGAAACTGAAACATTATGTGTTTGTTTTACAAAACTAAGTTTCGAAATAATTAGGCAACGTAGTTTTTCGGTCATTCAAAGACTGGAAAGAGAATAAGATGTATTGAATCCCAATTTAAAATTATGGTCTTTGCTGTTTAAAACATTTTCGATATACCTAAGTACCAAACTATTAGAGGTGGCATTTTCCGCCTTTCTACTGTGCACGCATTTATGGCTTAGACCATCTAAGGGCAATTGTTCCATCATCTAACATATCCACCCCATAAAATGACGCATAGCCGACCCTGGCCCTTTCGAGCTGTTGCGCCTTAAGGTTTGGTATATATTAGGTATATTGGAAGTTGGCACAACTTTAACAAAGTATTTATTATTATTATTATTATTATTATTATTATTATTATTATTATTATTATTATTATTATTATTATTATTATTATTATTATTATTATTATTATTCATAGTGAACATACAATTTGGCTCGATGTAGCTCTACTTAACAGTATTAAATGAAATCATAAAATAAGAATATTCTTACCTTCTTCATTCTGAGAATTCCGTTCCATTCCCTCCCAGTCTGGAACAAATATCGCAGCCACTTCTCTCCACATTTTTATTTTTAAGTCACGATTCATGTAGTTCGGATCTCTTAAATCATATAGGCATGGCCTATTTTGTATTTCGATTATAAACGCCTCTGTGTTAAACACACTAACCATGACTGGATATGTACACAGGACACGTTTTCAAACACAACTGAAAATTTCTCTTTGTGATTACACTTGTGGTTGTCTGTTTGGGGGTGGAGTTCGAGCTTCGGAGATAGGGGCTCAAATTCAAGTTATTTCGTTGTGTCATCTTTTGCCTAAAGCCAAATATTTTGCTTATAGATTACCATGGCACCAGCTAAGTGTCAATCAAGTGTATCACGAGAAATCACCCTATTGTGTTACATAGATTTTTCTGTGATTAGCTAATTTTCGGAATTTCCTTCTATTTTTGTGAATTTTCTTTTGTTATACACACACATACTTTATAACAGCAGAGTTCCAATCTCTGCACAAAGCGTCTTCCAAGCAGCTGTTTCTTGCTACAATCCCCTTGCCTGGCAACACGTCTTTCCTTTCTGTCCTTCCTTTTGAAATCTTTTAAACAGCAGGCGGTCTATTGTTCCGACCCGCACCAAATACGCTGGAGCCGGCGTTTTCTCAGCAATTTTATTGCTTTCGCGTTCATGTTTAGCCGCTCAGATTTAAATACATGGTCAGCGTATTTCAAGCTTACGCATGAGCAATAAATGCGCTTTGCGATCGCTACAAATAGCCGGGGTCTTAATGAGCTGCATTAAAAACAAAAGCTTTCGAAATGCATTAAACAATTAGCTCGATTTGAGTGTGAACTTAAAGTTATATCAGAGTGTAAATACGGATACGCACCAAAGCTCGAAAACTTAATACACTATTTCTCCTATATAGTCAGCATGTATCAAGCAATCATTCAGCTTTCATTTGAGAGGATGGAAATCGAAGCCCCTGAACAACTATGTTACTAATGTGCGGAATGTATTTATCTTACAGTGAACTGCTTTGATGCCAAGTGGCCTAACTCCAAAATTGAAATTTTCCAGGAGTGAAAGTTGAAGTTCAATATCTCATGAACAATCCATATTTCTTTTATGTTGGGAACCAAAACCATAACTACTGTATGTAGTTCATTGTTTTATAACTTAGTGTTTACAAAAATCCTTTTAAAAAATACCTATTCATAGAAGTGGATGGTACTTATCTGTACTAGTTCTTGGCATCCAAGCAGTCCATTTATTGTAATACTAGCTTAATATACCCATTCTTCGCATGGGGGCTGTATTTGGAAGTCAACACCTGTGGAAGTATCACCATTCATTTCAGTGACCGCGAAAACTAAGGATTTGACACTAGTATCAATCAATATGGGCTATTTATACATGTCTCGGTATTCCTCACCCGCTGACACCCGGCCCGCATACAGTAGTAGCTGAATTTGCAAGTCATCGCTGATGGAAGTGTCACCATTGATCTCAGCGACCGTGAAAACTATGGATTTGACACTAATGTCGATCAATTTGGATTACTTTTACTACATGTCTCGCTAAACGCCCCCCTGAGACCCCCTGGTTCCAATTTTGACAAAAACGCTTCGCCTTAGACTGGGACCTGAACCAAGGTATCCGTGACCAAAATTTGGTAACTCTCGGTCAACTTGTCTGGTCCCCAGGTCGGTGTCAGTAAACGTCCCCCCCGAGACCACCCTGGTTCGAAATTTAAAAAAAAAAAAACGCTTCGTCTTGATCTGGGGCCTGGACTAAGGTACCCGTGACCAAATTTTGGGAACTCTCGGTCCACTCGTCTGGTCCCCAGGTCGCACAGACAGACAGACAAACACACAAACAAACTCTTTATTTTATTTATATTAGATAAGATATACTATGTAAAACAGTCTCGTATCATAATATGTGATGTACAACAAATGTTACATTATATATTATCCGTAGCTCGTGATATGCTGCAACATATTAAAGCCTCAGAATAGTTGGGCAAGCGAATAATCCAGAAGTTACGTAACCCTATTGCGTTCATGGGAACGAAAACACAATAATTATAACTATGCTAAATTACTATAGACTACCAACTGCTCATTCAGAGAATTTATGAAGTTCACTCTATTGCAATAGTTTTATACAAACTAGATTTAGACTACGGATAATAGTTTCATACAAACTAGATAATCAATTATTATTATTATTATCATTATATTTACAGTACAATTAAATACAACGACATTAACTATTAGTTCTAATTAACTGAATTGAGCTGAAAATTAAATCTTGATCTTTAAAGATTAACTATTAATTTTATGCGTTCTGTACCTTTCTGAAGGAATAAAAGCTGGAATTGGTTTCAAGGCTGTTTCTGAGTGAATACTTTCTTCAAAATAATATTAAAAATTATAGAAAGATTTTCGAGACATTCGAGTCGAGTCGAGATTTTTAAGAGCCGTCTCGACTCGACTCGTGTCTCGACTCGAAAATTCGAGTCGAGAAATACGTTTGTCTCGACTCGTCTCGAATTTTACAAAGTGTGTCTCGACTCGAATGTCGACTCGAATTCGAGTCGAGTCGAGTCGAGATTCGAGACATGTCTCGACTCGAGCGCATCCCTAGAACAAACGGAATATTTTTTCTGTCAAAATTTCGCGTTTCTAAATGAATTAGTATGGCCTGAATTTTCCGCGAACCACTTTTCTTTTTCCATACTATAGTAACATTGTCCCCATTCCTTCCTCTTCGGGAAGTGGTATTTTCGAAAACGCTGAAATATATGTATTCCTTATTAGGATCACATAATTAAACTAAAAATATTCTCTTGTCTGTCCGTCCGTAACTGCAACGGATACGAATTTTCAAATTATTATTGTTATTTTGCTATAAATAGCTCGAAAAATTGTCTCGGCCGTGTTTGTTAATTGAGTCAATCTGTTGATGGATTAGTATATAGCGGTGATATTAATTGTAGTTTATGTAGCACATGTCCTATATAAGTGAGCGAACATTACTTATACATTACGTATTTGTGCGTGTGTGTGTGTGTGAAACATAGATAGTGCAATTTTCACGACCAGATTCGTTAATTGAGTCCATCTGTTAACGTAGTAACGGAAAACGGCGACTCTAACCTTGGATGTATGTAGTCCATATCCCATAAATGCGAGCGAATTTTTGAATTACGTTTTTAGCATCAGATAGTTAGAGCAGTTGCCTCACCCAAGTTCGTTGATTGATGCAATTCATTAACGTTAATGGATAACGATGACTGTAAGAGTGGCTATATGTAGTCCATATCTCATACGTGAAACTACATTTTTAAATTATTTTTTTTTTTTTTTTTTTGTAATAGATACTTAGAGCAATTACTTCGACTGAGTTTGTTAATGGAGTGGCTCTATTAAAGTATTAGCGGAAAATGGCCAACTTTAACGGTGGTTATCTATGGCCCGTATTCCGTATATGTAAGCAATTTAACACACACACACACACACACACACACACACATATATATATATATATATATATATATATATATATATATATATATATATATATCTTTTTTGCTATAAATAGCTAGAGCGATTATATCGGGAGAGTTTCTTAATGGGGTCAATTTGTTAACGTATTAACGAGTAGCGGTGACTAACGGTGCACATACCTAGGTACATATCCTATACATAAAAATATTTCGCGTGATCCTCCATTCTGTCTTTACCAGAGTTTATTTCTAATTAGGATTATATATATATATATATATATATATATATATATATATAACAAATTTCACACCACCTCTAATTTAAATAAATTCTTACATTAAGCATTTTCTGAGTAAACAATGGGAAATTTTATTATTTTTGAATTTGTCCACCTTACCCTCTTTAGAACTTTTTATCTATTTATTTATTTATTTTTATTTTATTTTATTTTTTTTTACAGATACTAGTATTCAATAACTTTTAGTTATGAGTTTCAGTACCGAATTTCACATTTTCGTTTTTTTTTAAATCTTCACATTGGGCACTTTTTCTGTAAATAAAGGGGAATTTGAGTACTATAGAAATGACAAAACTCTGCATTCTCTTATTTTTATTTAAATGTTTATGTGCCAAATTTTACACTCCAACTTAAGCAAATCCCCACATTCGGCATTTTGTGAATAAATAAAGGTAAATTATGTTAATTAATTATACATCTGTTAATTAATGTGATATGATGTAAACCTTGATACAGGAAATATGATGTTACAAGATCCATTTCAAATGGGTGAACCGTTGTCCGTAACGCGATTACAAACAACAGTCGTCTATTCCAAAGTAGCAAAAAATATAGAAATTTCACTTCCCGTCTTAAAACCGGAATTTTGGAAAATGCTAGAACTGTTTATTTATAATGGAAAATTTATATACAAATTTCAGAATCTTATATTGAGAGGCTCATGATATTATTTATTTGTTTGCATGAATGTTTAATCCCACACTCCTTTGCGATATGCCCTTTAATCAAAGTGGTGATTGAAAGCTCGAAGTAGATGCTAAGTATGTAACAAAATCTGTTTCAAAATGTTCAGCCATGTTCCCGTGATGTGATCACAAACGACAGACAACATTGCTTTCAATGCGGGGGAAGATAATAGAAAATACCTGTTTGCTCTTAAAACGGGAGTATTTAAAAACTCTGGGACACGTGTCCACTTAATTTTAATTACGAGTTTAAATATAGTCTCATCTTTCTAACTTCAAGGATTTATGTAGTACTCTATTCTAGGCAAAACATTTGAATCTTACTTTTGTTTACCTCCCTTAGGATATGTGTTCCAAAACATTCCTTACTTACTCATTGCTCACATAATTACATATTGTTAAGCCACCGTTAATACAGGAACAAGATGAGGTGGAATGATTCTGTTGTAGGACGCTCAGCCCTGTTCCAAAAGGTCACTCGTTCGTTATCAGGTCACGCGAGCTTGAGGTGGACAATATTGTGTCCGTGTTTTTTCCCCTCCAGATTGTACTTTTTCTCACTTTGTCATCAATTCTTCTATTACAATTGATTTGCATTTACGATCTGTCTGCTTTAGCTATAGGCCCATAGCGTAAACGTGAGACGTTCAACTAACAATTTCGAAAACCATAAAAAGTAATTTCGACTATGAAAAAAAAAAAAAAAAAAAAAACAAGTTCATTGAGAGAGAAAAAAGAGTGAGGAACAATAATACTGCAAAAGATTTCCAAAGAGGGAGTAGGTCTTTAGTTCTGCCAAGATTTATGTTTGAGTAAAACCATAGATCTAGCAGCGAAAGAACGAGCGTAGTACATGCCACTAAACTCGTGATCTGTTTCCTGTTTGTCGTGAATGTAGACCACATACATGTGTTTCCTTCAAGGCTTCTCTCACACATCGTAAATTAGACTTTATTTATATTAGCCTTTTTGCTTTTTCCAATGCACTGGCTTATCTTTTAGCGGAATTTAAAACGAGTCACAATCAACTACGTTGCAAACAAATATATATATATATATATATATATATATATATATATATATATATATATATATTAAAGCACAAACGTTGGTAACAAAAAAGGCGTATAGATATCACTATCTTCACCAGCAGTCTACTCGAATAAAGAGAGTAGATGGAATTTATTACGTTCCCGGAAAATATGAGATAACATTGCAGAGGATATACGTTAAAAAATATTATTTTATCCTAACTAAAAGATAGTTTTAGCTTTATTTTTCCGACAAAGAAAAATACTTCTGTTACAGACCGAGATGCAAAAATAATAGACTCACACCTAATAATACATTACTCCCCCTTAAAAAAAGAAAAACGAAAACCGGATAGGTACTCGATTTGTCATGGAAAATAAGAAATCTTGGATTTTTTTTTTCCATGGAATGTGCATACAGTGCAGTTTTCTACATAGGCACATTCGATGGATGTTCAAAACAATATTATGTTCGTTGGATCTTATTGCGAGTCATTGATTTAATTTTGTACAACATATTATACAGCACGTGATTAATGGAAGTTAAATATGTTAATCACAGTGACCAAAACGGTATGGAAATGATAAGCGGGTTTATTGAACACGTTCGTCATCCATCAATCCTTTCAGAATATTGTTTTTAACTGTTCTTGCCTGTTCCGTTGTTGGAACAAACCATTCCAACCTGCTAGTAAGGCTGACGTAAAAGGAATGGGAACACATTTTCTCTGTTAAGATTAGGGATGGCCAATTCCGGATTTCGTAAAAATTCCGGAATTCGAAAAATAATCCGGAATTCGGAAAAATCTGGATTTCGGGGAAAAAAATCCTGAATTCGGAAAGATTCCGAAATTCGGAAAAATCCGCATTTCGGAAAAATTCCGGATTTCGGAATAAAAATTCTGGAAATGGAGATTCCTATAGTAGCTGTTAAAAAGAAACAAACAAACAAAAAAAAAACAACAACAACAACAATATATACTGCAACTTGTATTAGTTTCTTGTAGACTAATCTATCTATATCTTATCATTTAGGCAGAGAACTGCTATTGCAGTTATTTGCTTCTTTATGAGGAAGGTGTTATTTTCACACACAGAAAGGGCGCTAATATGTCTCAAACACCCTTTCCCACCTGCACCTGTTCCAAAATACTGCAAACTACTCTCTAATCAGATAAAAAGAAAAAAAAATCTTCAAGTAAACCTTCAACAACCATTCTGATTATATTCGCTTATTGTCAACATACCTACATACAGTAAATACAAATATATAATGTTTGACTTTACAAAGTATACAATGTAATTGCTCAATAATTAACATAAGCAGGCATTCATTAATCTATATTAACATAATAATTAATAAAACTAATAAGCAGATGATTGATGACTCAGTGGTAGAGTTTTCATCTATGATAATCTAACCCAGGTCATGTGGGTTTTCGATGGCTAATATTGTGTTTGCAAATTTTCCCGTGATTATCTTGTTTCCTTTCTTGCATTTCTTCCAGCATCACTCATTAACGAATTTAGTTTACCAAAACTCTATAGCCCTATATTAATTATGTCCGTCAGGGAAACAAACAGTCTCAAGAACTATCTGATGGATTACCATCAATTTTGGCCACGATGTACAGACTCAATTCTTAAGAATCGAGTTCCTTGATGAATGTAATATTCAAACCGGAAGCGGTACAAATCAACCATTTCCGGTTTTAATGTTAATCACTATACAGTAAATATGGTAATATATAGCGAGAAGCGGTTTCCTGTAATCGACATATATAATATTCATGTAGATAGAATGGTACCCAACTTGTACATCTGCTGAAAATAGCTTAGGTATTTAGGGAGCATTTTCCGCTTTAGAAAATGTGTGCTTGGTAAAGAATGAAGATAATTAGCTGAGTCAAACGGGAAACAAATGAGAAAATTGTTGGAAATAGTAGGAAAGAAAACAATTTTAGGTGTAATAGAAACGAGGAAGAGAAACTGATTGGAACATTATCTTAAAATGAACTGCGTCATGAAGAACGTGCTAGTACATGTGGTGGTAGGAGAAACAGGGAGCAAAGGAAGAGGTTACAGTTGATGAATGGTATTAAAACACAAGTCAAGTAGTATAGGTTTGATGCGTATGCATTGTTTAAGCCTAGCTGTGTCATATTATATCTATTGATATATGCTGAATTTTAACAACACCGAGGTGAAGGTTGACTAGGTCACATAACTTAAAACTTGGATAGGAGATGTCGCTTACGGTACGATATTTAGTTTTCCTTGACTGTGTGAATATGTTTGAGAAATGTATCGCTTTCGTCGCTCATAAGTAGCATCAATGTAAATCAGATGTAAATCATCGATATCTTTGGTTATTGATCAATTCATTCATCTTTGCACCTTTTATAGTTTCTCAAAATGCCATACTACAATCGAATGATCAACGCGTAGTTTCATTGCAACTTCTCGTGTAGTATTCCGCAGAACTGCTTCGGGGATCAGCTTCAATTCGTAGTGTCCAACAACCGAACAACGTTAGCAATCTTCCCTATCCTCCAAGAGCACAACAGATTTTTTTTAGAACCAACCTTCTATTGTATGTTCGCTTACATTACCATAATTTATATCTCACTTTCATTAATGTTTCAATTTGTTTTGGGTCCTCTGCGACCGAATTTAAATAGTTACGCTGCATTAGAGTTTGGAAAATTGTATAATATTTTGGCTTCCTATCGTCTCAGGCATGCAAATAGATGAATACACATATATATTTCCTATGACATATGTTTCTACAATTTTTTAAACATACGCTTTCAGACCATGCTAACAAGGGATACAAACAGTATATTTTAGTAGGGATTAGGGATTAGATTTCTGAGTTGTCGGCATCTATGGCTATTTACCCCCTACGTATGAGGGTGACGTCCCTCAGCCAGGACACTATCCGGAGAAAGGAAAGGAAGGAAACGGCCTGGGACCTGTATGTAGCGGCAATTCCCTAGTGTGAATGAGGAAAACTCAGGAAAAAAACTGACTCAAAATGGGTGGACTGAAGAAGCTGTTACACTTTTTCGACCGAGTGTCACCACCGGGAATCTAACCTTGGACCGCTCGCACCAAAGACGAGAGTGTTAGCGACTACGCCACGCGGGGCCAAAACATATTTTATTATTACTGAAATGTGTCAAAATAAAAGTTCCAGAATTCCTACATTAATTTTCTGCAAACCAAGCGATTAGATTATCCTACAGTTCATCAGAATATTGTATCTAGATAGATTCAAAGCAAATTGCTACTTCATTTTGCGCATATCATGCTGGATTCAGAAACAAGCCGCCACTGATCTTATTAATAAAATATTCCACAAAGACTACTGTTTGCGTTATTTCCAAAAGTCAAGTACAGTAGACTCAGCACTATCCGACCTAGTAAAGAGACAGAAAAAGAAAGAAAAAGAGAACACTCTGTAGTAAAATGAGAATGTTTTTGTGAACGATCCACTGGACTTGTAACGCTCTCATAAAAACGCGACTGTGCCAAGAAGAAACAGTCATCGATCAAGGACATTTTCTGAAACTATATACTATATATTTTGACTCTTTTAGGCCTAGTTAATTTTGATCGTGAGGCGCTAAGGGTGATCCGTACTAGTTACGGCAGTACGCCAGTGCAAAAGTTGAGAACTCCTGATTTACATTTTTTTTTTTAGGTTTCCTGCAACTAAATTAGACATTAAATTTATTTTAAAATATATACACTACTTTTATACTTTTTGACTTCCTTTTCGTGTAATACCGTTTAAACGTTATGTTACAATATTAACAAATATTTATAAATTACTTGTCTGTACTAAGTATTCATGTAATATTAATAAGACGGAATGTGACGTAAAAAGTGTTTTTTAATGGTATATGTGAAGCAACAATCATAATACTAATCATACTCCAATGTACCCGGCTTTTTTGTTATCCGGCTTACTCTTCTGCAACTTCAGACCGGATAGTCGATAGACTACTGTATATACATTTACGACACACACGATGAGAAATTTTCGAAGGGAGACGAAAAAGGCTTGCCTAGAATCGATTTAAGACGAGAGAGAACCGTTTAGAAATCGAGGCGAGACTTTTACAAAAAATGAGACGAGACAATATTTTTCCTCGTCTCGTCTCGTTTCGTGGGTAACACTAATATGACATTTTAAGAAAGTAATTGCCATCCCTCTTCTGCTACTGCCCCGTCGAATCTCCAAAAATCCTTTCCTAGTGGTACCTACTGTATGTCTTGTCCAAATTTCAAGTTTCTAGCTTAAGCTGTTTGGCCTGAACGCTGATCAGTCAATCAGACACTCACTCAGTCAGGACTTTCTTCAAATATGAATACAGGCCGCTACGAAGGGGGAAGGAACTCGCCCCGGGCGTGTGGTTGGGGGGGCGCCAAAAAGACAATAGATATATAGAAGTATATACATAGGGATAAAAGTGGATTTGAAAAGGTGGGGGACGGTAAGTAGCGGCATGAAGTCATGCCGTCCCCCAGCCTATATTTGCCCATTGTAATTTTTAGGAACTGGGGAGAAGCCGTACATATATTTTTGAGGTGACGGGATGGCGTCCCCCTGCGTTCCTACGCGCTTTCACCCCTGGATGTACATATAATTAGGGGGCGCCGAATTTCATGTTTGCCGCGGGTGACATAAACCCTGTATGAATAAGGAAAATATAATATCCATGAAGTTGACAAGCCACTTACGTCAGACCCCAATTTCGTCTTTGCACGTCGCTAGTGCTACGTTAGTGTTCGATAGTGGCGCAAATCGTTAGTACTCCACAGCTAACGTGTGCTTTTTAAATAATGAGTATGGATCTTCTAATTGCATGCCAACAAGCCCACGTCTAAGAATCATCTCAAAACAAGTGCCTCCATCGTACAGCTCTTGGAGTAATAATATGAGTTTAACATTTTTATACATCAGGCTAACCTTATTAAAATTAGCCAAACGAACATGATAGCACCACGGTCTTTGTTAGTCTCAATGCCTCCCTATATTCTTGCGAACATAATGCCCAATGTGGATATGCTGCCTGACGTGCCCAAGTTAGTTACTTGTATTTGCAACTATTGGTTATCTATTATTTATTGCTAGTCTGGAGAAAAAAATGAAACGAAATCTTTAAGTTTAACGTTCCATGGTTATGCCGGTTAGGCTAAAGCAGAGGGTGATAATGAGAAATGAGTGAAATGATGGAATGAAGAAAGTGGGAGGAAACGGGAGAACCTCGAGAAAACCCACCAGCACTGTGCTTGTCCACCACAAATTTCACTTGGCTGGGGCTGGGATCGATCTCGGGACCCCAAGCAACAGAGGTGAGCTAGTCTGCAGAGTATTCCTTACATTAATATGCCCTTGTCCTTAAAAGTCATTGCGTATTTACAAATAGTATGTGCATTACTGTTAGAAGATATAAAAAAAAAAACAACAGATAAAATCTAGTACTTAAGGTTCATATTTTTATCTTACAGTACATAAACTAATAATAATAATAATAATAATAATAATAATAATAATAATAATAATAATAATAATAATAATAATAATAATAATAATAATAATAATCCTGCATAAAAGTTATCAATTGCATCATATTGGCAACAAGCGATGCATATTTTATCTTCATAAAAATTCGTTTCTCACGATTTACTTGAAAACTACGCAAGATAACTTATCTTCATTGTCATTTTGTTTATCTCGGTGTGATCTATGTCTTATCTCTGGACAATATCACAGTAAAACAAAAATTAAATATTAGGAGTACATCGTACTTTTGGACTATATCTCATTAACCATGGAAAGATTGAGTAGTGTATACTTTACGATGTAAGTTTCAGCTTAACTTGCATCATACATTCTTAGGATTACAAAAAGGAAATTTGTTCGTTTGCATTTGAACAAAATTCTTAGGAACACTAAACGGAAAATAATTTTTCGAAATCCGGATTTTTTCCGAATCCAGAAATGTTTCCGAAATTCGTATTTTCTCCGAAATTCGGATTTTCTCGAATTCCGGTATTTTTCCGAAATCCGTATTTGCTCTGAATTCCGAAATTATTCCGAAACCCGGATTTTTTTCCAAACTCCGAAATGTTTCCGAAATTCGGAATTTTCCGAGTTTACTTTCCGGATTCTGGGAAAGTAAAAATTCCGGAATTGGCCGTCTCTAGTTAAGATAGACTCAAGCAACATTAGATTTGTACAGAAACTCTTACAGTAATCAAGCTTCTACCTAACGAATGTCATACAATTAGAGTTACTATATCATTTTTCATAACATAAACCATATTTATTACATTACCATTATATTACAGGTTTTCTCCAGAGGTGAGCTAGGTCGAGAACAATTAAGCATGGGTTTATGAAATCAAATGACAGTCCACTAGGTTGTAATTTCTATATTTCCTGACCCAAGTGAGGTGGATTACTTAGATTGTATGATAAGCGTTAGCACAGATCGACATCAATAAAACACCATAGAATTCAGTATATGATATATAGTATACTACACTGAGTACTGGATTGATGTTTTATAGCGTGTTCAATTAGCATGCAATTTCATGTAATGTGATTTCGTTGGAAGGTTATGTTTATAGTAAGCGGTCCCGCTCTTGCAATTCCTGGAGCGCTCACAATATAATGTTCTGCCATTAATGCATATCTGGAATTCACGTCACCCTGATGTATGCTTACAAATTTTGTCTCATAAAGAAAAGAAAAGCATTAGCCATTTGGAAGATAGAAATATTTCTGCAGTGTATCCACAACCAAGTGTCAGTACATTCAAACGACATTCCACGGCTACTACAGTTTCAGCACGGCAAAACACGCACAATGATAATTTACATAACCAATGAGTAATCACTGTGTGATTGGTTCTTGTAGGGAGACAAAGGAAAATTGTTTAATAAGTATGGAAAAAAATGAAAGTTTCATTTAAAACACAGTTCGTCTGCGGGAAATTTATGCATA
Organism: Thermobia domestica; assembly: GCF_964235325.1. NCBI lineage: Eukaryota > Metazoa > Arthropoda > Insecta > Zygentoma > Lepismatidae > Thermobia > Thermobia domestica. The sequence continues at coordinate 105,240,831 of NC_137459.1, forward strand.
TATACATTCACACACATATTAGAAATTTCTCCTAACTCACCATTGTTATGTAATAAATATAAAAAACTTCTTTTCCTAGCAAAAAATACTAGACTAAACTGCTGTAAAAACAAAATTTTATAGTAGTTTTTTTAATCATTTTGAACAATGTTATAGTAGTTTAAATCTCTTGTAAACTGTTCAAGTTCGACTTAGGATGATGAATTGTGCATTATTTATGTTCAATTATTTAAAAAAAAAAAGTTAATGGAAATGCAAACAATTTTTAAAAAATGCTTCTAAGCTAAACACATTATTTAAAATGCTGACTATAATGGGAAAATTTAGTGATGTCTTGAACCAGCTACTGTTTCGTATAAGGTTATTAAATAGATTGACAGTAAGTAGTAATGTGAATTAATTGTTTATGAGTTCAAAGTTTTCAAAGAAGGTTCATGGATATTGGGGCATAATAATAAAATGTACATGGTGAATAATTGTTGTATGATATCCATGTTTGTCCATTGGCATTAGAATTCATATTAAAAATATCTTTCTAATCTCCACAAAGCCAGCGAATTTAGAATTTTAACTTAGCTACTCAATCTAAGTAAAATACCTGAGTGCAGTCTCAAATTCCTAGGTTTACGCATTCTATTAAGACATGCGTATAGCATAGTCTGGAAGTCCAACAATCTGATTACAATAAAGAGCTTAGATAAATACTAATGTATTGATCTTCAGATAGATGGACGGACTGACGTAGCTTTCCATCATACTTATGAGCTGCATAATTTGGAAGTATATATATATATATATATATATATATATATATATATATATATATATATATATATATATATATATATATATATAACAGATATAAAAATAACCAGTTGAGAACGCTCCAAGAGCATTGCCAAAACGAACCTATTTTTTATTAACTTCTACAGGTTTTATACCAATTGAAGGGTAAGAGGAAAAAGGAAGGAATGTCACAAAACTCTAGTTTCGAGAAAACGGCATTTTAATATTGAAAACCGTGTAAAAAAGAATAGGATTAGTCATTTCTTTTGCCCTTTTTTACATTGATATTTTTCATCTACGCATGCATACATATTAGAGATGCAAGGGCTCGGAAAAACCGGCTTTTTTGAAAAAAAAACTCGGTTTTTTCTGCTTTGCTTTTTTGCTTCGGAAATTTTGGGCTTTTTTCAAAATACTGCTTTAAATTGATAAAACAGACTTTGTATCGCTTCTCTATAACACAAAAAATAATTTAATTAGTGGTTGATGCTGATAATAATACAAAACATAGAAAATAAACTATGAATTTCGAAAAAATATTTCAAACAATTTTTCTTCAACATATTTACATTATGAATTCCACAGGATTAACCAATGTATATAATAAGAATTTTTTACCCTCCTATATACAAAAGTAAGCAGAATTGGCAAGAACCGTGGTTGTTTTTGAAAATGCCAAAAACCCGTTTTTTGGGGGATGTTTAAACCAGGCTTTTTTGGTTTAAACCAGGCTTTTTTGACTTAGATTTTTTGTTTTATGTATTTATATTACATATTCACAAAAATAGCCTAAGTTTGTTTCGCCTTGATGTTATTATGCAACAGCGGGGTGATGCCGGAAGAATCCCATAAGCTTAAAGAAGGGCGGTCAGTAAATTTCTTAAGTTGAGAATCTCCCGCCCTAGCCATTGGGAAAATCCCGTCATTACTTCAAATGTAAGACAATAACGGGAAAATCCTGTTATTGCTTTGCATGTAAAATTTAAAGGTCAACGTACCATAATCAGTACGCTAAAACTGAGGTATTAAATTACAAATTTAGTACCGGTACGTAGATATCATTGAAAGTCCAATCCAAGCTAATGTTGGAAGCTACGTAGGCAATCGATAAATTTTGCCAATTTCTATCAATATATTTAAGCAATATTGGCTTCTTTATAAAACAACACGCATTTAGGCATGTAGAAATATACAATTTGGTTTGTTTCGTATATTTAGGCTTAACATCCTTACGAAATACAGAGGTTATCAAGGAGAAGACTTTCGCTTAAAGTGACATCCGAACCGCTACTTGGGTTACGCATGAAAGAAGGATTGTGGTTCGACCGAGAATTGAACATGGGACACCTTGATTAAAAGGTGAAAGGGAAATAAAACTATTGCAGGTGGTTTGATATCTGGAAACGTTACCATGAAGTTCACACGATTCGCATTTTTCATTCTTTTTATTTTTGTGGTTTAAACCAGTTATTAAAGAAAAAAGTTGGTGTAAATCAGTCAACCCTAAAAGTAAACACTTCTTTTTAAAGAATACACAAATAACTAGCAAAATAGTATGTAGTATTTTACTTCAAAATATTCCATACCCTCTTTTTGAAACAAAATAAAATTAAAATAAAACATAAGAGAAATACTTAGATTTATATGATACACTTAAAGACTGCACATCTAGAGCTTTTGGTTCTGTATATTCTTGAAATTCTACAGTTAAGTTTTATAGAACCACCATCACAGTTTACCCAATCCTCAAGTTTTCTGAATTTTTAACAAGAGGGATTCAACATATCATTACGGAACTCCCCCCCCCCCCAAAAAAAAAAGACTACGGAATATATTTAAGTTAAGCTAAATACAACTCCACAACAAACATGACTGAGTGATTAGCTTTTGCGCTTCTATCGGGAAGTCCGGGATTCAACCAGCATTCGACCATTCTGACACAGCTTTTCTTCATTCCATCTGTGAATGTAGAAATAGTGCGTGTACTGTGAGTTGGGCGACTTCCTTTTTTATTGTTTTTAAATCGTTATTATTACTAATTACCAGCAGTGACGGTTTTGCGAAGGTTAGGGGGGTGGTCTTTCGGACTGAAGCCCATTCCACAAAGTTACGGAATGTCTGCAACAAACGGAATATCTATTATTTATGCCTTTACTCATAAACTTTAAGCTCCCGTCAAATAAAAATTACGAATGTTTAAAAAAAACTAAACATTAGTAAGAAACCCTTCCCAAAATACTTTTCTAAATCCGCCACTGATTCTCAGTATAAAATGATTTTTAAAGTTGTATGCGGAAGATTATTGCTAAACATATAAACGAAACGAAATATTAGTTATGCCTGTACTCATAAACTTCAAGCACTTCCCAAATAAAATTAGGACTTTTTAGGAAACGAAACAATCAGAAAAAACTTCCTAAAGTACTTTTCTAAATCCGCTACTGATTATTTGTATAAATTGGTATTCAAGGTTGTGTCCGGAAAATTATTGCTAAATCACTTCACAGCTATAGTATAACAGAAATGTGGAAGTACGGTTTGACGGATATATTGAAAAACGTACGCTTTGACGGATAAATAGAAAAACGGGCAAGTTTAACTTTTGCGCTAGAAGCTAGAGTACTAAAAGCTCTTAGAAATGAAACACGGATGACAAACTAGAGAAGAAAAAAGATGTCGATAACTCAAAAGTTAAAATAAAGTTAAATAGCCTCTAAAATTACCCTCAAATACTACATTCTTCATGTTAGCTTTAATTCATAAAACATGTGCTCCATCCATCTTGGTGGTGAATTTCAGAGCGAAATATCACATTCAGGTCATGGAATTCTTATCTAACTATAGAATATACTATAAGAAAGCTATTTAGATAGAAAAATCATGAAGTTGAAAAAAGCCAAAATTTCCAAAATTCTCGTTTTTTTTCCCAAAAAAGCCGGCTTTTTATGTGAAAAAAAACATCGATTCAAAAAAGCCGGCTTTTTTGCATCTCTAATACATATACAGGCGAATAGTACCAAAAGTTACCAACAGATAGGACAAAGTACCCGATAAAGCACACACATGGACATTCCTTGTTTTTTCCCCTTACCCTTCAATTGTTCTATATACTTTATTATCATACTCACTATACAATTCTTGTAATATATATCCATTTATATCCATGTATATATCCATTTCTAATTTCGTTGAGTACTAAATATTTTCCACGTGTTTTGTTTAAGAGTATTGTTGAAACGTTCTACGATATGTTGTTTTACGAAAACACGTGTTCAAAATAGAGGGCTCAAAATTAGATTAAAAATAGCAAAAAATCGTCTCTCTATGACTTACAGCTCCCAAGGTACGGCTCCAAACTCTTGACCGATATCTGGAGGACACTGGCTACTGTTTGGTACCAAAATGTTCACTATCCTCTTAGGTATTGATTAACATCAATATGGTTTCTGCATGACTTACGGTTTCCGTGATATAACTACCAAAATCGAACTTTTTTTTGGACAATACCTTGGGAACGGTAAGTGACGCGAAAAGTTCAATCACTTATTTGAGACATTTTTTGATGCTCTATCAAATGGAGGGTTCAATATTGAAAAAAAAATGCAAATAACGGACGCACACGCAAAAAGAGACGTAGAAAAATCAATAATGAACTTTCTAAATTTCGTTGAAAATACTTACTATGGATAATGAATAATTGGTTATTTAGTCGTATGAAAGAGTAGGTTCTCCAAGTTTTGTAAGCTAACTTGTAACTAGCAAGATTAGATAATCAGCTCGTAACGTTAGAGAGAGAGAGAAAAAAACATTTTTTTAGTAAACTCAAATATGGAGGAGAAAATAAGAAAATAAAAACAAAAAACAGTAAAAAAAGATAAACCTTTGTTTTTTTCTATCTTGGTGATAAAAGGAGTTAAATGAGTCTTGTTTATTATCGAAAACTTTTATGCACTCCTCTGGATACGTTACGCGGAAATAAACACATCTATTGGTAAGCCATACCTGGACTCAAATCACTTCTACATAACAATTTTCCCATACTATGGACTAGTAAGAAGCTCACCTCCAACATAGAGCAGAAAATTACTCAACAACAAAAGGACAACATAAACCAAACTCCGTAAACCATTATTAACTGGAAGAAATTACATTTTAATGGAGATGTTACGAAGAAAACTACGAATAAAAAAAAAAAAACACATGAGAGAAAAATCATGGCTAAAACCTGCACTGCGGTTCTTTATGTATATATACTTTTAGAAAATTTCCTTTAAACGTGAAGACTATAAGAATCTCCACTGTCGTGATAAATTCTTCCTTCCGAAAGGGCCAGCCTTTTTAGCAATTAATGTAGCAAACATGTTTATTCATTAAAATACCTCCAGCGATGCAAACTGTTCCGTTTAACAAACCAAAATAAATATTTGAGTAGCGGCTCACCACAATGTAAGTATATATATATATATATATATATATATATATATATATATATATATATATATATATATATGTGTGTGTGTGTGTGTGTGTGTGTGTGTGTGTAGATGCATGTGGATCGAATATTTCATTTCATGTATTGAGATTAATTCAAAATATGCATAACATTTCATTGTTAAGTATAGACAAAATATGCAATGTGCTCTGAAAATATTTTAATGACCATAGGAATAGTCTTCTTCTTTGTTTTTTCTGTGTTGTGCTAGACAGTTTTGTAAACTTAAGACATGAGAATACATGATGTTAAGGAAATGCTAGAATAAATTACTTCAAAGCCGATTCTTTAAACCGGGCTTTATCATCCTGTTTAATATTTTTACCCTCTTTTCAGTATATTCTCTTGCAAGTGACCGCTATAAGTAGCATCACATTTCAATTAAGCTTTTTCTTTATATTATTATTATTATTATCAGTGATAATCGCTTGTGAAACTTAGTGAAATCACAGCAGACTCAGGTTTCGCGTTAAACTTTATTTTCAATTGTATGCCAGTAAGTAAGCAGTTCTTGTTGTATTTGCAATTTTCGTGTTTCAATAGGTAGTTTTTCATGTTTCATTCCTCCTTAAGTCTAATAATTCTAGACTGCGTTTGAGAAACAGTATTAGTCGAAAAACACAGGTTTTCAAGTGATATATATATATATATATATATATATATATATATATATATATATATATATATATATATATATTTAACCAAGCATAAGCATGAATCACTTATACTAGCAGTACTAAGACTCGATTATTCAACTCACGTTGAAAATTGTCTTATACCAAGTTAACCGGGTGGAGCATCACACATAGATCTCCAATGGTGACTTATCTCAGTGTGGCCAATTTCTGACTTATAGTGTTTCTCCTGCGCATTCGAAAAGGTGGGCAAAAATAAGATTGCCCTACGAAACATTTGCCCGTACTACCAACCGTTTTCCGGGTACCATTTAAAAAAAATGAAAGTACACGAAATAGATATACGGAGTTTACTAATTAAGATAATGTAAGCACTGTCACAGTTTCGGGAAGTGCAAGACACATGCTTTCCAATGATATGCCACATGGTGACTCAGGGTCTTAAAAAATGAAGAAACTGCGTAACCCAAAAAAGTGTCCAAAGTAAGGTCAGAACGAGAAAATTTCAAATGGAAAAGGGGGTCGAGTAATACCTTGTTGCAAAAATCTCAGCAAATGTTAAAATAATTCGAACACGATTTTGGAATCCACTAACCACTTTTGACATGGCGACCATAGCAATATCGAAACCCTGAATTTCTGTTTCGTCATGAAGAAATAATGTAACTTGGACCGTCCTTCACACTTTTTCCAAGCTTAGGACTGGCAACGATTTCCACTCACAACAAGGAATTCTTTGGCGTGTTTAACGGCTGCTACGCCAACTGAAAATGTCCTTCATTGTACAGATAATGATTGCCACAACGTTGCTTGACAAAAGAAAGTACGTTAGTCTTAAGTGAAATAAAAAGAAAAACTAAACACAATGAGAAACGAATGATGAACGAAAACGAAAAGAATAGGTAAACGGCTTCGATGCACATTTACCAACTTACAGTAGATATTCGAAATGCCTGCCTTGTGCCTCAATGCATTTCTGCACATGGTAACTGAAATGATTATCTGATTCTGAAATTTCCTCCTGACTAATCTGCTTGCATGCAGCAACTATGCGCTCTGTCATGTTGTCCCTTGTTGTGGGGCGATGTTGATAAACGATTTCTTTAAGACGTCTCCATAGATAATAATCTAAATATGTTAAGTCTGGTGACCTAGGAGGCCAGGGCCCAGGTCCACCCTACCTACCCAGCGACCACGAAACATTGCCTTCACCTGATTCCTCGCTGTCAGTTCAAAATGTGCTGGACAACCATCTTGCTGTAGCCACATGTGTGTTCTGATGTGTAAGGGACGTCTTCGAGAAGAATGGGCAATTGTTCTTGCAAAAATGTACGGTAAACAGCTTCCGTAAGATGTCAAATTATTCTTCCGCCGATGATTCCACACCACACATTCACACACTATCTCCTTTGGTGATCAACCTCTTGCACCCACTGTGAGTTTACGGCTGCCCAATAATCCATGTTGTGACGATTTACCTGACCATAACTTTTAAATTTAGCCTCATCCGACCACAATAATATTTCTTCAAAGAATCGAGCATTTGCATGCACTTGAGCTTGAGACCACATGCAAAAGTCGAGCCTGCTTTGAAAATCATTGCCATGTAGGTCTTGATGCAAGGACATACGGTATGGATGAAATGTGTTAGCCTTCAAAATCCTTGACACCGTAGTTGCGCTGACATCAGAATCGCGAGCAACTTGCCTGATATTCGTGTGAGGGTTAACATGGAAGGCTGCAAGCACATCAGCAGACCTATTATCTCGAAAAGGCCGAAGTATGCGTTCATTCCTGTGACTACTAGAAAGTTGAACATTTCCACTTCTCCGTAGACGTTCGGCAAGGTTGCGAAACACATGTCTTGAACGACGTTCCCGATCGGGATGCCCAGCAGCATACACACGAGCAGCAGCGGAACTATTTCTTTGGCACTCACCCAACACCATGAGCATATCAAATGCTTCTTCGTTTGTGAAAGGTATTTCAACTTACATGCCACGATTTGCCAATGCGAAGTAATTGACAGAAATTCACACGACCACGAGGAATGTACACTAATAAATCCAGACTTTTCACATAATCTCTTCGACGACGCAACGTCTTGCAACAGACAACGATGAATGAGACCAAGATTGGAGTGGCGTATTCATGTTATCAGTGGAAGCATATTAGAACTGGCAGAAGAGCTAGACACACCTTCACCTGTGCGACATATCTTGCGTTCAACCAGACGGTGTGAAAAGCTTACGGGCAGTCAAATAGAACTTGCTTCTTTGTGGTACTATTACGTGCCCTCCTTTTTTTTTGGTCAAGTGGGCAACTTCACTAGTATTTCTATTTCTTCATGACGAACCAGAAATTCTGGGTATCAACATTGTTATGGTCGCCATGTTGAAAGTGGTTAGTGGATTCTAAAATCGCGTTCGAATTCTTTTGACATTTGAAGAGACCTTTCCAACGAGGTATTACTCGACTTTCCTTTCCATTTGAAATTTTCTAGATCTGACCTTACTTTGGACCTCCTTTCTTTGGGTCACGTAGTTTCTTCTTTTTTTTAGACCCTGAGTCACCATGTGGCATATCATTGGAAAACGCGTGTCTTGCACTTCCCGAAACAGTGACGGTGCTTACATTATCTTAATTAGTAAACTCCGTATATACTGTATTTCACGCACCTCCACTTTTTGAAAAAAAAAAAAAAAAAAAAACTTGGTACACGGAAAACGGTAGGTAGTACGTACAAACGCAAATCTTATAGTCTGGGTTGCTCTGATAGTGTCTGGGTTGCTCTGGAACGCCCTGTAAATATATAGTATATATACCGGGTGCACCATTTATAATGTCCCACCTTTATAACAGAGGAACCAAGAGAGAGACAAGAGAGTAACTTTGCACAAAGCAACTACAGGAAAGGGGACATCTATCCATGTATTGGGTAACATCACTAGGTGAACAGTGTTGCCAACTTAATATAAAGTTATGATTTTTTAAATGGAATGACCTAAATTTAATACCATAATTCGAATCAGCAATGAAAACAAAGACGAAAGACATGACACTCGCAGATCAGTGTTGCATACTTTTTGAGAAATATTGTAAAATATATGTCAAATTTAAACGCCTTTAACACACACAAGGAATGAAGTAGTAACTATTTGTGCACATTAAATGAAATACTGGGAAGAACTCTTTAAAAAGACTTCAAGTTTAGAAGGATCAGTAAACAGTGTTGTCACAACAGAAGAGAGAAAAAATGCATAGAGGAAATCAGTATGTCATAAGGAGCATTGTCACGTTTATTTGAGATCGATAAGTCAAGTACTTACCAAGATATTCGGTACTCTGTAAAAGCTGAGAATTTTGTGCTGTACAAGATGATAACACTGTTTCAAAATTCCTTTTTTTTTTCTCTGCGTTGGAGAAATATTAAAGTACTAATCTCTGACACAAGTAATATTCTGTGGCATGCTGAATGAAAGCAAACTATTTAAAATAAAGAAACATAATATTTTTTTCTGTTTCGTGAATTTTATAATGTATGTTACAAATAATTGTTTCTTGATCATCAAAACATATATTTCTTTAATTTCTTTCTCCTGAATATAAGTTGGAAAAGACAATAAAACGTAGATATTAGTAGTTGTAAAATTTGAATTGAAAATGCATAGGCTAAGTTCTGTTAAATGTTAGGAAATTTTTTCAGATCATCCAATATTTATACGTCCTGACCAATTTTAGGGGACCATACACAACTTATTTTGTATTTCATTCACCACGAAATTAACTACAAATGATGTATAAATTGTTTTTAAGAAGCGAGTTGCATTTATGGATTCATAGGTGCCGATTCCCTTATGAGGACCCAAACGTTATGAGTAAAAGTACAGTACGTAGAAATATGCCATAAAAGCTATAGTAGAACAAACACTAAACAACCCCTGTTAGATGTCCATTAAAAACAGGAAATGTATCTGATCGGAAACGGAGAACCTGGTGAGTCCATGAACGGTTGGATCCGTAGTGAGTTGATGAGTAAACGAGTAGAGTGTAAAAAAAAAAAAAAAAAAAAAACTCTGCTGGATGGCCACAAAAAACAAGGAAGTATTTAACCAAGTCAGGGCAGGGCCAAAGTAGTGGAAACTCAAGGTGTCTATTGGGACGAGGCGCGTTAGCAAAGGTGGGTATGCTTGTAAACGAAATAGTGTAAACATACTGTGTAAAGAATATTCCATAGTTGTTCTGCAAATTATACGCGACTTCGTATTCCTTAGCGCAGCTTAAATTTCTGTATAACATCTCACGTTTATGCCATTTAGGCTAAGGGAGACAATGATTAAGGCAAGTGACTGATGATATAATTATTAATGGGATGAGAATGTGAGGGAAAGCGAGAGTACCCGACAACCCCATGGATACAATGTTATCCACCGCAAACTTACTGGATCGGAAATCGTATCAGGGACGCCACGCATCAGAGGTAAGTGCTCTACCACTGACCAACCGTGCCCTCGCAGTTTAACTTTAAGAAGGCTTAACCACAGAATTTTCCTATTATAATTCAATCAAAATCTATTGTTTTTGTACAATGGTTCACAATAATTGAATACAGATATATGATATACAGCAAAATATGTCTGAAAAGCGATTATTCTCTGAAAAATGCGTACAAACCTCTGCATGGTGGTCACTAGAAACTATCGTTTTATCTATTTGAACTGAACGAAGTTGGAAACTCACACGGCCTTTTGTTCGTATGCAGGAAGCATTTCAGCGACAGTGTATATGCGCGTAAAGAAGACAAGGGAGAGAGACAAGCACCATCCTGTGCTACGTGGTCATTATGATGTAACATAATTTGGAGTTCAGGATAAGCAAACGTGGAACTGTGTCCGTAGAAAACAACCACGTCACCACGTGAAAGTAAAACCGAAATGCTTATTTTCGCTTTTTTGTTGACGCAAAACGTTACAAAATGAGAGGGTCCAGGTATAAGTACGAGGGTCATTTCAAAAGTCTTTCACACAGCCTATGCACAACCGTGTGAGTCACTTTTAGGTGTGTTGTGGGTCAGAGTTTGGCCTTGACGATTGTTTCTGTTTTCTGGTTTGCTTAACTGTGTTGTGAGAAATTCAGTGGTGAACCTGACTGAGGTTGGGTTACACATGATGATAAGCGTTCCTATATCAACATTGAAACTCTATGTGGAAAGAATCCAACTGAAATTTACAATGTTTTGCGGGAGGTTTCTCGAAATAGTGTAGTGGATCATAGCACTGTATTTCGATGCGCAGCTCGTTTCCGTGAATTTCGTGTAATCATTGCGGACACCCCAAGATGTGAAAGACCATCAACTGCAACAGACTACTCTCCTAAGATTATTGTGAATGACATTTTGAGAGAGGATCGACGAAAACATGTAAGAAAATTGCATATGAGAACAACATATCTGTCACTTCACTTTACAGAATTATTACTGAAAAGCTGAAAATGAAGACGAGATGGGTTCCGCATTATCTTAGTAAAGAGCAAAAAGCATGTTGCAAAAGAGACGCAGAAAAATTGCTTCAACATTATCAAGCAGAAAGAGATCAGTTTTTCCAAACGACTGTTGCAATTGACGAAACCTGGATACGAGAGTTTGAACCAGAACTGAAGTTTCAGTCGTCACATTAAAACAGTTCAGATTATTCACGCCCGAAGAAATTCTGCTAGCAACAATCAAACGTTTAACTCACGATGATCTTCGCGTATGATACGAATGGAGAGATGGCTACAATAGAATGTCACAGAGGACATCTATACCAGGCGTATATTACAAGCTGTTTCTGCAAAATGTTTTGCGCCCGAAAATTATTGAAAGAAATCCCGACATGCTTGCAGCTGGTGTCCTCATTCTAAAGGATAATGCAAGACTGCATACTACTCTACAAGTAAGGGTGACACTTAACAAGTATGGATGGGAAATACTTTCCTTCCCAATATAGTCCTGATTTGAGCCAACCAGACTTTGAATTGTTTCCCAAATTAAAAGAATCATTCTGTGGAAAACGTTTTGATTCGATTGACGCAGCTTTCAGTGAGGTGACCCGGGTGATCAGACACCTCAACAATGAAGGTACCCTATCCAGAATACAGAATTTGCCCAATGTTGGAAAGCTTTCATAAACAAGTATGGAGATTGTATTGAACACCTGTAAAGGTATTTTGTACAATAAATTATTAGCTTGCATAACATCCTTCAGTGTGCAGAACTTTCGAAATGGCTGTCGTACAATATATTGCCAAAAATTTTCCGAACAGTTGTATGACATAATGTTGTACGTAGCGGTACATCTAAATACTAATTGCAAACATTAGAACCTAATGGTACCATAACAAATAAGTCTATGTGCCACGCTAAATAACAGTATATGAATCTAATTTCGTAATAATGTTCGCAAAATTTGCGAATCGCAAACGAACGCAGAAACAATGCAATAAATTATTATAATTGCATACTGATAATCGAAAGAAAAGCCATATTTTACATTTCGTTAACACAATCCACTGCAGAATGAAGCCGTATAAAACATTTTAAGACATTCAGTAATTACGACCTAGCAATTATGTATGTAAGAGAAAACTTGAACCAATGATTTTTGTGAAATTAATGCACAATTCACAAATTTTTACGTTTGCTGCAGTATCATAGAAGGAGTTTACTAAATATATACTAAACTAAGCTAACCAAAGCCAATCTCCGTATATTAACTCATATTTTATGTTCAAGGACAAAAAGAAAGAAAAAAAACACACCTAAATAAAATTTGAGTGAACCCCAACAGCACTATAGTAGTAGGCCCCCGCGTATATTGAGCCGAGTCAGCAAAAATTTTTGTGACGTCATAGGTCAAAGGTCAATGACCTTGGCCCGGGGTCAATGACCTAGGGGTACCTAGGACCACCCCCTCTAAATTTTGGCAGGGGTACCTTGGCCCACCCCCTAAATTTTGGCAGGGGTACATAGGACCACCCCCCTTAAATTTCGGAAATTGCCAAATCTAAAAATTTGGTATGGTAGCCTAGGACCATAGTATGTACCTCTATCAGTATTGGGGGTCTATGTCGTTCCCTTTTATGGGTAAAAAATTGCCAAAAATTCAAATTTCGGGGGTTTTTGACCTAATTTATCCCCTTGGATGAGGTATTATTACCTTATATAGTTATATGGGCGTATACAGGGGTTCATTACCTTTCATAAGACATGGGTACATTAATGCACCCCTTGAAAAATTTGGGAGGGGTACCTTGGCCCACCCCTTAAATTTTGGAAATTGCCCAATTTAAACATTGGGTATTTTAGTACAGGACCCTAATATGTATCATGATAAATTTGGGTGGTCCACCTCGTTCCCTTCTAGGGGTACAAAATTGCCAAAATATAAACGTAAGCAATACGTAGTACCACGTGTTTGGTTTTTGGTCGATTTTATCCCCTTTGATGACGTGTTATTATCCTATATAGTTATATGGTCATGTATAGGGGTCCATTACCTTTCATAAGATATGGGTATATTTGTGCACTCCTTTAAAAATTTGGGAGGGGTACTTTGGCCCACCCCTTAAATTTTAGAAATTGACCATTTTACATATTTGGTATAATAGTATAGGACCCTAATATATATATATATATATATATATATATATATATATATATATATATATATATATATATATATTACTATAAATTTGGGTGGTCCACCTCGTTCCCTTTCATGGGTACGAAATTGCCAAATTGTTAGTACAACCACGTGTTTCGTTTTTGACCTAATTTATTCCCTTGGATGAGGTCCTATTACCTTATATGGTTATATGGTCATGTATAGGGGTCTATTACCTTTCATAAGACATGGGTATATTGATGCACCCCTTTAAATTTTTGGGAGGGGTACCTTGGCCCACCCCTTTAATTTTGGAAATTACCCATTTAATATATTTGGTATTATAGTATAGGACCCTAATAGAGATTACTATAAATTTGGTTGGTCCACCTCGTTCCCTTCTAGGGGTACAAAATTGCCAAAATATAAACGTAAGCAATACGTTATACCACGTGTTTGGTTTTTGGTTGATTTTATTCTCTTTGATGAGGTGTTATTACCTTATATGTTCACATGAGCGTATACAGGAGTCTATTACCTTTCATAAGACATGGGTATATTGATGCACCCCTTTAAATTTTTGGGAGGGGTACCTTGGCCCAACCCTTTAATTTTGGAAATTGCTTAATTTCATCATGTGGTGTCATAGTACTGGATCCTAATATGTATCATGATAAATTTGGATGGTCCACCTCGTTCCCTTTTAGGGGTACAAAATTGTCAAAATATAAACGTAAGCAATACGTTATACCACGTGTTTGATTTTTGACCTAATTTATCTCCTTGATGAGGTCCTATTACATCATATAGTTATATGGTCATGTATAGGGGTCCATTCCCTATCATAAGACATAGGTACATTTGTGCACCCCCGGGAGGGGTACAATGGCCCACCTCTTTAATTTGGAAATTGCTCAATTAAACATTTGGTATTACAGTATAGGACCCTAATATGGATCACTATAAATTTGGGTGGTCCACCTCGTTCCCTTTTAGGTGTACAAAATTGACAAAATATAAACGTAAGCATTACGTTGTACCACGTGTTTGGTTTTGACCTAATTTATTTCTTTGGATGAGGTCCTATTACCTTATATGGTTATATGGTAATGTATAGGTGTTCATTCCCTATCATAAGACATAGGTACATTGATGCACCCCGGGAGGGGATTCGGTATCATAGTACAGGCCTCAACATGTATCATGATAAATTTGGGTGGTCCATCTTGTTCCCTTTCATGGGTAAAAATTGCTAAAATATAAACATAAGCAATATGTTGTACCATGTGTTTGGTTTTTGGCCCAATTTCTTCCCTTTGATGAGGTTCTATTACCTTATATGGTTATATGGTCATGTATATAGGTTCATTTCCTATCATAAGATATGGGTACGTTGATGCATCTTTTAAAAATTTGGGAGGGGTATCTTGGCACATCCACTCGGTTTTAGAAATTGTTTAATATAAGCATTTGATATTATAGTACAGGTCTTCAATATGTACCACTATAAATTTGGATGGTCCACATCGTTCCCTTTTCATAGGTAAAGAACTACCAAAAATCAAATTTCGGAGGTTATTGACCCCTATTTAGCACGTTATATGGTTTATTACCTTTATATGTTTATGTTCCCTTTTAAATTTGGGAATTATCGAATAACAAAATTCGGTAAACGTTTTCTAGGACCCGTTGGTATTCCTCTTATGGCCAAATATTCAAAATTTAAAGGTTATTGACCGGCTTTATTATTGAATAAGTACAGGATTTATTACTTTTTTCATAAGACACAGGTGTATTTGTGTACCAATCTTAAATTTTGGGAGGGGGTACATTTCTTATTGTCATATCAATAATTGGTAAATGTTCTTTGGGTAAATCATTGTGATCACGTGATCAGTTATTGACCTATGATGGGATTAGGAGTCCAGGACATTGGTACATTGAAACTATGTAGGATAATTTGAGAATGCGTCATTGGTATTGATTATTACAGCCAAATATAAACGTAAGCAAGACGTTGTACCACGTGATTGACCTTGATGAGGTAGTGTACAGGGATACATAGCTAACCTTATTGAAACTTATGACTCATAGTCTTAAGGGAATACATGCTACAACACTGGCAAAGTTATTGTTGATGCAATTTGATTGGCTGATCACTATCTTTCGTGCAATCTGATTGGTTGATCACTATCTTTCGTGCAATCTGTTTGGTTGATGAGTTTTAAATCTTTGCTGTATTCAGTTTTTAAGTTTTGTTTTACATTTAAAAATCTTGATTTTGTTCAACATTTTGCACTCAATGATAAATATGATCAAAACCGTTTATTTGTTAATCGAATAGTTAAAAACCGGATAAAGTTTGACGGTTAACCGTGAAACGTAAAAATTTTTTAGTTTGAAATTTTTTTTTGCTTGAAACATTTTGTTTGAAAATTCTTGCTTTCAAACTTTTTGTTTGAATTTTTTGTTTGAGAATTTTGTTTGAAATTTTTTTGACTTTTGTTTCAAAATTTTTTTTGTTTAAAATTTTTTTGTTTGAAATTTTTTCTCGTTTCAAAATTTTGTTTAAAATTTTTGTTTGAAATTTTTTCGTTTCCAAATTTTTTGTTTGAAAAAATTTTTGTTTGAAATTTTTTTTTCAAAATTTTGTTTGAAATTTTTTTCGCTTCAAAATTTTGTTTGAATTTTTTCGTTTGAAATTTTTTGTTTAAAAATTTTTCGTTTGAAATTTTTTCGTTTCAAAATTTTGTTTGAAATTTTTCGTTTCAAAATTTTGTTTGGAAAATTTTGTTTGAATTTTTTTCGTTTGAATTTTTTTTTCGTTTCAAAATTTTGTTTCAAAGATTTTTGTTTGAAATTTTTGTTTCAAAGTTTGAGTTGACATTTTTAAAAGTTTGTGCACCTATTAGTAAAGAACCGGAACTGTTTAGAACAAAAACCTTTGACAACATTGTGGTGCAATAGTACACGTCAGAACCTGGGGTTGTACTTGAAATGAAAAAACACAATTCATTGAAATGGATCATTTTATTACACTCCACATACATCCATACCAGATAGTGGTTCTGGATATTGTCGATACAATGTATTTTGAACTTCTTGCACTAGTTTGTCTTTAGCATATAATTTTAATTCCAGTTGAAGTCTTTTAAGGTCTAATGCAATATCAATTGGTGGAAACTCAATGTCCATTTGATCACAAATAAACTGTTTATCAATACATGTATGCACCCACGAACGATGTTGACAACCATCACAATATCTAGATACATGTTGTACAATATGCATAACACATTTTTCAAAATAGTACTTTTTCAGGAATATACTTGTTTTGTTGCACATTTCCACTGCATGTTTCACACACTGAAATACGCTGATAAATTTGTTCCATTCAGTTTGTGTTAGATACACCATGTTACGAGGGACATGGAATGTACTCTTTTTACGTAACAGCACCATCTTCTCTTCGAGGACTGTACGCAGCACCACTTCATGATTTGAGCCTAATGATTTGACTATGGTCACATTTAGCTCATCATGAAAATAATCGTTCATTTGGTCGATTCGTGAACATAATATTTGCCATTCTTCACAGGTCAGTTGTACACCAAATTGTTCTGCTTTGCCCAATCGAATCACAGGTTCAAATGTTCTAGCACTGATACCAATCATCACATGTTTTGTTTGAAATATATTGATTGGATAATAGCTTGCGAAGATGAACTCTTTATCGTTAGAAGTACACATCTTTCCTCCTGAAAAGCACTTGCTCAAATGATTTCGTGGGATGACACTGTATTTGCTGGTTTATAGTTATTGCTGACGTCATTGGTAAGGAATGTGCTGATTCATGATTTCATCACAGTTGCTGACGTCATGCCGACCAACCACATTCATACAACTACAGCTGACGTCATTGGAAAGAAATGTGCTGATTCATGATTTCATCACAATTGCTGACGAATCTGGCTATGTACTAAATTCAAGTTGATGACTTCGACCCAAGAATCCTTTGTAACATAAAGATACAGATCCAGTATTTAAGAAACGCAGCAGTTCTTCTTGTTTTGATGCCTCCATGGGTAAATATCTTGCTGGTAAAATTATATTCTTATCATTTTCAAGCTTCACTACGATTCTTACTCCAAACTTTGTAGGGATCATTTGGCTAGCTAAGATTCTATAAGGTACATTCTGTTGTAAATCAGTAATCTTGGTAAATGATTTCATCACATCACGTGTGTTTAGAAACTGCAGACAAGTAGCCATGATGACGTTATCATGAATACTAACTCGAACGATACTTATATATGATGCAAAACTGATGACGTTGCATTATCATGTTCTGACGTGCACCACAATGTTGCCAGATGTTTTTGTTCTAAACAGTTCCGGCTAGTGCATACCTGTATTGATAAACAGTTTATTTGTGATCAAATGGACATTGAGTTTCCACCAATTGATATTGCATTAGACCTTAAAAGACTTCAACTGGAATTAAAATTATATGCTAAAGACAAACTAGTGCAAGAAGTTCAAAATACATTGTATCGACAATATCCAGAACCACTATCTGGTATGGATGTATGTGGAGTGTAATAAAATGATCCATTTCAATGAATTGTGTTTTTTCATTTCAAGTACAACCCCAGGTTCTGACGTGTACTATTGCACCACAATGTTGTCAAAGGTTTTTGTTCTAAACAGTTCCGGTTCTTTACTAATAGGTGCACAAACTTTTAAAAATGTCAACTCAAACTTTGAAACAAAAATTTCAAACAAAAATTTTTGAAACAAAATTTTGAAACGAAAAAAAATTCAAACGAAAAAAATTCAAACAAAATTTTCCAAACAAAATTTTGAAACGAAAAATTTCAAACAAAATTTTGAAACGAAAAAATTTCAAACGAAAAATTTTTAAACAAAAAATTTCAAACGAAAAAATTCAAACAAAATTTTGAAGCGAAAAAAATTTCAAACAAAATTTTGAAACAAAAAAATTTCAAAAAAATTTTTTCAAACAAAAAATTTGGAAACGAAAAAATTTCAAACAAAAATTTTAAACAAAATTTTGAAACGAGAAAAAATTTCAAACAAAAAAATTTTAAACAAAAAAAAATTTTGAAACAAAAGTTGTCAAAAAAATTTCAAACAAAATTCTCAAACAAAAAATTCAAACAAAAAATTTGAAAGCAAGAATTTTCAAACAAAATGTTTCAAGCAAAAAAAAATTTCAAACTAAAAAATTTTTACGTTTCACGGTTAACCGTCAAACTTTATCCGGTTTTTAACTATTCGATTAACAAATAAACGGTTTTGATCATATTTATCATTGAGTGCAAAATGTTGAACAAAATCAAGATTTTTAAATGTAAAACAAAACTTAAAAACTGAATACAGCAAAGATTTAAAACTCATCAACCAAACAGATTGCACGAAAGATAGTGATCAACCAATCAGATTGCACGAAAGATAGTGATCAGCCAATCAAATTGCATCAACAATAACTTTGCCAGTGTTGTAGCATGTATTCCCTTAAGACTATGAGTCATAAGTTTCAATAAGGTTAGCTATGTATCCCTGTACACTACCTCATCAAGGTCAATCACGTGGTACAACGTCTTGCTTACGTTTATATTTGGCTGTAATAATCAATACCAATGACGCATTCTCAAATTATCCTACATAGTTTCAATGTACCAATGTCCTGGACTCCTAATCCCATCATAGGTCAATAACTGATCACGTGATCACAATGATTTACCCAAAGAACATTTACCAATTATTGATATGACAATAAGAAATGTACCCCCTCCCAAAATTTAAGATTGGTACACAAATACACCTGTGTCTTATGAAAAAAGTAATAAATCCTGTACTTATTCAATAATAAAGCCGGTCAATAACCTTTAAATTTTGAATATTTGGCCATAAGAGGAATACCAACGGGTCCTAGAAAACGTTTACCGAATTTTGTTATTCGATAATTCCCAAATTTAAAAGGGAACATAAACATATAAAGGTAATAAACCATATAACGTGCTAAATAGGGGTCAATAACCTCCGAAATTTGATTTTTGGTAGTTCTTTACCTATGAAAAGGGAACGATGTGGACCATCCAAATTTATAGTGGTACATATTGAAGACCTGTACTATAATATCAAATGCTTATATTAAACAATTTCTAAAACCGAGTGGATGTGCCAAGATACCCCTCCCAAATTTTTAAAAGATGCATCAACGTACCCATATCTTATGATAGGAAATGAACCTATATACATGACCATATAACCATATAAGGTAATAGAACCTCATCAAAGGGAAGAAATTGGGCCAAAAACCAAACACATGGTACAACATATTGCTTATGTTTATATTTTAGCAATTTTTACCCATGAAAGGGAACAAGATGGACCACCCAAATTTATCATGATACATGTTGAGGCCTGTACTATGATACCGAATCCCCTCCCGGGGTGCATCAATGTACCTATGTCTTATGATAGGGAATGAACACCTATACATTACCATATAACCATATAAGGTAATAGGACCTCATCCAAAGAAATAAATTAGGTCAAAACCAAACACGTGGTACAACGTAATGCTTACGTTTATATTTTGTCAATTTTGTACACCTAAAAGGGAACGAGGTGGACCACCCAAATTTATAGTGATCTATATTAGGGTCCTATACTGTAATACCAAATGTTTAATTGAGCAATTTCCAAATTAAAGAGGTGGGCCATTGTACCCCTCCCGGGGGTGCACAAATGTACCTATGTCTTATGATAGGGAATGGACCCCTATACATGACCATATAACTATATGATGTAATAGGACCTCATCAAGGAGATAAATTAGGTCAAAAATCAAACACGTGGTATAACGTATTGCTTACGTTTATATTTTGACAATTTTGTACCCCTAAAAGGGAACGAGGTGGACCATCCAAATTTATCATGATACATATTAGGATCCAGTACTATGACACCACATGATGAAATTAAGCAATTTCCAAAATTAAAGGGTTGGGCCAAGGTACCCCTCCCAAAAATTTAAAGGGGTGCATCAATATACCCATGTCTTATGAAAGGTAATAGACTCCTGTATACGCTCATGTGAACATATAAGGTAATAACACCTCATCAAAGAGAATAAAATCAACCAAAAACCAAACACGTGGTATAACGTATTGCTTACGTTTATATTTTGGCAATTTTGTACCCCTAGAAGGGAACGAGGTGGACCAACCAAATTTATAGTAATCTCTATTAGGGTCCTATACTATAATACCAAATATATTAAATGAGTAATTTCCAAAATTAAAGGGGTGGGCCAAGGTACCCCTCCCAAAAATTTAAAGGGGTGCATCAATATACCCATGTCTTATGAAAGGTAATAGACCCCTATACATGACCATATAACCATATAAGGTAATAGGACCTCATCCAAGGGAATAAATTAGGTCAAAAACGAAACACGTGGTTGTACTAACAATTTGGCAATTTCGTACCCATGAAAGGGAACGAGGTGGACCACCCAAATTTATAGTAATATATATATATATATATATATATATATATATATATATATATATATTAGGGTCCTATACTATTATACCAAATATGTAAAATGGTCAATTTCTAAAATTTAAGGGGTGGGCCAAAGTACCCCTCCCAAATTTTTAAAGGAGTGCACAAATATACCCATATCTTATGAAAGGTAATGGACCCCTATACATGACCATATAACTATATAGGATAATAACACGTCATCAAAGGGGATAAAATCGACCAAAAACCAAACACGTGGTACTACGTATTGCTTACGTTTATATTTTGGCAATTTTGTACCCCTAGAAGGGAACGAGGTGGACCACCCAAATTTATCATGATACATATTAGGGTCCTGTACTAAAATACCCAATGTTTAAATTGGGCAATTTCCAAAATTTAAGGGGTGGGCCAAGGTACCCCTCCCAAATTTTTTCAAGGGGTGCATTAATGTACCCATGTCTTATGAAAGGTAATGAACCCCTGTATACGCCCATATAACTATATAAGGTAATAATACCTCATCCAAGGGGATAAATTAGGTCAAAAACCCCCGAAATTTGAATTTTTGGCAATTTTTTACCCATAAAAGGGAACGACATAGACCCCCAATACTGATAGAGGTACATACTATGGTCCTAGGCTACCATACCAAATTTTTAGATTTGGCAATTTCCGAAATTTAAGGGGGGTGGTCCTATGTACCCCTGCCAAAATTTAGGGGGTGGGCCAAGGTACCCCTGCCAAAATTTAGAGGGGGTGGTCCTAGGTACCCCTAGGTCATTGACCCCGGGCCAAGGTCATTGACCTTTGACCTATGACGTCACAAAAATTTTTGCTGACTCGGCTCAATATACGCGGGGGCCTACTACTACTATATTACAAACATATCACGCATTGTTCTGCGTGAGCCAGTGTATAGTACATTACGTCAGTCTTACTACTTGCTAGTACTTGCATTTTGGTCAATTTATTTACCTTTGAATTTATAGTAAATATGGTGCTTTTTTTTACTTTTGGCGCACCAAATTTTGAAAGATTCACAGGTAAAATTCCGTACTTTGCACGAAAAGTCATAAAGAACAATTTTCTGCAAGCGATAGAGTTAAATACAAAGTAATGCACCTATATTTTATGTTTACAAGTGTAGATAAGTATACAAGTTTACAAGTATAGTTCGCGTCCCTCGAATTGGCGTGTGGCTTAAGCCAACAAGTTACTATACCTTCAGGGAGGAACCTATTCATTCATAATTGTCCACAAACACGAACAAAATTAATTATGAATTATTTGATTCCTCCCTGAAGGTTTAGTAACAGTGCACTGTGAGTTAATTGGTTGATGCCACACGCCAATTAGGAGTAAAATTCTTACGAGTACTTTACTACTGATAAAATAAGTGAGTGCATATAAATGATGGTTGTATTAGAAACTATTTTCCACCGGTGCTGTATTTGTGCACAGTGTACAGAAGTTGTATTTTATGTTTACAAGTGGAACGCTACAAATATTAAACCGTGACAAGTATTATTGAAACTCATATCATTACCAAAATCCACTCATTTCACTATTCTTATTTTTGCATATAGCAACCTTCTCTGACGCACCTGCTCCCTTTAGGACGCACCCCCTCTCTAGAGATGGTGCCCTTAGGACGTGCCCTTCAGTTTCGCCCTGCCGTGGCTCGGTTAGATAGCACTCGTGTTTTTCAGTGGCCTACTAGCACAGATTGTTTCTTGTTTTTTGCATTGCAGTTTTTATGCATACATCCGGACGCCGTATTTACGCGCAAATCCTAGAAGAATTTCAATTTTTCAACAATTGATTATGATGGTCCCCTTGAAATTTAACTATTACATTTGACATGTTTCCATGCCGGCCAGCGCAAATCGTTTAGTAAACTATAAGAAGGAATTTGCGAAAGAATTGTAATTTTTGAACAATTATTTCTAGTTGTGTGGCAAAAGTAAAGCTGCACGAGAAATATTCCTAAAAATGTACTTAAAACATTATGTCGAGCTTCACATGAAAGGCAGTAGCGCGTTTCAAACTTATTCGATGATTTGTAACTATACATTCAATAAATGAGCTGACAAATACAAAACGAAAAATGAAATGAAATCTTTCAGTTTTACGTCCCACGGTTATGCCGGTTAGGATAAATGAGACGGTGATGATGAATAATGAATGAAATGGTGGAATGAAGAAAGTGGGAGGAAACGGGAGAGCCCCGTGGAAACCCACGCACACGATGTTTGTCCACCACAAAGTCCACTTGGCGGGGGCTGGGATCGAACCCGCAACCCCAAGCACCAGAGAGAACGCTCTACCACTGAGCGACCGCGGCCCCTAAATACAAAGTATAACGTGCAGTTTGAAAAGTTGGCGGCAAAGTAGAAATTTAAAAAAAAAAGACACGCATTTTATGGTACATATAATTAGGTATTTCCAGAAAACATGCCTATTTCATTGGTGCATATAGGCTACAACTCATACAGCTAACCTTTGTAGAGATTTATAATATGGTAGCAAAACAATAATAAATAAAAAAAAAAAAAACACTCAGTTAGGGTCAATGACTTTAAAATTTTAAGTTCCTAAGTGAGAGTTCATCTGTACAAAGTATACCACACAAAGAAATTTGTTTCGTGACCTGATGGGTAATCCCAAAGACTAGGGGAACTATTCTGATATGGATTACGCCAACGCAAAGCAATACTTAACATTTTGTTAATGATCATCGGCATAGAAGTTATAATGACTTCTTGCCTTTCTTGTATGAACAATGCTTCTAATCTTGAACATTGCTTCCGATTGATCCCCTTAGACGTGCAAACGAAGAAAGTGAGTAATTATCTTGGTTACATCACTTGACTACACCCAACAGGTACAATACAGCCAAAGAAATTGTGCTCGCAAATCATCCTTTGTATTGCTTTAATTGGAACACTCTTACTTATTTCATTCATTCGTGTTTAAAAAAGAAATAGTAACGAGTCGGTAATATTTACAGATAATATTGAATTGTTTTTATATTACTCCCCTAAAGTTGCACGAGAGTAAGTATTTTCACTGCACGAAATAGCTATTAGGTAGCTCTCGTAAACGTATTTCTACCATCTTGTTAAAATTTGAATTGGTATTACTAACTCAAGAACAATTTGTATCAACATTACGTTTAGTTAGTCCCTTCAAGAACTCAAATGGGTTTCATTTCATTTTATGTCCATTGATTAAGGTTTTATTTCATTTTAATCATTTCTTCACGATTTCTCAAACGCTGAGGGAAAAAAAAAGGAATTTTGAAACAGCGTTATCATCTTGTACAGCACAAAATTCTCAGCTTTTACAGAGTACCGAATATCTTGGTAAGTACTTGACTCATCGATCTCAAATAAACGTGACAATGCTCCTTATGACATACTGATTTCCTCTATGCATTTAAAACCATACCTTTTCCAAGGGACCTTTTCCAAGTTATTGCACTATTTCCAAACTCAATTTTTGTCTCTTCTGTTGTGGCAACACTGTTTAACTGATCCTTCTAAACTTGAAGTCTTTTTAAAGAGTTCTTCCCAGTATTTCATTTAATGTGCACAAATAGTTACTACTTCATTCCTTGTGTGTGTTAAAGACGTTTAAATTTGACATATGTTTTACAATATTTCTCAAAAAGTATGCAACACTGATCTGCGAGTGTCATGTCTCTCGTCTTTGTTTTCATTGCTGATTCGAATTATGGTATTAAATTTAGGTCATTCCATTTAAAAAATCATAACTTTATATTGGGTTGGCAACACTGTTCACCTAGTGATGTTACCCAATACATGGATAGATGTCCCCCTTCCTGTAGTTGCTTTGTGCAAAGTTTCGCTTCTCTCTCTCTCTTAGTTCCTCTGTTATAAAGGTGGGACATTATAAATGGTGCACCCGGTATATATACTAGCATCAATTACCCGCTTCGCTGGGTTAAATTAAGAAAAAAATAGAAATATGTTCCGTTAGTAAGTCACTTTTTACTATTACAAAAGCCCTTCTTGATATGGGCCATTTTCGATTATTTTAGCATGTTCCTTCTCCTCCCCATGTTGTGGGCCACGGCTCGGAAGTGTGTGTCATTGTTCATTTCAGCGACCCGGTAAAGTATGAATTCGACATTGATATTGATCATTCTCTCTCTCTCTCTACATACATATATATATATATATATATATATATATATATATATATATATATATATATATATATATATATATATATATAAAATTTGGATTTAAATGGCATCAGAAGTGTCACTGTTCATCTCAGCGACCTCAAAAACTATAGATTCGACAGTAATATCGTTCATTTTTGATCATTTGTAAATGTCTTTCCCCTCCTTTAAGTTGCATCGTCAAAGTGATATGACAAAAAACATCTCATGTTCGAACTTCATCTTGGTTGAAAATTTGATCGAGGTGGGTCCGTACCTCCTCCCCTAAGTTATATCGTCAAAGTGAATAGATAAATACAATCCCAGGCCCGAACGTCATCTATGTTGAAAATTTGATCGAGACCGGTCCGGTGGTTCAAGAGTGAAATCACATAGACAGTCACTTTCATTTTTATTTTTTACATATATATCTCCGCCTCCCCCTCCCCCTGCCCTACGTTGCACCGTCAAAGTTAAATGATAAAAATCAAGCCCAAGCGTCATCTATGCTAAAAATTTGATCGAGATCGGTTGGGTGGTTCAAGAGTTATTAAGTTTTATTTATTGTTATATATATGTCCCCTCCTCCCACCCCTAAGGTCTACCATCAAAGTGACATGATAAATACCATCCTAGGTCCGAACTTCATCCATATTGACATTTTGATTAAGATCGGTAGTGTGGTTAAAGCGTGAAGAAGTCACAAAGACGGTCACATTTATTTTTATTCTTTTTACATATATCTCCCCCTTCTCCTCCCCTAGGTTCCACCGCAAAAGTGAAATAACGTAAACGTCACAGGCCCGAACTTTATCTATGTTGAAAGTTTATCAAGATAGGTCTGGCGGTTCAAGAGTTATTAAGTTTTATTTATTTTTATAGATTTCTCTTCTCCCCTCCCTCTTCACCCTCCCCTAAATTCTACAGTTAAAGTGATATGACAAAAACCACCTTATATCTGAACCTCATCTATGTTGAAAATTTGGTTAAGATCGGTCGGGTGGTTTAAACGTGATGAAGTCACAAAGACAGTCGCTTTAATTATTATTTTTTTTTACATATATCTCCCCCTCCCTCTCCCCTTCGTTGCACTGTAAAAGTAAAATGAAGAAAACATCCCAGGCCCGAACTTTAGGCCTATCTATGTTGAAAGTTTGATCGAAATTCGTCCAGTGGTTCAAGAGTTATTAAGTTTTATTCATTTTCATATATTTACCCTCTTTCCCTCCCCCTCCCGTAAGATCTACTGTCAAAATAAAATGATAAGGTACCTCCCAGTTTTGAACTTCATATATGCTGAAAATTTGATTGAGATCGATCAAGTAGTTCAAAAGTAATTAATTCATGAACATAGTCACTTTTATTTTTATATTTATTAATTTTTATTTATCTCCCCTCCACCCCTTCCCTACGTTGCTTCGTCAAAGTGAAATGATAAAAATTATCCCAGTCCCTAGCCTCATATACATGGAAAATTTGATCAAGATCGGTCGGGTGGTTCAAGAGTTATTAAGTATTATTTATTTTTTCTATGTCCTCCTCCCCCCCCCCCCAAAGTTGTACTGTCAAAGTAAATAGCTAAAAACACTGCCAAGCCAGAAATGCATCTACGTCGAAAGTTTGATAGAGATCGGTCGGGTGGTTCAAGAGATTAAGAGTCACAAACATAGTCACTTTCAATTTTATAATACAGATATATACTAGATCACAACTATATTAATTTTATTCACTTCCTTTTGGGACCCCAATATATTCCTCTCGCGATCAAACTTTTAGGTTGTGAAACCGCCTTAAACTTAACAAAATAATATTAATTTAGTTTATTGCCAATAGTTGCTTTATATAGAAGACAACTAATTAGTTATGTGTTTGAGAAACTACGAAATATATGTCTTACACCGTCTTTTTGCTCTACCCAAATGTTACTTTCCTAAAAAGTTTTGGTTTATCTCCCGAATGAACAACATGTCTTGCTCATATATATTTCTTATATAAGTAAATATACTCAAAAAAGCTACCAGACCAGATCGTGAGTAAGCAAGCATTATAATTCCAATGTTTCCGGTTTGATACTTATGACAGCATGTTGAGTAGTTTGAGCGGTTTGGAATACTTCAGCAAATATTCTGAACAAAAGTTACTCTGGAACCTGGAAGCGTAAAGAAGGCTAACATTATAAGATTGGGGTGAAGTACATAACATTATGATATAATCACTAAATTGAAGGTCATAAAACCTAACTTTCTTCATTTCTCTTGAGAAAATGTGCTATTCATTTATATTTACAATGCTAAGCTTTCTCAAACCCATTCCATATCACTACCTTTCTTTATCACATTTTTTTTTTTTCAGCGACATCCATAATCGATTTCGTTGGAACTTCAACCCGAGTTAGACTGCACCAAATTGTTAGGAGCTCATTATTTTTAATGTATAAACTATGCAATTTTAGAGTAAGTTTAAGCCAGTTTTAGTTCTGGAGAGGGAACGTATAATCTGGAACTTTGCTACAAATTACTCTTAACTATTATTCATAACTGAATACCTTCAGATTCATAAGATACCATTTCTAAGTTCTGAATTAGGCTTAAACATCTGTAATAAATAAATAAATAAATACATAAACATCAACACATTCTTCACTCAAGATAGATTCATTACTATCTATTTCCACATTCCATATATGATTATCTGATTCTAATCGTTCTTCAACTAATTATCATATATCCATATTAACATAAGGGAGATAGAGATTCCACTACATGAGAGAACATATGAGATTCCATGAGTCCTAATTCGTCTCGATCTGAGTGTAATCCTCTATGATTTGTTTACACAGCATCTATCCTAACAACCAATATCCTAAATAGGATCATTGGCCAGTATGCCAGTATTCCGTAAGGTTGTGTGTCTTGTAGCCTCATTCCTAATAAATTTCAGATTTGTAATGAGCTTTTTTTAACTTGCTGCTTATCCCTTACATTTGTATATGTGTGTAAGCCTTACAGATTGTGTGTGAAAGTAAAATTATGAAGTGCATTTTCCCTCCTTTCCACCATTCTCCAGCATTCTATATAAGCTCTAGTGAGAGTTGCGGGAGCAAATATGTTTTACTTTGCCTCAGAGCTTTCTATATCTACATGTTTTCTCTATCTCTCTGTATAAATAAGAAGTCCTGAGTGACTGAGTGATTGATGAACGCCTAGGCGAAACTTCTTAAGCTAGAAACTAGAAATTTACACAAATCATAGAATATGTGATGTAAGGTTCCACTAAGGAAGAACTGACGTCGGGGAAAAGGGATGGGGTTACAATTGTTATAACTGAGTGACCGTGTCCCATAATTAGTGGTGGGCACAAAAACCGGTTTTTCGGTTTTCAGTTTTTAGAAAAGCCGAAACCGGTTTTTAAAAAAATTAAAAAAAACAGTTTCGGTTTTCTTCAAAACCGGTTCGTTTTTCACCGAAACCGGTTATCGGTTTTCTCCAAAACCGGTTCGGTTTTTACCTGCTCCGGTTTTGGTTTTCTTCTAAAACGATTCCATTTTTTTTTTCAAAATTTGTTCTATTTCTGACCAGAATGGTGTTTCGTTGTTCTCCGGAAACCGAATCCTTTTCCACAGAAATAGTTTTATGTGTTTTCGAAAAGTTTTCACCGAAACCAGTTTCGGTGAAAACCGAACCGGTTTTGGAGAAAACCGAAATGTCGGTTTTCGGTTTTCATAGAAACCGGTTTTCGGTTTTTATAAAAACCGGTTTTGCCCATCCCCTCCCATAATTTGTGAGTGTTAAAGACATGATATGTGATATATGGACTACTCACTTAAAACAATCAGACACGTTTCCAACATTTTACATATATTTGGCCTAGGAGGGAAGAAAAGGAGTGTGATGGGGAAAAACATTGAAATTCCAATTATTACAATAAGATGTCCATATCTGAGAATCTCCAAACGCTAAGTAGCCTACATGAAATTCGGTATTTGAATTTTTCATTTTCAGTAGACTTGTATTCCACCGTCTTAAAAAAAATGTCATAAAAGGAATAAAAAGGCGGGGGGAAATGGTGGGGCTACAATTGTCATAATTCGGTGGTCGTATCTTGAAATTCATTTACTTAGAGACATAAAATTTTGAATTTAGATTTTTCGTTTAACATAATAAAAACATGTTCCAGGTTTTATGATATTTCACTAGAAGGGAAGAAAAAAGTCGGGTAAAAGGAGAAAAAAGTGATTGTTACAATTGTTAAAATAATTTTGCCATATTACAACAACTCTTTAGGTTAAAGTCATGAAAATTGGTACAGTATTTAGATTTTTAATTCAGAATGTTTAAATACGTTTCAGCGTTTTATAATGCTTTTCTTTAAAAGAAGGAGAAAGGCGTAGAAAAAAAATGAAGTTCAGTTGTTAAAATAGCATGTCCATACACCGAAATTCCTTAAGAGTAGAAACATGGTACTAGCGTTCCAGTGTTTGTTGATATTTCCCTTAGAAGTGAAGAATAAAAAGGCGGGAAGACAAAAGAGTGAAGGTTGCAATGAATATAATAAGGTGATTGTATCTCAAAATCACTTAGGATTAGATATATGTTAGGGATATGAAAAGTGTGAGGACATAGGACATGCAACTGCGTGGGTCTGGGTTAGTCTACAATAAAAGAAATAAATGTTGAAAATATATTTCTATATTTAAACGAACATACTCGTACATAACTTTCAGAGCTAGATTTATATATTAGGAGACATTTGTTTACTTTCATTGTTTGAGAAAATTCTGTCAAATGAAATTCTTTTTTACATAGAAATGTACCGAGTAAGAAGAGAAGTCGGCATTGCAAAGAAAGGAAGTGTTGATATTGTTAGGACATGAGCGAGACAAAAAGAAAAAAAAAAACATGAAAAGTGGGATTAGCATAATATTAATAGAATAAAAGCGAGTTACACAAAGTCTATTATTCTTCTAGTAGAAATTAATGTCGTAAGGGGTGCGTATTGTTTATCACATTCTTCTATGGAATGCTTAAGAATGCACTAATATTCATTTTGGAGGTAAAGCAGGAGGATTTAATTTATCTAGTAATTGAATAAACACAGTAATTGTTGTCCCACTGTGAAGATGATAACTGCGTACTTTGTAACGCTGCGGGAGCGCGGTGATATAATATGCTTAATATACGTATAATAACAATATATATTGCGAAGGTTTGTTTGCAAATATATTTGCCATTTCATCATGCAGAAATTTATTTTGTGTTGATTGTGACTTATTAATGCATTATGTGTGTTCTATACATTTACAGACACACACACCACCACCTACAAACAGCCTATTAAATTCAATCAGAATATTATGCTTATGAACACATATAATATTATCGTACCACACAGCAGGAGTTTGATTTATTTTCATGATGTCTGCTTCCATTCGAGAGTATTGACGATGAAATAATGTTACATCAGGGGTGCCCACAAGGGGGGGCTATGACGCAAACTGCGTCATTGAAATATTTGGGGGGGGGTTAAAATCTATATAAATATGTTTGATGAGGGGGGGTAAAATTAATCGAAAAGAAGATTTTTTCATGGAAGAACACCTACGGATAGACAATTGGGGGGGGGTGCGTCATAGACATAAGGGGGGGTGAGCACCACTGGTTACATACGTTATCTCAGCTATTTTAGAGATTGTGTTCTGAAGTATCCTGAGTCATCGAGATTTCATCACAGAATGTCATGGGTTCGATTTCCGACGGGAGAGTGCTGTACCAAGAGTTGTACAAATAAATCAATCAAGCTCAGTCATCTGCTAAATTTCTTTATTGGTTCGATATTAAATGTTGTCAGAGAAATAAGATGCTAGTAGTTGCTCCACAAACAGTAGCCTAATGAATAGAAGTACAGCTTTCTTTCTTAAGTTTGATGTTATACTGAATACTTAATATAAACAAAATATACCCTGTTTTAAAAAGAATATTCGTATTTCGAATTCATATATTTATTAAACTTTAAGACATACGAATATGAAATTTTGCACACATATTTACGAACCTTCCAAGTTCAAATTACAATTGAAAGTTCAAATTACTGATGTTCAATATGTCCTCCATCAGCGACACGAACAATATCACATCGATCTCAAATTCCTCCCATACTCGGGCAAGCATGTCCTGCGTCACTGATGTTATGGCAGTATGGATCCGGTTCTTCAACTCTTCCATGTTCTGTGCGAGTGGTGGTACATAAACGTTGTCTTTAACTAAACCCTACAGGAAGAAGTCACAGGGTGTTAAATTCGGGGACCATGGAGGCCAGCTTAGACATGCTAAATCGCCAGCTCCTTGACGACCAATCCAACGGTTCGGTAGAGTTTCATTCAGATATTCACGCATTTGGCGACTCCAGTGAGGGGGTGCCCCGTCTTGTTGAAAAATGAAGTTGTCTTCGTGCAGTCTCGGAAACAACCAGTTTTGTAACATAGCGAGATACTGCTGACTGTTAACCGTGTTTCCGTTAAAGAAGAATGGGCGGTAAACAGATGATCGGGATAATGCACAAAACACATTGACTTTGGGCGAATCTCGTACATGTTCAATGACTGCATGTGGGTTCTGTAGGCCCCAAATTCGAACATTTTTTTTTTTTACTTGCCTGACCACTAACGCGGAAAGTCGCTTCATCACTGAACACGATGCGTTGTGCAAAAGTGTTATCATTGTCAATAGCATCCAGAATCTTGTTACAAACTGCCACACGTTAGCGTTTGTCGTCAGGATGCATAGCTTGTAACGGCTGTAACTTGTACGGCTTCATAACCAACCGACGTCTCAAAACACACCAAATTGTTGTTGTCGCCACTTGTAAATCCTGACTTTCACGATGAGTTGATTTTGAAGGACTACGTTGGAAAGCAGTTCGAATTCGTGCAACATTTTCTTCAGGAACACGAGGGCGGCCAGGACTCTTTCCTTTACATGCACATCCTGTATCCAGTGGTGCCCCCCCTTATGTTCATGACGCATCCCAACAATTGTCTATCCGTAGGTGTTCTTCCATGAAAAAATCTTCTTTTCGATTAATTTTTACACCACCTCAAACGTATTTATATAGATTTTTACCCTCCCCAAATATTTCAATGACGCAGTTTTCGCCACAGCCTCCCCCCCCTCTGTGCGCACCCCTGACTGTATCTACAAACTGTCGATACCACCTGCGAATGTTCCACCCATTCCGAAGATCAATTTGGTACCTCAACCTGAAACATCTTTGCACTGTAATCACGGAATAGCACTTCGCAAACTCGAGAACACAAAATGATTTCTGCTGCGGAGTAGCCATTTTAAACATATGACGGTTACCAAGCAAAACAGAAGACAACTGACATCTATCGGATATTAATATAAACTAGACTATGTATTCGTTACTTGCCCTAGAAAAGTAAATGTTACCCTACTTCAAAAGTAACGCAAGTAACGTGTTACTTTTGCCGAAACTTTGAATATGTAAAATAAAAAATAAAAAAAAAAATATTATTTAAATTTTCCCTACTACTACATTATTATTGCACATTCTGATTTTCCCCAATCATCGTAAATGTTTAGAGCTGTAGGTTGATAATAGTAGCGCTGTTATAACCTTTCATGTGGGCTCATCAGTCACAGTTTATTCATATTAACCCCTTACGTTATATCGTTAACCCGCGTCAGGTACCATGGGGTCAATTTTGACCCCAAACACTTATACTAACAAATATCCTTCATTAGGTAAACCCAAGCACAAGTCTGTAGTAAGCATAATTCCTGTCTGAAACCAAAGTGAAAATACAAAAAAAAAAAAAAAAAAAAAAGGCTAGAAGCAATTTCGAATGTATTAAAAGTTACAACACTGTGAAGAACGTGAAGAACACTGGGGTCAATTTTGACCCCATGGTACCTGACGCGGGTTAATTATGACTCATTATATAGTTAATTATGACATCTATCAAATGTACCAGTAATATTATATAGTTACTAACTAACTAAATAACTAACTCTATGGCCTATGGAACCCGGAGGTTCAATGCCGCGTTATATAGTTACTATAGTATATATATAGTAACTATAAACAATCCCCTATTATTGAAATGCTATACTGCACTGTAAAGAAAGTTCCCTTTTTGTAGGCGTTAACTGCAACAACTGTTTTCACTTCTTTTACACGTATATATGCGTGTAACAGGAAAAGTGTGTACAAAACGTGAGAGGAATGTGCACGACTTGCACCCTTGGAATTTTCAGCACATTTCTCAAACATTTTGTACAAAATTTGCACTCCTGCATGAACTGTATATATATATATATATATATATATATATATATATATATATATATATATATATATATATATATATATATTTTTTACAGTGTGTGTGTTGCACTATTTGTAGTTGCTGTAGCTTAATGTAAACATGTTTGTTAACAAATAAACATACTTTGAAAATTAGAATATATATATATATATATTAACCACGATTCTTAATTGTTGATTTATAAGGATAATCACATCCTGTAAAACAGTTCACAATATTTTTACATCGAAGTTTTCACGTTTCGCTGAATAATTTAAAATCTACTTGTTCTAGTTGAAAGAGTATATAATAGAATATCACTATATCACTGTCATGATAACCGATCAACGTATTACACCAACTTCACGTACAATCAAGTTACATTTCTTTCTTTAATCTCTGGAGAAAATGAAATATTATCTTTTTTTTTCTTACTTGTTGTAATTGAAACTTGTATTTTATTTTATTATTTATTTATTTATTTTTCTTGAAGAAATTGCAAATTTAAAAACTCCATAGGTATAAACAGAATAGCACTCAACAAGAATGAAGTATTGAAGAAAGCATCAATATAATATTATTAAGGGCACACGTAAACAAGTTATTAACATTTGGACAATACCTTGATCCCAAATGATTGTGTGTATGCTATTTTGGTTAACTCTAGAAACTTAACTACTTAAAAAAATAAACTTTAGATGCTTCTTCAAATTTGTAGACGAACTCACGGCTGTTGATAAATATTTCCAACTGGAGGGATACGGATAAAATCTCGCGGCCGAAACATCGCCGCCCGAAACCTCGCAAGCCAAAAACTCTCCGCCCAAAACTTTGTGTGGTCAAACCCTCACTGCCCAAAGATTCGTGGTCCAGAAGCTCACCTGTTCAATACTTTGCCGTCCAAAACCTCGTGGATCAAAATCTCGATTGTCCAAAATTTTGTGTGATGAAATCCCTTCCCCCTACCCTAAGTTTCAAAGCCAAAGTGAAATAGAAAAAATAAAAAAAAAATCCCATACCGCATATATGTGGCAAATTTGATCGAGATTGGTCTCGGTTCACGAGTTATTAAGTTTTATTTATTTTTATATAACTCTTCCTCCTCCAGCCCTTCGTCGTACCGTCAAAGTGTAACAATACTTAGATAGAAACCACCCCACGTCCGTACCTCAACTATGTTGAAACTTTGATCGAGATCGATTGGGTGGCTCAAAAGATATGACGTCACGTAATCATTTTCATTTTTAGTCTCTCTCTCTCTCTCTCTCTCTCTCTCTCTATATATATATATATATATATATATATATATATATATATATATATATATATATATGGTGTTTCAAAACAACACCGACAATGTTTGGGAAGTGTTGGAACTAACACGAGTTGGTGAGTACTTGGTGAGTGAAGTAGTTGGTGAGTACTTTAAATTACATGCTCTTAGCCAACCCGCCTGTATAAAAATTGTTGCGTGAGTACCTTAGGATTCTGAAACATATACTTTTGGATAGGGTACATAGTAGTTTCTAAGTGAAGTCTTGACCCAACTACGGTAGATCCCATAGTTTTGGAGCTATGGACCTTTAAAGTTCATTTTTTCCCCATGTTTTCGGTAGCCTATAACTACGAAAGGAAGCATTTGTGCACCCAGGTTGGTCTATACTTTTTGTCTTATCTTGGTGTCAGGAATCACCTCCCAAACATTATCGGTGTTTTCTGAAACACCCTGTTTACATTTGCAAAGCACACGTTAGAATTTTTTCTTGTTATTATTTTAATGCAAATATATGTTATTACTAAGTACGTATATACATATAGCAATATGTAGAACATTCTACATCGAAGAAATCGTCGTGGCGAGGTTTTATACTGACGACTCTCTTCTTCGTCGCGAGATTCTGTGTCGCGAGATAAGGAGAGCAAGGTTTTGGCCAGGCAAGATTTTGGGTATGGTGAGATTTTGGGATGCGAGGTTTGGACGACGAGGTTTTGACAAGCGAGATTTTGGCCCGCAAGATTTTTGGGGGCGAGGTTTTGATCCGCGAGGTTCTGGTCGCGATGTTTTGTAGCCAAACCCCGCCAGGGCACTTGAGTCACTATTTTTAAATTCTATCCGCCATCATACTTAGCTTTTAAGAGAATGTATTTTTTTTTTTTTTTAATGTTCGAAAAGAGTAAAATATTTTCGTTCTCTATCTTCATAAAAACAACACCAACAAAAGTAAACAAGACCACCATAGCACTCGCAGTTCACTTACTGAATTTATTGATTTGGAGCTGTCAAGATCTATGAGAAAATCTTCCAGGTGATCGCAATCAGTACACGTGATTTCCCTAAGATTTTTCAATACCAACAAATGACACTAAAATCTTTTATGTTTCACTGTGTATCGGTGACTGACAGTCTGTCACTGACATATTTGCTCTCTATTGTTCCATTCTGATAAATTTACTTACGTGAAAGAAACACTTGTTTCCGGGAAAAAAGAAACCTATATTATTCCAGCTACTTATCTGAAATGTAACGGGAAAAGGTAATGCAAACTAGGTACGTTACTTACTTACAGTTACTGTTACAGTTACTTTGAAAAAAATGTAACGCGTTACTAGGAATTGCTACTTCCGTACGTTACTTCCCAAGACTGGTACGGAGATATCTAATTCTAAATCCTGGCAAATATAGCGTTACTGTCCTATACACAGTTTTTCAAATAATTTATTACTAAACCAATTACCTATCATTTTCCTGTCATTCATTCCGAATAACCACACTCGCATTTGTTCTATTAATACTACGCTAAGTCCGACCTTTCACCTTTCAGTTTTCTCCATTCATATTATTCCTTGTCCTAACAATGTGAACATTTCCTTGCTTTGTAAAAGTCAACATTTCTTCTTGCTCGGTATATTTCTAAGTAAAAGCATTTCAGTTGACATGATAATTTTTAAAATGAGAAAGTAAGCCAATGTCTTCCAATGTATAAATTTGGCTCTAAAAGTGATGCATAATCGTTTAGATAGATCTATGTGTTCAACATTTTTTTTTTTTTAATTGTAGAATAGCTTGTGAATTACATGTCCCAACCTTAACGAATTTCGAGATATGACCATCCAATTATAACAATTGTAGCCTCACCTTTCCCCCTCTCTTTCTTCCTTTTTGCGGGAAGTACATACAGGGACATCTTATTTTAATGATTGCAATTCACTCTCCTTTTTCATTCTCGTTCCCTTCTAGACTATATATAGGGGACGGTGAAAGATGTCTAGTTATTTTTAATTGAGAAGTCCATACACGGAATTTCATGTCTGTAACATTCAGAGATTCCGGGATATGGGCAATTTAATATAATTGTTGTCATCTCTCTTTGCTACTTATCCCGTCGATTTTTTTTAAAGCTTCCTTAATGAGACTTTACTTCACAAATCGTATGTCCTGTCGAAATTACAAGTTTCTTGCTTAAGTAATTTCCGTGGGCGAAGTCCACTTTGCATTTTAACAGCAGACCTACATTTGTATGTTCTTGAATTTTTATTTGTTGGCTATGTTTCTTTGCTTGTATATTATGTCTCGTATAGACATCTTAGAGAAGCATGAATGAGCACTAATCGTGTAGTCGAGGGGACTCGGGCTACCCAAAGTTTACGTGAGCACCTCAGGATCTGGATATATTTGCTAGGATCATTCTTCGTATTCTATCAATGAAACATCCGTACCTAAACGACGTCCACCAAAACTTATACACAAATTGACATTGTGATGAAATTTCAGGCAACACTGTTCCGTATGTTCATTTGTTTTGTATAAGGAGTGTACACGCCAAGTTTCATATTTATAGCATGTTTCTAATCGAAAGGAATTTCGATGTATTATCATCTTCTTATAACAAACGCAACCTCTTCCCTTGTCTTTTTGTCGATGGTTTTGAAACATGGTCGCTTATCCTGAGGTAAGAACATAGACTGAAATTATTTGAGAACAAGATCCTGAGACGAATATTCGGGCCCAAAAGGAACGGGAATGGGGAATGGTGGAAACTTCATAACGAGGAACTACATAATTTATACGGTTTACCCAACATTGTTAGGGTCGTCAAGTCTAGGAGGCTTAGGTGGGCGGGTCATGTAGCTAGAATGGAAGAAAGTAGAAACGCTTTCAAAGTCTTGACTGGAAGATCAATCGGGAAACGACCATTAGGAAGACCTAGGCGCAGATGGGAGGACAATATTAAGATGGATAGAAACTGGATGCAGTTAGCTAAGGATAGAAGTCAGTGGAGAGCTTTTGTGAACGCGGCATTGAACCTCCGGGTTCTATAGGCCATAGAGTTAGTTAGTTATTCTTTTCTTCCAAGTTAGACAACAAAATCGCTGAAGCAAAACTTTAACTATTTTAAAATAAAATACCAATACCAGCTTTCGCGCGTCTAACCTTAAGTGATTTCTAGATATGGATATCGTGAAACAATAATTATTGTAACTCCACACTTTCTTTTTTCCCGTTTTTCTTCCCTTTGTAGTTGAAATGCGAAATAAATAAATAAAATGCTGGAACATGCCTCTAAAATATTTCAAATATACTTAGGTAACCCTGGTAGCAAGAAAGCTTTCATCCAGTTGGCGCTTGCTTGGCTTTTGGGTTTGTACGCTTGCACTTGAAACGCATGCTTTCATACAATCTGCCTTTTGTTGCACTTGCAAGCGATGATTTAGACCAGTTTTTCCCAGCCTGGGGTCAGGGGTCCGTAAACCAACCTGACAAATACACCATTTTAAGTTAAATGTTCGAATTAATAATAACAAGTCGATTTGCGTGAGAAGTGATACTCAAACTAAAATAAGTTGACTATACTCCAACGGGTTTGAAACCCACGACCACTCTATGACGGAGTAGGTATCATGCCACTCTAACATGATTATGTGCGTACCACTGCGAAGAAACACACACACACACACACACATATATATATATATATATATATATATATATATATATATATATATATATATATATATATATATATATATATATATATATATATATACAGATGGTGATCAGAAAAATGGAAACACCTGTACTTGGCAACACGTCAGATGTATGGGTTGGCAGTGGTGTCGTGGCGCCCGCAGCGCCGGACCGCTGGTGGTAGTGTGTTAGGTCGTTCTCCATACTACGTCAGGCGCAGTGGAACAGCAGTGTCCAGTGGCTGCAGCAGACGGAGGTAGTGTAAAATGGGAGACCTCTCAGATTTTCAAAGAGGGCAAATTGTTGGTGAGCGGTTATGTGGAGTGAGTGTGACGGCAGTGACTACTGTGTTAGGTATGTCGCGTGGGACAGTGTCGAAGGTGATGACGGCCTACACAACACACGGGAAAACCACATGGGGGAAGCGGAACAGTGGGGGGAAGAAAATCATGAGTGAGAGGTCACGCCGGGTATTAAAGCGCATTGTCACGCAAAACCGTCTTGCCACTGTGGAGCAGGTGACGGAGGAACTCAATCAGCACCTCCCCCACCCTGTTTTGACAATCGCAGTCCGCCGCGAATTACATAACATGAACTTACGGGGTCGTGTTGCACGGGCCAAACCCTCATCAGGGACCATAACGCTTTCGCACGCCGCACATGGTGCCGCGACCATGCAACTTGGTCCGTTGAGGACTGGAAACGTGTGATATCGTTGGATGAGTCATCCTTCACCCTATTCCCAACCACGGGCCGTGTTTATGTGTGGAGAACGGCCAAAGAAGCTTATGATCTGCAGTGTCTCCGCCCAACTGTGAAACATGGCGGCGGCTCGGTGATGCTGTGGGCCGCAATATCATGGTTTTCATTGGGTCCTGTTGTCACACTTAGCGGACGAATCACTGCCAACGATTATGTCACAATTTTAGGAGACCAATTCTATGGTCCGGATGTTGTTCCCGGACAATAACGCCATCTTTCAGGATGATAATGCACCCATTCACACAGCTGGTGTTGTTGCAGCGTGGTTTGAGGAACATCGGGATGAAGTTCAACACCTCCCCTGGCCCACCCAATCCCCAGATTTCAACATAATTGAACATCTGTGGTCCGTCTTGGAAACGCGTCTCCGGCGACGATTTCCACCTCCATCCTCTCTCACAGAACTGGCCGATGCCCTGCACGAGGAATGTTGTAAAATTCCAATCCCACGTCGCATCAAGGCTGTTCTGAAGGCGAAAGGTGGCCCGAAACCATATTAATCTGGTAAGTTGCAATTTCGTTCAGGTGTTTTCATTTTTCTGATCACCATCTGAATATATATATATATATATATATATATATATGATATTAAATTGAAAGTGACTATGTTTGTGACCCTTAATCTTTTGAACCGCTCTACCGATCTCGATCAAATTTTTGAGGTAGATTTGGTTCTGGCCTGGGAGTGTTGTTTTCAGCTATTCATTTTGATGGTACAACTTAGGGAAGTTCGAGGAGGGGAGATAGAAAAAATAAATCAAACTTAGCTCTTGAACCACCCGACCGATCTCGATCACATTTTCAAAATAGATGATGTTCGAGACTGGAATGGATTTTATTCTTTCGCTTTGACGGAACAACGTAGGAAAGGGGGAGCCGGGAAGACATAAGAGTCAATATAAGGAAATAAATTAACTAGGTTTGTGACATAATAATTCTTGAACCCACCGACCGATCCCAATCAAATTTTCAACATAGATTAAGTTCAGGACTGGGAAGTTCTTTTTTTATAATTTAATCTTGACGTTAGAACCTAAGGGAGGGGGAGGAGAGGGAAAGATAAATATGGAAATAAATAAAACTTAATAACTCTTGAACCATCCAATCGATCTCGATCATATTTTCAAAATATATGAGATTCAGGAATCATTTTTTGTATTTTCTCTTTGAAGGTGAAACCTAGGTGAGGGGGAGGAGAGGGGTGATATTTAAAAAATAAATAAAATTTAATAACTCTTGTAACATCCAACCGATCTCGATTAAATTTTCAACGTAGTTGATGTCCTTGCCCAGAATGTTTTTATCATTTTACTTTGACGGTGCAACTTAGGGCAGATATGGACGGCAGATATATACAGTGATTCATTTGTGGATTTTGTAGAAGGGGGGAACATTTATACTAGATTGTGTTCCGTGTAGAACAACTTTAAAGTGAAGTTGCGATAACGTTATTTTTAAACCTATCTACTTTGAAATTATGTTACTAGTTTGATAGG
Source organism: Thermobia domestica (assembly GCF_964235325.1). Classification (NCBI taxonomy): domain Eukaryota; kingdom Metazoa; phylum Arthropoda; class Insecta; order Zygentoma; family Lepismatidae; genus Thermobia; species Thermobia domestica. Next base: position 105,281,689 of record NC_137459.1, read on the forward strand.
AGACTCCCAAGTTCATCATTTTTTAAACATTTTTAAGAACAATTTTATGATAAATGCGGATAGGTATGTTAGATAAGATTTGGTTAGGTAGATTAGATTGCATTCGTTAGTTACCTTACTACTTTTTGTCCTACTGCTGAGGACAAGTGTAGAGCATCCAGTAAAAGCCCTATAGTTGTATTGCAATTTACACATCTTGTCATAACAAGTGTCACACTCTTACGTATAAAGGTTTTCCTATGGCAAGTAATTCTTTAATCTGTTCTAATTTGGTCCTTAAAGACCAAATTCCCGGCCCGAACAATAAATACAACAAAAGATAAGAGTTTACTTTGGGCAGAACAGTGATAGGTGCACATATACTTGCGCCTAATTTTATTAACTAGAAGGGGAAAGACGCTACTAAATGTCATTCCTTATTATCATTAGTGAGTTTTTGTATCATTTTGCTCCTTGTACTTAATAAAATTAGATTCAGGGGTGTGTGCACCTATCAATGTTCTGCTAAAAGTGAACTTTTGGCCAACAGAACATACTGGCATTAAAATGAATCCAGAATTGAACAAAGACAGGGTTAAGCTGAAGCATGATTTACAGCATGTTATCTAACATTTTCTTTATAAATTAACAATACTTTCACACCGTACCTCACTTTAGCAATACGAGGTTCTTTTACATCGGATACCGTTTTTTTCCCAATTGGTTTGTTGATAGTAGCATGATGTCATGATGTCCATTTCTTATCCAGTTGATGGCATACTTTTCTGCATTGAACGAGGTAATATCTGGTCCACTAACGTTTATGAAAAGAACAAATTCGAGGGTTTTTACATATAAATGGTTTCTAGTATCAGTATACTGAAAATTTAAACTGAAAAAGCCTCTCTCACACTCTGCAGAAGAAACTGGAATAACACTGATTTCCATGTTAAGATTCTGTAGATTTGGGCCAATATTAGGTTTCATCTTATGGTATGGAAATTCCTGCAGAATATTGACTGAATCATCAGAGGAAAATTTTAATTCTTTTATTTTATTTTTGAAATTTGCATTACTTCTTTGTCACCGTTTAACATTCTTGCAGACAATTATTCTCGCCAATTGGATTGTAGCAAAACCTTTTGGAAAGATTCATACTTTCACATATTTTAACTATGGAATCACAAACCTCTCTGCCTATTGTTACCTATATCTTAAATAAACCTAAAAATATACTGCAACGCACCTGATTCACTACAGTACGGATATACACCATGATAACAGATTTATGAGACACAGTGGAAGATTCGTCCATCATTAGCGCGAAGGGTTGATCGGAATTCGCAAGATACTGAGTCTTTTTTTTTTTTTGGTTCATTTCTGTAGCTACAAAGTCAATAACATTTGAACACATAACATTAGAGTAAAGAACTTGTTCGAGGTTCATTCCATTTATTTCTTACTATTTAATAAGATGCACGGTAAAGGACAGACGATTTTGGGCAATAACATAGGCAGTTCTAAATATCACAGTTGTCTTTTCAACACAATTTCATTCACAATTAACACGAAAGCCTCTTACTTTGTGTACCGGAATTACTTGCCTTTTAATCGTCAGGAGCTTTTCCTTTATTAAAATATAGTCTAATATTCATTTCCTTACGTTCCTTTTAAGGTGCTTGTCAACGAAGAAACTACCAATTCACAACTGCAGCGACTGGTCACTAATAACTGAAAATCTTTTATTATTATTATTATTATTATTATTATTATTATTATTATTATTATTATTATTATTATTATTATTATTATTATTATTATTATTATTATTATTATTATTATTATTCTACTCAGATGAAGTATGATAATCAGTGATATCAGCTGCAAGATTTTCCTTCGGGAAACAATTCTATAAACAAGACCAGTATAGCTCGAAACAATAAACATACAAAAAATGTAAAAAATTGTTACTAAAATAGGAGTTGAATTATTTATTGTACTTTAAAATCGATTGTATAACCTAAGAAAGGTGGAAAATATCTTCCCAGGCTGGGAAGATATAATTAAATCTACAGACAGGGAAACCAAAACTTAGAAGGAGGGAAATTCCCAGGCTTCCCTGGCTACAAATAAATCCCTGTATATATATTAAAAAAATAAAGATGAATTAACTGTCTTTCTGACTTCGTCACTCTTCAACACCCGAGCGACCTCGATGAAATGTTCATCTTAGTTGAGGTTCAGACCTGACATGGTTTTGTCATATCATTTTGCCGGTGCAACTTAGTGGTGAAAGGAGGGGGAGGAATATTTATAACTGATCGAAAATGACATATATTAGTGTTGAATTTATAGTTTCCGGGTTCGCTGAAATACACAGTGACACTTCTGGTGCTGATTAAATTCAAATTCAGCACTACAACTTGGGGAAGGCGGAGTAAGAAGATAAGTATATGCATAAAAAATATCCAAAATGACCGATATTAGTGTCGAATCCATAGTTTTCGGGGTTGCTGAGATGAACAGTGACACTTCCGATCCCGTTTACATCAAATTCAGCTCTGTAACTTGGGGGGTGTTTAAGGAAACACACAAAACTGATCAAAAATGACCCATATTAGTGTCCAATCCATAGTTTTCTGGGTCGCTCAGATGAACAGTGATCTTTCCAATGCCGTTTAAATTGATGCTACTAAAAACGAAAACTGCATATTTTACGGTTACCATACACATGAGATACGGAGTTGCGAATTTAAATATTCATTTTAACCCAGCGAAGCGGGTAAACGGTGGTAGTATATATATATATATATATATATATATATATATATATATATATAATAAATTATTCCATATATATTTCAAGGGTCCCTCACATGTACTGCATACTCTAAATGGGGCCGCAGTGTGGAAAAAGGTTGGGGAAGGCTGCTTTAAACTCTTTGAGCATAACGTCATAACATTATTGGCCCTTCATTGGCTGTTGACGTCACTAGACTTGTAAAACCCTTGCGTCAAGCTTGAACGGAACATTGAATGCAAGATTGCCCCCATGCAAATTTGTTACTGCAATCCAGCTTGCGACAGGGGCGGATCCAGTTCGCCCCCCCCCAGAAGAGGAAACTTTTTTTATTTTATATATAAATAAAATATATAGTTTATTTTTTGACAATCTTAAAAGTAGCTCTAAGTAGCAGTATTACAACACCCCCAGAAATCCGTCCTGGATCCGCCCCTGGCTTGCGGTATGCTTGCACATTTTCCAATTAAGCTGTGTGCAAGTTTGGCCGACTTGCAATTCAAGCTTACAGCAAGCGGTTTGCAAGTTGTCTCTACTACTATGCAAAGTCTAAATAACAAAATTAATGCCTCCAAGCTTAAGTAATTCTCACTGTTTCCCCTTCTCACCCTCTTATCTTCCCTTCTAGTTCAAATAAAGAAAAGAAGGGCTGAAAAAAAAAAACGTGTCTAATTGAATGAAAAAATCCATGTATCAAATTTCATACCTTCAATATTCAGAAATTCCGCAATATGGAGATTTTAAAATGATATTTGTCTCACATCCGTCAAATTCCTTAAAAAAAAAAAAAAAAAATCTTTAACGGGACCTTACATCACAAAACCTATTTTCTCTCTAAATTACAAGTTTTTAGTTTAAGGGTCTGTCTTGGGTGTTGATCAATTACTCAGTCAGTCACAACTTTTTTTTTTCCTTTTATGTATATATAGATATGTAATGGAAAACGATTCTGTACAACTGTATCGTGAAAATTTAAGGTTTTCAAATGTCGTAAAATGTTCATTACACATCACTTTCCTCAAAGTATCGTACTTAAATCCGCACAAACATACTTCATAAATTTATTGTTCTTCTTTCTCTGACAAAAGTTGTATTTTACCATAGAAAACCATTTGTGCTTTTATATAGAAAACTTTAGAAACTGCTTTCGTGTGTAAACATTAAGAAAATACTATTCAGAATAGTGACATTTTGTCATTTTGAAATTCTGTTTAAATAAAGTCTTGATTGTTTGCATCTGCTGTTTCTTTGCCTTCGGGCTTTGATGACAATATTGGCTGCTTCTCTGCAATCTACAATGAACGTCAACATTTCAACTTCAGGAGAGTGGAGCATCAATTAACAAAATGTTGAAAGAGAAAGAACAAGTTTAAGTACATTCAGACATAATGAAGTAAAGAAAACGAAAGGAACTAAGGTTTTCGTAGAAGAAAATTTAAGTTGTAAAAGAAAGTAAAACAAAATAAAATGAATCTTTGAAAAGATGACTTTTTTTTTTTTGGTGAGCAGTGATTGATACAAAGTAATTATAATTTAAGAAGGTCATTTGATTTAAAAAAAAATAACGTACAAATCATTGAGTTAAAGTTGAAAATTTTCTTACTTTGCAACATAATTTTCTTTCACGTTGCTCCAACGATGATCGAGAGTAGCGTTTCTCAAGCTTTTTACACGCTTTTCTTTAAGTTGCAATGGTTCAAAGAGATCATCAAATCTTACACCTTTAATTTATCTTATTTTCCAACATCGTCCAATGAATAAATTTTGTACAGTAAGATAACTCGGATGACAATAGAATATTCCATTGTTCCTTTCATTATTTCTATGTATTTATATGCTTTTACAGTGAGATATCATTTTTGATTTTAAAGATCGATGCCGACGATTATGCCGGCTAGGCTAAAAGAGACGGTGAATATGAAAAACCAATGCAATGGTGGACTGCATAAAATGAGAAGAAACGGGAGAACCCCGATAAAACCTACATACATGGTGTTTGTCCACCACAAAATACATTTGGTGTGAGGTGGGATCGAACCAGGGACCCCATTCACCAGAGATGAACGCTCTACTACTGAGCCCTTCAGGTGAGAACCTTCGATTGAGGAAATAGAAACAGGAGGTTTTTTTCCCAGTTTTTGAATTACATTTAGCAAATTTATTTCCACCTCCGTTCGTAATTCCTTTAATTGGTCGTATGACGCATTTAATTAGTATTATTGATTCGCAATTGGACTCGCATCACATGACCGACCGTATTGATGAGTCCGCTATTTCTAACTGAAATTTTTAGATGCATAATAATGGTGCTCACTCCAGATAATTACATATTATTCTAAAAATGTTCCCTACCCACATATTAGCTTTTGTGTGGTTATAAAGTGTCCATTTTAAGACTTGAAAATTCTACTTTTACCTAATAAATTGCATTTGATACAGGAACGTCATTCGTGGAGGGTTGGAGGGACGATTGCCCCGGTTAACTTCAGAAGTCCATACTTTTTAATTGAGTGAATACTATTACAGCAATACAAAAGCGAAACTTTTATGTCGGTGGAGCATCTTGCTCCCCCTGGCAAAATCTTAAATTACACAATTGATTTAACCTTATCGTAATGTTAATCATAAGAAAAGCATGCCACCTCATTAATATATATATATATATATATATATATATATATATATATATATATATATATATATATATATATATATATATATATAATTACTATGCTGCCTTGAAAGCATTCACTTTTACCGGGGAAGGAGGTGGACAAAATTATCCATCGGCAAATTATTTCACGTTTCCATTAGAATAGTAACACACATTAGAAAATGCGTTTCTCAAACCTTGAGTGACAGTAGGCCCCCATGATCTCAAATGATAGTCTTGTTTAAAATGATGTTCATCCGATTAATAGTAAGTGCTCTCTCTCGAAAGAGAACAAAACATCTCTAACAATTTAAGAAAACATTGCCTGACAACCCTGATGAGACCCATGAGAATCATGCCTTAGATTATTGAAGTCTAGTGAAATTTGATATTTTGCAACCGGTAGTTTTTTTCGGTGTATATGCAGTGCCCCTAACATGTTGCTTCACTGCTGTGAGAGTCGGAAAATGGATGTGAAATTTGTTTGTAATAGACATAAACATGTCGGATTTTGACAGTGACTACGAACGAAATAGTGGCAGTAAAAATTAATGCCAATCATTCCAACAAAAATGACACTGTTTAATAGAATACCAGATAGCTGTCACTGCGTATGTGGTGAAGTGACAATTGCAGCCGTCAAGTAAGTAGTCTATTTTAACCCGCCGTAGCACGCGCAGAGGAGTTATACTCTGCGGAGACTCCGTGGATAGAGAAATTTTAGGTTTCTTAGAACTGTTAAAGGAGATTGTGCTGTAAAATATACATGGTGAATTGTCAGAAACATTGCAAAGAAAATATTAAACAATTTAATGTCGCTTCAAAACAAAATACACATTAAAATAAGATAAATAAATATTGTGGAGTGAGACTCCGCGCGAGTGCCTTGATGTTACAATTGACCACGAGGGCTATGGAGAGTTAATCTGTACCCTCTAGTAACACATGTGATGAACTGAAATTTTCAAAATATTAATTATTGATATCCATAATTAATGAAAAAAATATTACACTTATCGTGTAATTATAACAACATTGATCATAAATTACCAATTTCTCTTACACTTTTGAACAAAGTGACATCCTAGAGGATAAATGTTCACTCATAGTTTCGAATAAAACGGATTTTTATGGTGATAGAAATTACAACACTCATTGTGAATCTGATGTAATTGATAGCATTTGTCTGCTTGAATAAATTAGTTATTTTGTACCATATTTGAGAATTGCTCAATGTTAAGTTGCAGAGTGTGTGTATTGTTGTTTGATTACTGCTAATAGCGGCAGTACTCTTGACACAGAAACACAAATTACTTGTAAACATTATGAAAGAATTAATTAAAATAGCATTTGCAAGACAAGTATATAGCTATTGAATAGATCGTTCGGATCACAACATATTAAGACAATTGTTTTTTTTTTTTTTTTTGCTGATCCTTGTGTAGTATTTTAAATTAAAAAAAAAAATAATAATCCCATGAGGGAAATATCTTGTAACGCTATTGAAATTGATAATATTATTAGAAACAAAACGAAACCTATATAAATCGACTTTTCCGCTATGAAAGTGCATTACTTCTGAAGAATTATTTCGTAAATTTGAATTCCACAGCAGCAGATAACGCATATTGTCATAAATGAAGTAGAACTACATTATTATTATTATTATTATTATTATTATTATTATTATTATTATTATTATTATTATTATTATTATTATTATTATTATTATTATAGTTTAGTGCCCCAAGATTGTGTTATTTAGGCTAAAGTGGACGGGAACCACATTAGTGTTTCATTTTATAATTACACGTACCTGGCGAACCAAGGGGTGAAATAGTGTTGGGTTGAGAATCATTGCGCTTTTGGTCAAGGGCTAAAAACTAATGTAATCCGATTGGCTATTGATTGTCGGCTTCACCACTCAGTTTCAGTTATTCGGCTTTGTAAGCAAAACACGACAAATATTGCACTATCGTAATCCTCTTAGCTAAGTATCAATTTGTCGCATACATTTAAAAAAGTAATTTTCTCACACAACATTATTTAGCTAATTTTTAGCTTCGATATAAAATATTATTTATAAATGTCATACAAATTTATAAGATGATTAACAATATGATCGCAACTCGTATTTTTATAATGACCTTCGAAAGAAAGTGATCTCAATTGTCTCAGTTTTTCACATAAACGCACTTGTCGCTGGTCGCAATTGTCATATATTCAGATATTTAAATAATAAATTTATACAAACACCACGAGAGGCTAAATCAGATTAAAAATGTTTGTTCTGATTGTGTTGAAAATCTGTTGAACAACTTTTATTTGGGGACCAGAGTAGTCAATTAGAACCTGGAGTTTAAGGGTTAATGACTGAAGGCTGTCAGTAATATTTTATAATAAACCATCTAATATTAAATATTATAATGTGTATATTGTTTGCGTTTTACAATTGTATAAATTATTTATAAACTCCATCCATTTCCGAGATTTTCAATTAACTTATAGTGTGTGATACACAATTATCTCAAATTTTATTTTTTAGTATTTTTTTAGACGTGCCAAAATCTAAGATGACCACAAAAATATATCGTGGACCACAATTTGGGAACTTCTGTTCTGAAACATTATACTATCATGGAAACTAGATTCTTCCATTTTTTTTTTTTTTTTTTTTTTTGCAAATTTCTCTACTGAAGCTTTAAACTCCACTTGTGAAAAAATGAAAGTCAATCAATGTATGGCTTTCTGCTTCCGAAAGAAGGAGAAGTGACGTAGCCTAATCTGTTGAATAAGGTTGATGTGATAGTAAATCAGCCTTCAACTTAATGATTTTGATCATTACAACGATATCCATAAGGGACAAGCAAGTGAGTTTCTTATTTAACAAATGCGACATATTTTTCCTTTTCCTGTGGTTCGTCTAAAAGCTATGGATTGAATTTAGCAGTGCTTGTTTAGTAAGCTACAACGTAGCCGCTTTGCATCTCCCCCTTAAAAAATAATCTGGTCATGATATATCGGGCATACATTTCGCATACACCAACTTCTTTGAGTATAAATAACTAAAATTTATTTTAATTGAGATACTAAGAATTCTAAATTACTGCCTATATATATATATATATATATATATATATATATATATATATATATATATATATATATATATATATATATATATATATATATAAGAGATAATACACTGTTAGACATTAAAAGGCAACATCAAGAAGGATGCATGGATTGATTTCACATTTCTGAAGTGCATAGTAGTTGAAATAAAATAAACACAGCTCTACAACCTGTCACCTTCACTGGTCTCGAACCCTGGAAACAACAATTGAAGGGGTGCTAGAGGGCCACATTTCAGTACTTATCGCAGTGTTGGCTTGACGTGACTGTGTCTGAATGGTCAAAACATTTCCATCCTTGATCGTAGAAGAACTGTGACTTAATGAGACTGCAAAATTGTCCTGCCGCGACATTGATGCCTACGTCGGACAAAATGCAGATATATGCAAGAATCGGAGTTGTGGCTTCAGGAAGATAATATTATACGAGGTCCAGGATCTCAACTGACCAGTTACAGCATCGATCAAAAGGGCAAATTGTTTGCATGTATGACTATGGCGGATCGAAAAGCTATATGCCAAGCATTGGTACACAAACTCAAGGTTGTTGCGCATTTCCACGAACAGTTCTACGTCGTCTACTTGTAAGTAGAATATTTGGAGAACGCCCATTATTGCAGCTTGCTTTGGCTACATAGTATAGGCATGTGCGACTCTAGTGGAGAAAAATGGGTCTATATGGAAGAAATGGTTTTCAGACAAATCTTGCTTCTGTCTCTAGCATAATGACAGCGACTTTTAGGTCTGACGGTATTGTGGCAACAGGCGTTATGCATTCTGTATCTTTTTCTTGTTCACCTCAACCATAGGTTGGTGGGCAACATGTAAATTTTAAAACTTTTCTCTCGGTTGGGAGAGCTATTTTATACTTTGATAAGGCTTCTTCTTCGTAACTGCATCTAGATATTTTTTCCTTGGTCTTCTTCTTCCTGATGGGGTCCCGGGTTCAAACCCTGCTCCCGCCAAGTGAACTTTGTGGTGGACAAACACCGTGTGCGTGGGTTTTCTCGGGGTTCTCCCGTTTCCTTCCACTTTCTTCATTCTACCATTTCATTCATTTCTCATAATCACCGTCTCCTTTAGCCTAACCGACATAATCGTGGGACGTCAAACTCAAAGATTTCATTTCATTTTTTCATTTCTTCTTCCTGGTTATCCTTCTTCCTTTCCTTCTATCAGCACGGTAATCCAATCGAAGTGCCGAATAAGATGGCCAAGTATGCTGTTTTTTTTTTTTATTATCTTGATGATCTCTCGCCCTTCGTTAGCTTCCTTTAGTCGTCTTCATTCCTTTTCCTTCCGGTCCATGATATGCGCAGCATTCTGCGCCAACACCACATTTCAAATGTTTCCAGCTTAGATATTTCAGCTTTTCTCAATGTCCACGTCTCTGATCCGTAAAGCGCCACGCTCCATACCAGGGTCTTAATAAATCGTTTACGAACTTACAACTACACATTTCTTGATGTTAGTAGTCCTCTTTCCCTGTTGAAACCTTGTTTAGCTTGCGCTATTCTGAAACTTATGTCTTTTTCACTTCTTCCGTCCGAGGATATTTGACTTCCTAAATAGGGGAACGTCCTAACGTCTTCGATTTTCTCTTCATCTAGCCATACGTTTGCCTTTCCTGTCCTGCTCTTGTGCACTTTATCACTTAGGTTTTCTACTTATTTATCTTCATTTTGCATGATATTTTTTTTAGTTAGTCGTTCAAGTTTGAAAGTGCTTCCTGCAAATCATTTTCGTTCTCCGCTATCAATGCTATGCCATCAGCAAACATTATTGTGCCGAAAACCTGGTCATTCACTTTTACGCCTTTCTTGTTGTTATCAAAGAATTCTTTCATAGCCTATTCTGTATAGACGTTGAACAGGAGAGGTGAAAGTCCACACCCTTGCCTTACTCCTTTACTTATTCTTGCTTCCTTCTGATCTCTTCCTATAACAGCTGTCTGGTTCCTATAAAGTTGATATGTTATTCTTCTGTCTCTGTAATCCACTTTCAGATTCTTCAGTGTTCTAAACATGATATTCCAATCTATGTTGTCAAAAGATTTCTCTGTATTTACAAATCTTATCACAAATGGTTTGTTTATTCGAATGTGCTGTTCCATGATCAACCGCAGACTCAGTATTGCTTCCCTTGTTCATCTTTACCTCCTGAATCCAAACTGATCCTCGGATAGCCGTTCTTCGATTTTTCCTTCTATTCTTTGTGCGATAATTATGTATATCTAATGTTAATCCGACAACGGGGTTATGACATGGAGTGTTACTATATTCCCTGACCTCTCACGTCTAATGTTCATTCGAAGGTCTTTGACCAACAGTACACAGATGATGTGTTAAACCTGGTTGTGGCCCGTTTACTGCAGGTTTTGCATGCAGCTACTTTGAAACATGATAATTCGCAATCGCATGTGGTACGACATGTCCTACACTTCCTGAACGTATACAATGTCCCATTGCTTCCCTGATTGCCGTGTTCAGCTCATCTTTTACCTATCGAACATGTCTGGTCTACTAGTGAACTCTGTTCTATGGCTGAACAACGCCTCGCACTGCATGAAGATCTCGCAAGTATAAATGATGAGTTCGGAAATGTATCGCAAGCATATGATTCATCCTACTGCAGGAGAAAATACACTATCCCGTCCTATATATGTCTCGGCGTATCACATCCGTTGTGGACATGTATAGTGAGTGCATGCACTATCAACACCTGGATTTTTTGCTAGGGTCTTGTGTAGCTCTCACATATTACAGGGAGTAGCAAATGCAATTATTTTACTCTTGTACTTTAAGCCATCTGCCAGCTACATTTGGGACTTATATTTTATTATATTTCTAGATTTCAGCTTTTAACACTCTGCACTGTATATTGAGGTAGTCAGCAATAATAGATTAAATATAATGTATGTTGTCTATATCAACTCCTCATTCACTTTGGTGCTACTTTGAAAGGTATATTAAGCTTTTCACTGTCAAATTTCCCATTAAACAAATGTTATCACTTTCCCTCAAAAAATCATATAGTGTCCACCAAAATTTAAACTCTCGTACGGCTAAACAGCATTGTTTTCTTAGATTGTGGGAGATCTGGATTCGATCCTTGGTAGAATAAGTGCCACTCGGATGTCACGGAAAGCCAGATGTGTCTCTCAGCATCGAAGTTGAGAAAGGCTTTTAACTGCAAATGAACAAACCGACGAATCAATGGATATATGTATTATCGTATGGAATATGGTATAATTAATATATATTGCAGATAGTGGTAAATACAGAGACAAACTGTCCACAGAAACCTGGAGAGAAACTTTATGATCAACATAGGTTTGACATAAGGCACGTCAACACACTCCAAGGAAACTGATAAACTCTCTTCTGAATTTATGTGTGATCAATATTCGCTTGAATGAACTACGGAAATAGTTCTAAAAAAAAACTACATGATGATGGCTGGCCTATTGAAACCCTAGAATACCAAATTACGAGCAGGAATAACGAACAAGTTACCAATATTTGCTCTGCGGGAGAGGGAAAGCGAGCGCAGTCACACAAAATGCCCGCCTAAAGTCCATATGTTGTCGAGACACGCACCGACACAATGCCTCAAAAGAAACATCTAACCATATACATGAAAACTAAATATAAACCCTCGTAAATTGTATATATATATATATATATATATATATATATATATATATATATATATATATATATATATATATATATATATAAAGATAAATAGATAGATAGATAGATAGATATAATCACAACAGCAATGAAGGACACAAACATGTAATGGCAAAATTAAAGGAAATGGAATTGGGTCGGACATGTAATTGAGACTCAATGGAAATAGATACCTGTAGTCAAAAAGAATAATGAAATGGCCTCTGGGGTTAGAAGAAGAACAAGTAAGATAATTACTTTACTTGGTAAGAATCCCTTGAGCCTAACTAACTTAAAGAAGTCATACCTCATGAAGGTTGTTTTGTTGCTAAATGTTTCGAGATCAGTTAAATATAGAAGAGAGCCGCCTCAATGATTAGACAAGTTACGAAGTAAGGGACTTTAGCGTTACTAAGTAATAAGAGTTAACGACAAATTCAGTACACTCATGCTATTGTCTTCCCAAAGCGTTGAGATACCGTACTAGTCAAAATGGATTGCTAAATCTTTTAAAGTTGTAATCCAGCGTTTATTTATTTTAAAGTTTACTGTATTTTAGGTGGCATGTTCGGTGCGGGAAACATGAGTTCGGTTCCTGGTGTTAGATAACGTGTCTTAGGTTACACGTTAAACTGGGAGCCCACATCTCATATAGTTCCCGTACTGAAAGGGAAGCTATACTCCAATTCACCAACTAATCTTACTTAGGTACATGAAAATTAGCAAAAGATCAGTGTTGAATATGTTGCATGATTTCTTGCATATAGGCAAAGTGGGTACACAGTTTGTTGATACTTTTACGGAATGGAAACGCGTGGAATACGCAGAACACTTTACGTCTGCATCACCAAGATCAGAAGAACGTTTTAAAGATATCAATAACCATTAGTAAAATCTGGGTACACATACTTGATCTTGAGACAAAAAATGTGTACGAAATATAAAAGCATGTCTTACTTTCCTTCGCCAAAGAAATATATTTAGCGACGATATAGTTACTAAATTTTTCACTAGAGAAAAAGCTGGAGTTATTATATGTATAAGATTTCGGTTATCATCAGGTTGTCAATGCTGAATTTTATTCTCCTATTGTGTGGCAGAAGCGAGTTAGCCCTCTTGGGCATGTTGTGTTATGGGTAAGAATATAATAAAAGCATCTTGTTAGAATTAACTCCAAACGTTCATTATTTAAGGACGTTATTCAAATCACTTTGGGGCGTAAAATTAACACGTTATTAATTGAATTCCACTTGTGTAAACCAACTCTGGTAGAACAATTTAATTTGTACTCCTGTTGGCAAGCGACTAACATGAACTTTTTTTTTCTGTAGTCATGGTTCCACGTTCTATTTCCAGTTGTGGAGAACTTCCCTAAGGCTAGTTTTAGAGAGAATCATTTATCGTAGCATTTCTAGTACCAAAAATCGTATCATCGATATCCTACCATGTAAAGTACTAAATGCTATGGCATTTCCCATCCCATTGCATATCCTATGGCATTTCTTGTCGATAGAACCTGCTCTTTTTCGTAGTATTTTCTCCAACATTTCTTGTCCGATTGCAGTGGCGTGGTGTGTTAAAAGAAAGCGAAATATTTTGTGCCAAATATCGGTGCTCTTTGTTTTGTGTGGGAAATTGAATTGCATTAAAGAACACTGCCGAAAATCCCGGGGGAATGAGTGGGACATGTCCCCTCCAATCTTGGAACTGGGGGACTGTCCTCCCAAATAATCCGATTTTATTTTTTTATTTTTATTTTATTTCTTTATTATTATTATTATTATTATTATTATTATTATTATTATTATTATTATTATTATTATTATTATTTTGGAAAAATGTGATAATTTGTGTCCGGCTGCCACAAAGAAAAGTGAGATGAAATTGATGTCCCTCCAGAATAAGCCTCAAATCTGCCAATGTTGAAGACAACTCTGCTCTCTGATCTTCCACCATACGTGGCGCCAGGATTTTGGTAATGTGGGTGCAGGCTGGAAAGAGACAACACATCCTAACATTGTTGCCAGAATGTTGTGAAATATTGAGCCGTGGGTGCAAGCTAGGAAGAGACAACACAACACATCTTAACATTGTTGCCAGAACGCTGTGCAATATTGAGCCTTTTAGGATCTCAAGAATAATCCTTAAATTTTACTTAAAAATAGAAAGAAAACTAGAAAAACACCGTATCATAGCAAGTAACTTATGAGAGACTTAAGAAGGCACTCAAATATATCTAAACATAGGAAGCAATAAACATACAAAATATAAAGGATTATTGTAGGAAATCTGAAACTCGAAGTTAATGTGGGTGCAGCTGCATCCACTGTACCCACTGTGGCGCCGCCTATGCCCTCCACAGGATTATTTTTCAACTTCACAAATATTTTGAGCTTAACAGAAAAAGAAACGCTTTTACTCCCCCCCCCCGATGTTGAAGACACATTTGCGCCCCTGGTAAAGGAAAATGAGTTGGAGTAGGGATGCTCTTATTATGCTGATTGAAAAATATGAGGAGCATCCTTGTTTGGACAAAGTTAATAGTTATGTGTATCATAATAAGCATATGCGATAAGGGCATTAGAAGAAATAGCGACTGAAATCTTTTGTTTCAGTTTCGTAGCCATAATTCCGCTTTCTCCAGTTATTTGTTTTTGCTACGTCACAACAATATGCTTATCAAAATGCTACCGTGTAAAAGCACCATATACTTTTGATGACATAGAATATTATACGAGATTTTTGGCAGTATATCTGCTGCGAGAAATGTTACGATAAATGCTTCCGTCTAAAACTAGCCTAAGATACAAAACCTGAGTAGTTGTTCAAATAGCGTTTTAACCTAATGACATGCCTTAACTAGCCTTACTCTTAGAAAGGGTCTTCCAACTTTAATGAATCAATAAACAATAATAAACAACATTTTTTAGGCAAATATTGTATTTTGTAAAATAATATTTTCGTTATGCATTATTAATCCTGATAAAGCGAAGATATTTAACCACGCCTAATTGTAATTTAACACTGCATAAATTGATCAAATGAAACACTTCTTTGCATATAAAACAGTATACACAACAAGATGAGGCATTGCGGTTGCTCAGTTGAAGACTGTTTCTAGTGTGTCGGGTCCCAGGTTCGATCTCAGCCCTTGCTATCTGAGCTTTGTGATGGATAACCACCATGTGGTGGATTTTCTCGGGGTTATCTAATTCATTTCCACTTCCTCCATTCCACCATTATCATCCATTCCATCACCGTCTTCTTAGCCCCAGCGTGTTAAAAAAAAAAAGTTGCAAAGTAGTACCATTTAAGACATTGTCAACTCTCGCGGATTATTTTGGATGCTTTAATGCATTTTCATATGCTCTAGAAGACTTTTAGCGAAAAATTCATAATTTTATGTATATGTTTTATAAGAACTAACTCGTCGTTAGAGTGAATAATATAGTATATTTGCAAGATACTGGCAACATAATTCGACCTTATTGTATCCTTCTGTAATTCTTTATTTCAAAGTGGTTTTTCGTCTTTTAAAAAAAATATCACGTTAAAAATAAATATAGTGATACATATAGTACAGCAACAGTTGTGACTTAATAGAGTACTATATTTTAAGTCCCATAGTATAATCGCATCCAGTACAAGGGAAAGACACTTCCTCTTTAAAGCGATTTAAGCCACTTTCAAGAATAAGAAACACCACTGTACAAGTACGCTCTTGTCAAACAAGAATATAACCGAACAGCCAAGGAGTTCGGAGCTTCAGTTGTAACCTTAAGGCATGTTATTACTTAATCGGTGCAATAGTCTTTCAGCAAAGTCACGTTGTCCGTATTTTGGGGCTATAAAATCATGTTGACTGATAACTTACTAGAAAGGTCTACAATTACATGAGCATTTAATATTAATATACTGTTTTTCAGAAGTTAGGAGCTGCCAAGAAAAAACGATGTCGGAACTTGCTATCGAAAGGTATTTTGCTTTGTATCTGGCAATGCACCACCACATCATGCATCAAAAAACAGTCAGTTTTGCTTGTCTTTGACTATGGACTGCATTATCTCGACGTGACACTTTCCAATTTCTACATGTTTTCAGATTTGAAAAAACATTTGCGAGGATGGCATGTATTGATTGATTGATTGATTGATTGATTCGCATTTGCCTCCTTTAGCAGCAAAATGACATATAAAGAGGCCTACAGTTTAAAGTGGGTACCGAAACGTTGTAATACGTTGGAAGCACTTATCCACCAAAGACTCGCACGCTAGCCATTAAACTGGTTTGATATACGTTCAGCTTAATGTAGTACCCGGATCATATGAGCTCCCGCCTGGAATTGAACCCTGATCTCCAGCTCAAAGGCGCATGCTCTAACTGCTTAGCCATGAGGGAGCTCGCCATTGGGCTGGGGAAGGGTGGCTGACTGGCGTATGTAAGAAATATGTTTTCACAGTCATTGGTGCATATTTCTAAGCACCTGGTTTATATAGTATTGTTCCCTGGATGCGAGAAGTGTGTGCTTATTGCAAATAAATACACAGTGTACGTTAGAAAAACTACAACAATTAGAGTACTTACGTAACATTTTAGAGAGAGAGAGAGAGAGAATGGTAGATTATAAACGGAAAAGTGGTTATGACTAAAATGCCAGATTCCATGTTGTAAAATACGCAGTGTGGGGGCAGTAACATTCCCAGGCTGAAGTTTCTGTAACCAGAGAAAATAGAATACCATAGGAATAACAACAGCACATATCCGTCGAGGTGACTGGAACACGTTTCAATACGCTTTTTCCAGCAGTAAAGCAATGCAGTTTAACAGTATTATACGATACGCAATAATTCGGTCGTATTTTTAGCATGAAGTTGAGAGTACACAATCAGGTTTTGTGCACTGAAATTGGAAAGACTGACTCAAAGATCCATAGCTTACTACAGGATGCATACGGACATAAAGCATGGTTTATAAGAAGCACATTTGGCTGTTACAAATACTTTCTTCAGTGTAAGTATCCTTTAGAGGACGACGAGAGGTCACGGAAACCAAGGCTAAGTAAAGCTCGGTTACATAAGTCAAGAGTCAAAGCTTTGTTGTTTATTTCTTCTGATGCCAAGTATATCATTATTATAAATATGTTTCAGAAGGCCAGATCGTCAATGAAAGCTTATATCTAAAGCCATGAATCGACTTCTCGAGCGAATGGGAAGTTTCAAATCACAAGTAATCATCTTCCGAAATTTGAATTTTCTCCACTGCAAGGGCCGAGAAAACAGGTTACTGTCATCTACTATCAACCTCACTCGATAGATTTGTTTCGAGCGGACTACTGCGTGCTTCCTAAAGTTGAAACTTCACATCAAGGTCAAAGTCAAGGTTTGAGGGTATGGAGGCTATCAAAATGACCGCTACGAGGGGGCTGAAGGACAACCAAAAAATATGACTTATCCAACAACTTCCAGTCGCTGCACCAATGAACAAAGTTATGCATTGGAAAAATGAGGTGGATATCTAAAAATCTAAGTGGACACCACATTTGTGCAGGTAATAAGTTTCACTTTATAAAATCAGTCCGTGAACTTCTCTTTCCTACTGCATTATGTAACTCAAGATTAACTAGGAAATTTTGCCATACCCACTATATAATACTGACATTACACCACTACATTGCTTTATCAATAAATAAGTTGATATGAAGCCATGTTCAAGTCAACTTAGCATCATATTTTTCAGAGACAGAACATTTTTATGAGAGTGAAATTGTTGTAAATGTATCAAAGATATATATAACATACAATTATAGAGTTATGTAGTTGAATGAACAATAGTAAACATGTTCTTATATACGAGTTTACTTATGAAATTGTTGATTTCATACGAACACCTCTTACAGTAAAAACAATCAGTTCAGAAATTCATATTCAATAATTATACTCGTTATTTTCTTGCACCGACTCAAACACTTAAAAAAAAAAGCATTTATAATACTACTAGAGGATTATTATATCATATATTGTGTCACAGATTTCTAAAACGAATCATTTAACTATGGGAACAGCTACATTACCCTTTTCATGGCACAACTAAAACCTTCTGAAAACTAATTTTCTCCCCCTTGATTTTGAAGTAATTCAGACATTATTCAACAGTTGCACTGGGCATCTTTGTATGAAACTACTGTTATGTACTACTATGTAGTGGAGAATGGTAACATTTCCTAGGAGTAATTGTTTGAGAATGACTTCCTCTAATATATTAATTTATACGACGAGTGTTCGACATTTAGTGTCATTATTTTTCGTCCTCCACCATAACAAATTACATTAGACGGTCATAATTTAGCAATTTTCTTTTCAGGCAAAATTCAATAAGAAGCGAGTATTACAACATGATCCCTTCTTGGACACTTTTATTACCACATCACTGCTGTAGTCATCATAATTGTAGCGACAAGAGACTGACTAAATAGAGCAGCAATATGATCAATTGCCTACTATTCAATTCTTCTGTAAGAACATGGAACGGTCATTAAAGCCATTTGTTTCTGTCTATTGATACATTGATCAAAAATGTAGATTCGTGTATTTTAGCTTTCCATAGGTTGGCTTAAAGCACCCTGCCATTCTGGAAATCGATCAACGAATGAGTTATGAACTGTCACTATTCGGCGAAATGTTTTCGCTCTGGAGCTGTTACACAACTAACTTCTACAATTTTATGCATTAGCAAGTGTAATCCAGCCACGGTTAATGCAGAGTAATTGAACGTTTAGAGTTCTCTTTATTGCACATATTATACACACATTTTTTCTTCCTTCGCTATAGTGTTCAGATCAATTACAGTTATATGTGTTTCACCAAACTACTGTAAGCCTAAATTTTGTACTTCAGACGCAAAGTGGTTCAACATTAAGATATTCTTACTCATGTTACAATAGCATAGATCATTTTATCACAAACATTGTGAGAATAAATATACATTTTTTTCTCCAAGGATTATGAACAACCCTTTTTTTTTTGTTTGTTTGTTTTTAATGTTGCCTTGCATATTTTTTGATGTGAAAAATGTATACATCTATGTTCAAAGTAGTTTCTCTCTGACCAACTTTCGTCTGTTGGTGACTTCTGAATCAATAAACCCTTCATCATGCACATGTACATATACTTGCAATCGCTTGTCTTTCAGCAGCAGAAATCTGCACTGAATCGACCAATTCTTTTGAAACGTGTTAACTTTATCAAACGTTAGTTGTTACCTCAAGCTTTCAGTTTGCTGTATGCTATAGGTTAAAGCTGTTCTTAATTAAAAGTTCTAATTGGTTACACTTAACATTTTTGCTTTATTTTCTTTCTTTCTTTCTTTCTTTCTTTCTTTTAGTTAGTTAATTAGACCAACTAACTCGTGTTTACGCCAATATTATTGCTGAAATTTTAGTATGGTTACAACCTGTTAATGACAGTGCCCTTCATGTGGGTTCACTAAAGCGTGTTTAATATTGAACTATTCTAGACAATAATTATATGTGGGTTGCATACATATCCATTGTACTTAGTTTTTAAAGTATTATAATTGACATAGAATAAATATTCGTAGATTTTATATAAATAACTACTACAACTTTGTATGCAATAGTAAGCGTTAATGCTAGTACCGTTCATATGGGTTGGCAGTAAATCTTGCTAAATATTGAACTGTCCTAAAGGTAAACGGTACCAGGTGTCTGTTTGTAATTTATATAATATGTTCGTGTTACTTAGTTACTCACTTATATTATTCTTGACATGAAATAAATACTTGTGAATTTTATATTAAAAGAAACAACAAAACATATTTGCATTTAATACTTTCCTTGTCTTAATAACAAACATCAAAGCACACTCATGTTCAGCATCATCATTGTCAATTTTCAAAGGGAGGCAGGCAGCAAACTCAGTGGAACGATTGATATTAATTATTAGGAATTAGCTTCACTCACAGACTGTTTTTGTCATATAATTATATAAATCAATTTGTTGAAAAGATTGTGGCCAGTGGGAATTTCAGATTTCCCCCGGAGATTTTCAATATGCGGGGAGTGAAAAGGATTACGGCGAAAATGGTGGTAACTCACATTGAACATGGAACTCCCTCGTGGATATGCGGTTAGCGCACGCGCCTTTGCCGTAGGAGAACCAGGATCGATTCCCGGCGGGAGCTCATGGGTTCAATTCCGACGTTAAGCTATAGGTCCACGTCTAATATAGTCTCGCTGCTAAAAGAGACGCTTAACTATAATCAACACACACTGAACATGAATTGACACACTGTTTTCAGGGAGATTTATATCCCCTAGCCATTTGAAATCAACATTGATTGTATATTTATAATTTCAAGAAATATGGTATAAAACGTTCCTAGTATATCCTCTCCTTTAAATTACAATCCTGCTTCTTTCACTTCTTTATCTGCATACCGTAGGTTCTTCAAGACTTAAATATTTTCCCACTATACTATTCTGCACACTTCCAACGCGAACCGAGCAATATGTCCCGCTTCTAGCTTAGATGACTTAGTTAAACTAATTTTACTATAGTTTGTGGCAAATTCACATTACTAAGTTAGAAATTTTGTTTTGCGTCTTTATGCAGCACCGAGGTTATACAGAATGTAGCCAAGCACTAATGTGGATTCGAAACAGTTAGCATAGGTCTATACAATATCAACGTGCAAGATCAACCATCATAGTCATTGAAAGTTATCAAAAGTATAACGTAAGATGACCTTTTACGATCATAGTCAAGAAAAAAAATACAGCCGAATAAAAATGGAGAGTTAGATGGAATGGAACAAAACAAGTATTGATGGCATTCAATTAAAATGATCGCAAGAAGTCGTGAAGCTTGACATACATCTACCAATTTCACCACTCAATAGAAGGTGATGATGCGCCCCAGTCTTCAACTCATCCATTACATTTTACCAGTGTCGTATCTTGCACTATACGGAGAACATCTCCTGGAAGTGCAGTATTGTCAGATTCCCGGAAAATTTCATTTTGTTTATTTTTGTTATTGTTTTTGTTGTCACTGTTTGATATTTTTGTTATTATTATTGTTCCCGTGTGTTATTATAATTCTTAGGGCGCTGTTCTTGTTTTTAAGTTTTGTTTTCGTTCGCCATGTATTCTAAGTTTGGCAGCATTGCTGGTATACTTCTGCTGTTTCCCGTTTTCTCAAGTGTGCGTTCGGAAGGCAACTCCAGCATTCTTCCAATGCATCATACGTGAAGCAAAACAGTTCTATAATTGATACACTTCCAACGTTTAACGAGTCTCGTGGTCACTAATCATGAATTCACAAGTAGTGTATCTGCAGGACTATCGGCTGCGTCTTAAATATATATATAAAAAGGGTGTCACCATTTTAAATTGCATTTCTACATATACTTTTCTATATCTATATTAAAAACTCTTCCATTAAATACAAATGTCCACAACATCCACGTACTAACCGGAAATGGGAACTGTGACTATGTCACATTGGAAGAAAGTAAAACGCCTAAGCTCTCTCCACTATAAGGTTGACACAAGTCTTCATACAAATGAAAATGAAATGAAATGAAATCTTTTTGTTTGACGTCCCACAATTATGCCCGTTACTCTAAGGGAGACGGTTGATAAGGCAAGTGAATGATGGAATAATTGGCGGAATGAAAATGTGAGAGGAAATGGGAGTACCCAGAGAAAACCCATGGACACGATGATGTCCACCACAAACTTACTTGGCCGGGATTGAACCACGGAAGGTGAACGCTCTACCACTGACCTATCGTCCTCCTCTTCACACAAATGACAGCAACAGAAAAT